>NC_052633.1:49561589-49875895 GCF_016161935.1 Mauremys reevesii | reverse complement strand
CGCCGGTGTTCTCTGTCCCTAGCAGGCGCGGGGCCGCAGCTTAAGCTGGAGAGAAGCCGCAGCCCTGCGCCTGCCGGGGACAGAGAACTCCTGGGCCGCAGACTGCAGGCACCGGTGTTCTCGGTCCCTGGCAGGCGCGGGGCCGCGGCTTAAGCTGGAGAGAAGCCGCAGCCCCGCGCCTGCTGGGGACGGAGTACTCTGGGGCTGCAGGCTGCGGGGTGCCAGTGTTCTCTGTCCTCCCAGCTTCTCTCCAGCTTCTCTCTGCACTGCCCAGAACTGGCGCCAAAAAACAAAAACAAAAAAAACCTGCTCTGACTGCAGAATGGACAGAATGCCGCCCCGTAGCATGTGCTGCCCCAGGCACGTGCTTGCTCCACTGGTGCCTGGAGCCGGCCCTGTATGTGAATAATTGTTGGCGCCCGCCACACTCTTCTGAAAACATGAATGTGCTACTAGCCACAAAAAAGTTGGGGACCACTGTGCTATAGCAATAGAGGTCATAGAAGTACTTGAGAAAGAGAGATGGATCCTTTCCATGTTGGTAATGAGTTTTTTGATGCTGTGCATTTCTAGTTCATGTTGACCTGCTGTCCATACAACACCAAAGAATTGCCACCCTTGTTGGACAGTGATTGAATGAAGATGGAGGCTTAGCTACGTTTTTGTGCTGCAGGTCTGGTAGAGGCATACTGGTGGTGCAGCTGCTGCCAGCTTCTCCACACTGCTACTCCTGCTCTGTGGATAATAGAGGACTTCAGTTTTCGGGATCTAGCACCTATCGCTGACATTAAATTAATTTAACTAATTTTTTTAATTGTGTTGAATTTTGGATGACCTTTAAAGCAGTGTGTATGACCAAAGGTACACACTGTTGTGCAATTGTGTCCACTTGAGGAATAACAAGACACACATACTTTGATATTTTTCTGTTTTTCATAAGATACAAAACCTATTAAATTGTCATTTTATGCAATATCAAATTTCAAAGCAACAAATAGACCAAATGTATCCCTGATGTAATTCTACCGGAGCCACTAGCTGTTATACCAGGGGTTATATTGGTCCACTTGTGTTCCTCTGGACTTTGGGTGTGTACATCTTTATTCATGATCAAAAAGACAACACATTAAATCTAATCAAACAAATGGCTATATGTGCAGGAAAAACCTTTAGCAGAAATGCTACAGTATCTTATTTTAGTATATAATCTTTAGTATTTGTTTTATAAAAAGGAACAAATATTGACAGATTTCTCAACATCTAGAGGCTAACAGAACCATGAGCAATAGATGGAAAGTGTTTATGAAAAGCAAATCTCACAAGATAGTTTTGTTTGCTCTTTTTAGAATGATAACATTAGGGACCAATCCTTTAATTATTGTAAACCTAAAACCATTTGTGG
Source organism: Mauremys reevesii (assembly GCF_016161935.1). Taxonomy (NCBI): domain Eukaryota; kingdom Metazoa; phylum Chordata; order Testudines; family Geoemydidae; genus Mauremys; species Mauremys reevesii. The sequence continues at coordinate 49,874,493 of NC_052633.1, read as the reverse complement.
ATGGAGGGATCATATATCATGTAATATATTTGGATTATAGTGGGGCTAAGCTTCAGTAGGAGTCCAAACTGGATGACGGACCTATAAAAGTATGGGTAATGATGAATGGCAATGCAGTTTTATCAGGGAAGGTGCCAGCTGACCAGTGATAAGATCAGTCTTAACACATATATAATTAATGATCTGAAAAAGGGAGTACGCAGAATGTTAATGAAATTCACAGATGTCACTAAACTGATAGAAGCAACAAATGCCACTAAGCACAGAGAAATAATGCAAGGAGAAGTCAGAGTGTTTTGAGGGGGAAGAAAATAATACTAAAAATACTCTGAAAACATGAAACCTAGCATGTAAAGTCCAGTGTTGCTGGAAGACTCTCTAGCCCTCAGATGTGGAATGGTAGCTTTCTCAGCTCTTCACTGAAGGGCGGAATGTGTTCAATATTTGAGAAAGACATCTGACATTTGAGTTAAATTGGTGTTAAACGTACACTGTTGTTTATAAACCACTTTCCCCCTTCAATCAGGACTCATTTGCATGGCTTTTCTGTTGTCTTCCTACCGGTTCCCCACAGACTTGCCAGGAAACCATGAAAACAAGCTTTCATTTTTTATTATAAACACTTTCTTGGGTAAAGAGCAACAGAAACTCTTCAGGCTGTCCTCCTCTGCAGGTCATCTTTAATAGTTCTGTGAAGTGTTTTAGACACTACAGGTAAAATCCTGGCCCCACTGAAGTCAATGTAAAAGTTCCCATTAACTTGACAGGGACATGGTTTTCATCATATGAAATTAGATAAATTAGCTATTTGATTTTTGAAGTAAAATACACACTTTGTTTTTAGTCATATTTTAGTGAATATGTAATTTCAGAGTCTGACACGTCAACAATATTATGGCAATTGCTCACATAATTTTATGGAAATATTATAGTGTTGCTGCTTTTTTTTTTCATCCAGCAAATAATTGCAGACTCTCTCTTCAAAGGCTAGATAATAGAATTAGCAGAATCGCAGAACTTTCATGTTCAGATTCTAACAAAGAACTCTGCTAATCAACAGTTCAGATTCACCACTGATGGGTGTTTTTCAGGTTTCACTGTGGTCTAGTAAGAGGATATTTGCAACATTAACCCCTGGCCAATTACCTATAATTTCCAAACCCTTTCAGACTCCAGAACAAACAGTTCTGCCAGTCTGACTGCATTAACATGATAGATTATTAAAGGATGGTGCAGCCTGTGCAAACCAGCTAGGCTGCTTGGGAAGGGATTCCTCTGAACTCTTTTTGGTGTGTTGAGACTTTACACTGGCACCTTCTCTGGTCAGTGGCTAAATGTAACAGTTTGGCTCTTTGTCTTATCCTACCACTCTCAGCTTTGCACCTTTTACCATGCAGCCCCTGTACTTGGGACAAACCTTCCTTCAAATACCCCCTTAAATCCCACTTCTTCTGTTAAACCTTCTTTACCCTATTGCCTTGCATTTAGAAATGGGCTGGAACATAAACAACTTTCTTCAGACTGGGCCAAACCTAAACTCTAGATTCAAAACTTCCTGAACTTCGAGGCGTTTGTACACCAGAGCTGAATTTTGATTCCTGGGATCATCTCTGCCCACCTTGTCCTCTCAACTTCCTAGCTGTAAACCTTGTTCCTTGTTTTATTTTTGACTGTGCTTAGATTTTGAGATCTTAGGAACTGGAAATGCAGTTGGTTTCTGCCCTAGAATAAGAAAGTATGACTTTCATTGGAATCAGCTTTCACCATGTCAGAATTTGGCCCCTTATCTGATATTTTTTTCTTTGTTAAATTGCATAACATCTTGTATTAACTGCCTTTGGAGGACAGGACATTTTGTATAGATACAAAAAATAGAAAAGGCACCTGTAAATGACACTTGTGGAATTGGTTAAAAATGAGTGTTCTGAATGATTCACAAGCCTCTGCTTCTCTTGAATACGTCCCTACCCCATAAGCCTTTGTATTCTATTCATACAATTCATAGCAAGGTTACGGGGAAAGAGAGGTGATTTCCTGAGCTCTTCCTTTAACCATGTATTCAACTTAATTGATACAATCTTAGAGACATATATGTCAAATTCTTTGTGTTTTACTAGAAGAAAATTCCTTATACATATAAAGCCAATAGTTCCCTACATCAGCAGTTCTCAAACTGGGGTCAGTGAGGGTACTCGAGGGGGTCCGCGAGTCATGTTTGGGGCTGCTGGCCCCACTGATCTACTCTTCCTCCCTCCCTCCTAGTGCCTCCTGCATGCCGAAGAACTGCTGTTCCACGGCATGCAGGAGGCATTGGGTGGGAGGGGGTGGGAAGAGGAGGGGAAGGGGTGGAGTGGGGGCAGGGTCTGGGGCTGAGCAGGGGTTGAGCACCCCTGGGGAAAATTAGAAGCTGGCTTGGGGGGCCACAAAATTTTTAAAATCAAAATGGGGGTTCTTGGATTGCTAAAGTTTGAGAACTGCTGCCCTACACCATCTCCAGCAATTCCTTCCAGAGTAATTTGAAAAGAAGAATGAGAGAATCTACATACAATAATGGAAAACTTTTCAAGATGATGTCTCTTACATAGCTTAATTCCTAAATGTGGTTATTAACAGCCAAGCCTTTCTAAATTAAGGCAAAATATTGCTATTGACTTCAACAGGTTTTGGATGAGGCCTTCATAATCTATACTGGGAATGAAATTTACATTGTCTTCTCATTCAACGTGTGTGATAGAAAAACGACGGTAAGGCATACAGAAGTTAGTTTGATACATACATTTAGCAGCAAGTGGTAAAGATGTAAAATATTTTTGTCCCCACTAAGACTATACTAGTTTTTCAAAACAACCCCCAAACTTCCAGATGTTTCATTTAGACAGATGTAACTGACTCTCAACTTTATCAGTGCCCACATGTAAGTAATAAGTGGGGAAAATACTCTAACAAATGAAGGACAAGGATTTAATTTGGGGAGGTACAAACTTGCATTGCTTGATCTGTGATTCTTGGCAACCTCTACTGCCCACAACTTCCCTTTAGCTATTGGCAACCTAACCTTTCTGGGCCTAATTAAGTCTTCTTTATTTATTTATAATAAACAGAGATGTGAGTTTACCAGGAGGTATGGATGTTGCTGATTTAGATTGTGTATGGTTTGGCATGTTTTTAAATTCCAAAACACGTCATATGTGATCTAATAACATTGAAATTGAATTGTATTGAGTTCACTTAATGAGCAGAATGAGAATTTACCAGTTCAGGTAATTAAGTCCTTCTGAGGATGACCAGATGACATTCTGTCAAAGGCTTCATTCCAATTTGTCTGATAAGGGTCTAGTTCTTTTACAATATGAACCAATTAACTTAGGTCATTGCTTTGCCTTTATGGAATGGCATAATTCCTTATCACTCTATATGACTGCTCTAAGGAGGTCCCTCCAAGAACCTATAAAATAAATTAGCCTAGGGAGCTATCATCAGAGTTCAGCTTTGACATTTGTAGTGATGATGTATTTCTAGACTTTAACTCTACTTTAGAGAATAAAACCAAAAGTGAGAAATGCTGGAGTAGCACAGAAAATGGAAAGGAGTAGGGAGTAGATAAACTAGGGGCTTGGCTACACTTGCGAGTTACAGCGCAATAAAGCAGCTCCTGGCGCACTAGCTCACTCCCTGTCCACACTGGCAAGGCACGTAGAGCGCTCTGACTCCACGGCTACAGCGCTGCTGGTACTCCACCTCGGCGAGTAGAATAACGTTTGATGCGCCCCTGCTGGAGCACCCCAGTGTCAGTGTGAATGAGGTGTTGCATTACTGTGCTCTGATCAGCCTCTGGAAATGTCCCAGAATCCCCTTAAGTCAAGTGGCCACTCTTGTCATTGTTTTGGATATGCCCTTTGAAAGCTCCGTTTGACAGCCGTCTGCTTATCTGCTCTGAGACAAAACAACCGTTACTGTGGAATGCTGTGTGTGGGTGGTGGTGGGGGGAGGTGGAGGTCTGCTGCTGTCTAAACTTACAAGACAGCATGCTGACATGCTCTCAGCCCCCCAAAAACCCACTCTCTGCCCCCACATACACACAACACATTCCCTGTCACACTCCACCGCACCCCCCCCTCCCCATTTGAAAAGCACGTTGCAGCCACTTGCATGCTGGGATAGCTACTCAATGCTCTGTGCTCTGTGGCCATTGCAAGAGCTGCTAATGTGGCCATGCCAGTGCGCTTGAAGCTGTCGGTGTGGACAGACTACAGCACTTTCCCTACTGCGCTCTACGAAGGCTGGTTTAACTCAAAGCTTTCAACATCTGCAAGTGTAGCCATGCCCTAGGTCAGGGTGTTTATTTTGTCTATTTTGTAATTGTATTGAGGCTCAAAACTGCATTAAACCAGCGGAGGGTCCTTCCTACATACATAGGGTGTTCTCATGTGAATTTTGCCTGACACATTGCTACGTTTTCACATCTATGCAGCTGGATAGCACGTGTTTTGATGATTGTACTCTTTTACCTTTTCAGGGCTGGCTTAAAAATTGTTGTCCCCTTCTCATGATGTTGTGAGAAAATCCAATAATTCCTTCTGCTAAAAGGAGAGATGGTGAGAGTCAATAAAATTCACTATCAACTTAATTTTGTCAATGCTGAATGACTTTAATGTCCTCTCTGGCTATAAGGAAACTTTCACTTAGGCAAGATGGGGAAGTACTTGCCTTTCTGAAAGAAATCTGCACAAACATCATATGAGCTGGTTACTGGTTGACCAGACCAAAGACAAGCAGACACCTCCCTCCCACACATGATTTTTCAATGGGTGTATGACACACACACAGGTTGGTAAAATAGAAAAATAACTTTTGATGGATGACTAGTCAGATAAGAATTTTCTTACAAGGATACCCTGACTAAATAAGCCTTCAGGACGTATAACCTGCAATTTAGTCTGTGAATTAAATGTCAATGAAATGTTTATTCTTAAAATACTCCACAGAAAATTGTAAGAAATGCTGGTAAGTTTCTACATCTGTTACTTAATGGAATCCACTTACATAAATAAAACATGTTTGCTGGAGATGGGAACCTGTATATCTGAGAGCTCATACTGAGTGTGCTGCAATCTGTAATCATAAAATAATGCATTTCTCTATCTGTGTGTCATGTGTGTGTTATGTAGCAATTACTGTCTTTGAAACTGTGAAGGGAGGTAGATGAGAGACAAAATGCAAAATAATGTACAAGGAAAATCTGAGAATACATTCATTTAACTATAGCGGAATAATAAAACCTCAGAAAAGAAGACAACTATATGACACAAGTTCCTGTAAAAGAAGTTGGGACCTCAACATTCAATTTTTTTTAAGGTCTATTTCTTTTGTCTAGCCTTCCATTGTTGATTGACTACAGCTCTGTTTGCTCCCATCCTCCTGTCTTATCCTTAAATGGTTTGTGTTGCATCTGTCCAATTTAAGCAGTAATTATTGAGGTAGGCATGTGTTTAAACTCTGTTTTTTATAAAGTGCTGTGTATGCATAATGTGCTGTAAGAATAATAGATGTATCTAAATATAATGGGTGGGATTTTTCTAAAACATCTGGTATTGTCCTACCTCCACTCCCATTGAAGTCACAGGAGTTTTACCAGACTTCTATCTATATGGCCCCCATTACTGTAGAATCTGAAGGCCACACAGAGAGACTGTGACTCACCCAAGGTCACACAAGAAGTCTGTGGCAGAGCAGGGTTAAATCAGGGTTTCATGGGTTCTGGGTTAGGGCCCTAACCACTGGACTGCCCTTCCTCTCAAGGGAATATAGGCCACCACTGAGCTCTTTTGAAAATCCCACTCAATATCTGCGTGGTATCTTTGTAGCATTGGTACTCATCTACTGTTTGATAAAGCAGGCACTTAGAAGTGGCAGCTGTGAACAGATTCCTCCATGTCTTTGATAATTTACTTCACACATTAATTGCTCTACATAAAGACATTTTTCTACAATTTCCCTTAGTACTTGACCCGTACATTGAAACTAAATATCTTGTTAATGAGCTTATTTCCCTTCACTATGTCCTTCAAAATTATATACACCACTTATTTTCCTCTCTCCTAGTGAATATAAATCTAATTTTCATAACATCTGATATCACCCTAGAAACCCAAGGCCAAATTTAATGATGATGAAAATGGTGTAAATTTTATGTTGTGTATCAGCTGGTTAGCTAATTAGTGTAAGTAGTTTAACAAATCAGTGTAAATTACTTTGAGGACCACATTCAAGCCCTGGGGTAAGACTATAACTTTTATTGAAATCCATCTGGCCCTGGAATTGGTGAGGGTGGAACATCAGCTAGTTTTGGGAAAGGGTTTTTCTCTCTTTTTTGTTAACTTTCCCACTCCATCCCCTTCTCCTCCTTCCATGCTTCTGGTACTAAGTTCTGCTCTATTATAACTAGTGTAAATCTACAGTAATTCAACTGACCTCAGGGAATGTCTTTACTGATACTGAGGCAAGTTACACCACTCTGCTACTTTCACCTAATGTCTGATGAACTCACACCAGTGATTAACACAGATTTCTGTGGGATTTTCTCCAGATTACTTCAAACTGAATCACATTTTTGCCCTTTTTCAGTAGATATTTTGACTGGGAATTCTCAGGTGGTGTAATTTATCATAGCTCCATTGACTTCAGTGGAGGTATAAAGATTGGGACCAGATTCTGGTCCATCCGTTCTTCAATATCTTTCCTTTCATAATACCCAGAGTTTTGCATTAGTTCTTTATGCAGTGCCTTACTCGGTAATGTTCTGACTTGGGGTTTTATTTACAAATCAGCATTTTGTTTGCTAACTTAATTTGGTTCCAGATATTGTGCTGGTGGTTTGAACTATATTTATTCCCTATTACCTCAAATCCTCTCCCTGGTTAGTGGCTTATAGCTTGTGATTATTAAGGCATAATAGTGTTGCCCTTTGGCCTGAGTGGTTAGCTTAAAATTCAGAGCCTTGCAGGATTGTTTTGGTTAACATGAGAAACTGGTGATGTAAGTCAGCTATATTTTTGGTGTACTCTTGTTTTAATTACAAAAATACATGCACAAAATTCTGTTTCCTTGACTATGGTGGAAATGAACAGCATGCAGTTTCATTGCTCAGAAATCCCCATGTCTGACACTTCAGTGAGCTCAAAGAACTGTTTCTTTGCTTGCTTTCATGTGTTCACAACTCTTCTCTTTGCTTTCTCTTCCAACACACGTAGGCAGTTATCAATATCCTAGCCCCTGCTTCTGCAGCCAAGAGAAACTCCTGAGTTCACACAGCTTAGCTCTGACCTACCAGGTGTTTTAGTCTAGTGACTGGGGCTACCCCCTCTCCAAAATACACACTCTTGTTTTTACTCTTAATGGGATTTGATTGATCCTTGTGATGAGCCTGTGTGTGCTTGGCAAACCCTTGTTTTTAATGAGGTCTGTGATGGTCCTTGGATCAGAGATTCCCGTAATGGCAGCCATTAGCATCTTTCAGCATAACATTTTTATTTATAAAATGTGCCATATCTGCAACTGCAATCCAGTGAAAACACATAAATCTGTCTTTTTAGAACCCCCCCCTCCCAAAAGGGGGGGAAAAATCTCCAAATCAAACCTCATTTCACCTTTTCTCCCCTCATAATTTGTTCTATAAAATTTCAACCTGCTTTTGCCATTTGTTTTCCTTTCCTCACCCCCATCACCATGGAGCCAGCTCTTTCCTTTTTGATATTGGCCAATTATTTCAATTTCATATTACTTGAGAAGATGCATACCTTGCTTCACATTATGTCTTCCAAGTCATTGCTCATATCATGCAAAAAGAATGGAAGATAAACAAGTTAGGGCTGTGGGACTGGGCCTATAGTGAGAGGAACATCACTTGGGCCCAGCACTATTATTTAGAAGATGAGATAAGGAGTTGGGACTTTGGGTTTCTAGTCTTGGCTCTCCTGCCACCTATAGTGTGATTTTAAATTAATCTGGTTCTCACTTTACTTATCTGTATAATAGTATAATGATGCCTATTTAATCCAAAAGGAAGTTGCAAACTTTAGTGTTTGCACAGTACGTGGAGTTCCTCGCAGAAAAGTTCTGTAGGGATAAGACATTAAATGTAATCACAGATACTTGCTGGCAGTGCTTAATTTGTAATGAAAGAGGTGCCTGTGCTCAAGCAATCTGTTTATGTCCATAACTGACGTCGCAAGCCCAGAGGTGCTGGGGTTATGAACTGCCAAGCCTAGAGGTGCTGGGACTCAGCCCTGGTACAAATTAAGCACTGCTTGCTCTCCTCTTCTACCAAGACAATTTTATATCCAATGAGTTCCAGTTAACAGTATTTGCCAGGGATGAAAGGCTGAATTTTCCACACGTTTGATTATTCAACTGGGAAGGGTTTGGGTGGGAGCAATGGGCTAACTTACTGATTCAAATACAGAAGGCTTGTGGTTGATGAGGCATAGGTGTGGTCTTGCTGTTTTTCACCTTAGTCCCACTCGGATGTAAAGTATTAAGGTAAAACTGGTAGGGCAAACAAATTCCAAAGGGCAGTTAATAAAAAAGTAGCAAAATTGTCTTCTTTCAGGGCTAGCTATTGAATCACCACCTGATTGTGTGCCATTACCCATGTTTATGTAGGGAGGATAATGCTCACTAATTGGAAAACTGGATTTTTATGTCTCTTAAGGATGTCTTATCATGGTTAAGTGGAATGGTTCTCCATGGGAATGTGTATGCAGCAAAGAAAAACCCACAGCTGGCCCATGCCGGCTGGCTTGGGTTATGGGGCTGTTTTGTTGCTGTTTATACTTCTGGGTGTGGGCTGGAGTCAGGGCTCTCAAACCCTCCCACCTCAGAGCATCCCAGAGCTCCGGCTCCAGCCTGAGGCCTACACTACGGGTTTATACCGAATTTAGCAGCATTAAACCGAATTAACCCTGCACCCGTCCACACAACGAAGCCCTTTATATCGATATAAAGGGCTCTTAATACTGATATCTTTACTCTTCCCCGATGAGGGGAGTAGTGCCCAAATCGGTATTGCCATTTTGGAATAGGGTTACTGTGGCTGCAATTCGACGGTATTGGCTCTGGGAGCTATCCCACAGTGCACCATTGGGACCGCTCTGGACAGCAATCTGGAGTCGGATGCACTGGCCAGGTAGACAGGAAAAGCCCCGTGAACTTTTGAATTTCATTTCCTGTTTGCCCAGCGTGGAGAGCTGATCAGCACAGGTGACCACACAGAGCTCATCAGCACAGGTAACTATGCAGTCTGAGAATCGAAAAAGAGCTCCAGCATGGACCGCATGGGAAGTACTGGATCTGATCGCTATATCGGGAGAGGATTCCATGCTAACAGAACTCCGTTCCAAAAGACGAAATGAAAAAACATTTGAAAAATTTTCCAAGGCCATGATGGAGAGAGGCCACACCAGGGACTCAGTACAGTGCCGTGTGAAAGTTAAGGAGCTCAGACAAGCCTACCAGAAAACCAAAGAAGCAAATGGAAGGTCTGGGGCAGGGCCGAAAACATGCCGCTTCTATGCTGAGCTGCATGCAATTCTAGGGGGGTCCGCCACCACTACCCCACCCCTTTCCGTGGATTCTGAGGTGGGGGTAATCTTAGCCTTGCCTGAGGATTCTGCGGACGGGGAAGATGAGGAAGAGGAGAACGAGCTTGCAGAGAGCACACAGCACTCCGTTCTCCCCAACAGCCAGGAGCTTTTTCTCAGCCTGACAGAAGTACTCTCCCAGCCTTCCCAAGCCACTATCCCAGACAATGAAGCCATGGGGGTGAGTGTACCTTTGTAAGTATAAAACATGGTTTAAAAGCAAGCGTTTTTAAATGATTAATTTGCCTTGAGGACTTGGGATGCATTCGCAGCCAGTACAGTTACTGGAAAAGTCTGTTAACATGTTTGGGGATGGAGCAGAAATCCTCCAGGGACATCTCCATGAAGCTCTCCTGGAGGTACTCCAAAAGCCTTTGCAGAAGGTTTCTGGGCTGGGCAAACACCAGGACAAAGCCTAGCTGCGTATGGTCCTGGTGTTTGCTGGCATTCAAGCAACATCTGTTCTTTATCTCTCCGTGTTATCCTCAGGAGAGTGATATCGTTCATGGTAACCTGGTTGAAATACAGGAATTTAATTAAGGGGACAGAGATGGTTGATCTGTTTGCCTGTGGCTTAAAAGAAATCCTTCCCTGCATTTAGCCAAGCAGGGCAGTGGGTGGAGGGTGATTGGTGCTGAGCTTTTTCGCGTTTGGCTAGCTGGTATCTTCCCTGCTACCAGCCACGCGGTGGGGGGAGGGGTAAAGCGATCATCCCAGAGAATTGGATGGGCCGGTTCTGGTGCTGCATGTTAACAGGAAAGAAGAAGCACGCAACGGGCTTTGCTTGCTATTTGGGAAAGGAGGGCGCTGGATAGATGAAGGCTGCAGGAGACGAAAGACAATGGCTTACCATGGCCACGTGCAAGCCGAATTCTGATGCCCGGCTCTGCGTCTGTGATCTCTAACACCAAAGCCGCAGGCACTCAATATTAAGATGCAAAATGCGACCTTGTAGTGAGATCACATGTGCTATGTAAGGTGAATAGTGTTGTTCACCATGAAAGAGTATAACCATTGTTCTGTAAAATGTATCTTTTTGAATACTTCTCTCCCTTTTTTCCCTCCCTCCTGCAGCTGCAAATTTTTCAGGTCTCCCTCCTCCGTCCCGAAGGCTATCTCAGATAAGGCGGCGGAAAAAAAGACAGGAGACGAAATGTTCTCGGAAATCATGGAAGTGACCCGCAATGAAAGAGCTCATCTGAATGAGTGGAAAGACGTGGTATCAAAGTACAGGAAAGATGCCAGTGAACGTGAGGAGAGGAGAGACGCTCGAGATGAGAGGTGGTGGCAGGAAGATCAGAGGAGGCATGATGCAACGCTGGGGCTGCTGCGTGATCAAACTGACATGCTCCGGCATCTGGTGGAGCTTCAGGAACGGCAGCAGGATCACAGAGTGCCGCTGCAGCCCCTGTATAACCATCCTCCCCCCCTCACCATGTTCCTTAGCCTCCTCACCCACCAGACGACTAAGAACGTGTGGGGGGAGGCTCCGTGCACCCACCCATTCCACCCCAGTGGAAACAATCAAAAGGCTGTCATTATTTTGAAATTTTTTTTAGTGGCCTTTTCTTTCCCTCCTATCCTCCTCCCAAACCACACCTGGGCTACCTTGTCAGTTCTCCCCCTCTTTTTATAATTAATTAATAAAGAATACATGGTTTTTAAACGAGAGTGACTTTATTTCCTTAGGAAGCAAGCAGTAATCGAAGGGGGAGGGTGGGTGGCTTACAGGGAATGAGTCAATCGAGGTTGGGGGTTCATCAAGGAGAAACAAACACAACAGTCACACCGTACCCTGGCCCGTGATGAAACTGGTTTTCAAAGCCTCTCTGATGCGCAGCGCTTCCTGGTGTGCTCTTCTAATCGCCCTGGTGTCTGGCTGCACGTAATCAGCGGCCAGGTGATTTGCCTCAGCCTCCCACCCCGCCATAAAAGTCTTCCCCTTACTCTGAGATTGTGGAGCGCACAGCAAGCAGCAATAACAAAGGGGACATTGGTTTGGCTGAGGTCTGAGTGAGTCAGTAATGTGTGCCAGTGCGCCTTTAAATGGCCGAATGCACATTCTACCACCATTCTGCACTTGCTCAGCCTGTGGTTGAACAACTCCTGACTACTGTCCAGGCTGCCTGTGTATGGCTTCATGAGCCATGGCATCAAGGGGTAGGCTGGGTCCCCCAGGATAACTACAGGCATTTCAACATCCCCAACTGTTAATTTTTGGTCTGGAAAGTAATTTCCTTGCTGCAGCCGTTTAAACAGTAGTGTTCCTGAAGATGCGAGTGTCATGAACCCTTCCCAGCCATCCCACGTGGATGTTGGTGAAACGTGCCTTGTGATCCACCAGTGTTTGCAGCACCATGGAAAAGTACTGCTTGCGGTTTATGTATTGGCTGCCCTCGTGCTCCGGTGCCAAGATAGGGATATGGGTTCCATCTATTGCCCCACCACAGTTAGGGAATCCCAGTGCAGCAAAGCCATCCACTATGCCCTGCACATTTCCCAGAGTCACAACTTTTCGTAGCAGCAGCTCAGTGATTGCTTTGGCTACTTGCATCACAGCAGCCCCCAAAGTAGATTTGCCCACTCCAAATTGATTCCCGACTGACCGGTAGCTGTCTGGCGTTGCAAGCTTCCACAGGGCTATCGCCACTCGCTTCTCAACTGTGAGGGCTGCTCTCATCTTGGTATTATGGCGTTTCAGGGCAGGGGAAAGCAAGTCACAAAGTTCCATGAAAGTGCCCTTATGCATGTGAAAGTTTCGCAGCCACTGGGAATCGTCCCACACCTGCAACACTATGCGGTCCCACCAGTCTGTGCTTGTTTCCCGGGCCCAAAATCTGCGTTCTATGGCTAGAACCTGCCCCATTACCAGCATGATCTACAAAGTGCAGGGGCCCGTGGTTTGAGAGAATTCTGTGTCCATGTCCTCATCACTCTCGTTGCCTCGCTGCCGTAGCCGCCGCCTCCTCGCCTGGTTTTGCAAGTCCTGGTTCAGCATAGACTGCACGAGAATGCGTGAGGTGTTTACAACGTCCATGACTGCTGTCTTGAGCTGAGCAGGGTCCATGATTGCCGTGCTATGGTGCCTGCACAGTTCATCCAGGAAAAAAGGCGCGAAACAGTTGTCTGCTACTTGCATGGACGAAGGGGTGAGGCTGTACCCAGAACCACCCGCGACAATGTTTTTTGCCTCATCAGGCACTGGGATCTCAACCCATAATTCCAATGGGCAGGGGAGACTGCAGGAACTATGGGATAGCTACCCACAGTGCAACGCTCTGGAAATCGACACTAGCCTCGGTACATGGACGCACACCACTGAATTAATGTGCTTAGTGTGGCCGCGTGCACTCGACTTTATACAATCTGTTTTTAAAAAACCGGTTTCTGTAAAATCGGAATAATCCCGTAGTGTAGACATACCCCGAGCCTGGAAATCTACACAGCAATGAAACAGTTCTGCCAGAGCCCTGTGAGCATGAGTTGGCTGGCATGGGCCAGCCATGGGTGTCCACACTAGAAGGTTTGGCTGGGAATGATTAAGCAATTTGCTGATGCATCTTTGGTGGTTCCCTGTAGTTATCATTCTGGCCTCCTTTCGATAACTTTTTCAGAGCTCTGGGAACAGGTGTGCTAAGGACAATCAGGAGAGGAACCTACTGTTGTGCGCAGTGTCCCACTCCCGACCCCAAAATATTTCCCTCAATGGTATGACTTTGCAGCTGCTTCTCCCTGTCACGATTCAAAAGGGAGTTAGGTGCTGCAGTGTTGAGCCATCTCTTCTCAACCCTTGTGCCATTTTGAGTGGGGATCAGGATTGGTTCCCAAAGGCAAGATAGGCAGGGAAATGGCTAGTTCGTAAATCCTGCTGAGGCTTAGCTACTGGGTGGTGGTGAGACGAAAGTGGCTGTGGGCATGCACAGCTGCTGAAAGTTAGGTGCCTCAGGGGCTTCAATGATGGAAACTTAAGCACCTCCCTGGTTATAGGGCAGGTGTGTGGGAGTTTTGTAAATGCTAGTGAAGCCTACATTTTGGGCTTAAGTACTGAAGTGGCAGTTAGACCCCTACATCACTTTGTAAATCTAGCCCATTGTGGGTGCCTCAGGGCATATGATTACTTTATATCATGGGAGTTATAGACTGGGAGAAATGTTGCAGTTTGAATGATTGTATTTTAATAAAACTTATTGGGGGCCTTGATCTAGAGGCCAAAATTGATCCAATGGCCAATTTTCCCTGCATTATCTAGGGTGTCATCTTTGTTCCATGCATTCAGTCTCTTGATGATCTGTAAAGGTCTCTGAGCCCAATTTTTCAGTGAGCACTAATAGAACTCATTGTGTCAACAGGACTAACTGTTCTATGTTATCTCCTACCAATGATTCCAGGTATGTGTGTGGTGGGTGGTTTTTTTTTTTTTTTCCTTCCCAATATGGAGATCAGACTTACAGGCCAATGTGTTGCATGAAACATTCTGTTTTGGTTTTGTACATAAAGCATAGATTGACACATTTATGAAAGGAAATTACATCCCATGCTCATATTTATCTGTATGTAAAACTAGAGCTGGTCACAGTGGTATTATCTGTGAAAATTTTTCCAAGAAACTCTGTTTCTTGGAAGTTTTTCTTTCTTTCTCTCCCCCCCCCCCTTCTTTCTTTGACAAACAAATATCTTGGTCTAATGTTGTAGTAGCAACACTTATCTGCTCTGACTTTGGGCTAGCTACTGTCTGTTTCCCCTCTCTCACGTTGGATCTCCTGACCGTCAGCCTGGTTTGGGCATTTTCAGGAGTTGGCCCTCTACCTTAGTCCTTAGGGAGACTTTTTTTTCTTTTTCTGGAGTATCCAAGTCTTCCACCCTCAAACTCAAGCTGGGCACAGCTTCTTCTTCCTGAGCATCTGTCTTCTTTCTCTTCATGCTTCTGACACTCCTCAACCTGTCATCTGGGCTCTGTCTAGTTTCTACTTTCAGCCTCTTCTGGGCTACTTGGTGTGTGTTCTCCCCCCAGCTCTCTACTGAACAGTGACTTCCAGGGCATCCTACCTGGAATCTCTACTGTGGCTCTCCAGGCTTCTATTTTATCTCTGCCTGATTTAGCCACATGACCTGCCTGTCATGTGACTTTTCTCCCTTGAAGTGGAAAGCTAAGTGGATCACTAGGGAGGCTGGAGCTGTCTCCCCCTTAAAGGTCATCCTGGGAGAAACATTCCTCAGTTTTTATTTTTAAAAGAACCAAAACAACATTTGTTTCCAAATCAAGCCACTTTCATTTAAAAAAAAAACCCCTTCCAGCTCCAGTATAAACCAAAGTTTTAAAAGTCAAACTGCCAATTCATTTGTTAATGTAAATGCTACTTTATACTAGCATGTCTGATTGAATAAAGTACCCCTTTCTTGGAACTGTGTACTGTATCAATGACATACTTTTAAAATTGTGGTTCTAAAATATTCACACATCCAAGAAAATCTGTGGGGTGCAAATTTGAAAACTCTATTACTATACTACTAGTTTGCCCACAAGAAATCTTAATTGTTCATCATTTTGTTTCCTTGTTTTTTTTCTAGATACATTTTAAATATAAGGGTGTCACATTTATTATTAGAGTTGTTTCCAGTGAGAAGTTAAACACATGTACTATCACAGCATGAAAAAGTAATCTTACACTTGTGTCTAAGTTGCTGGTAACTTTTGGTGGTCCCCATTTTGCACATGTCCCTTACTGTATTATGGATATACAAATATTTTCCTGAATACAGTTTAAGGTTACAGTTGATATGGAGAGCTCTCTAAATCACTGCTATTTTCTCAGCTGTGTGTAAGCAAGTGTTACACTTCACGTTTTCATATAAAAGCTAACTGTTCATACATTGTGTAAATCAAGATTCCAAATCACTCACCTGAAGTTTACTGATGAATAAATTAGTCATTAACTTGTAAATCTGTCGTTTCCTAGTTCACACATGTTAACTGTGTAAACTTTATTTTTTTTTCTTTCAGTGTTGCATTTAACCAAGCTTTGTTTACAGCTCTCTGCCAGTTGCTGGAAAGTTTATTTTGACAGATTTGTAGTTGCTTGGAAAAGCTTTTTACTTTGTTCTACTTTCACTGTAATTGCTGACAGTGGAAAGATTGCCTGTATAATTATGGCTCTCAAATGTGTTAATGCTGCGCCCACTCATTGTTCCTGTACTTAATTTTGTGGTGGTACATGTTTAGGAGTTTTTATGTACTAACCATTAGTGAAATTCTCCCCTGAAAAGAGCCCCAAAGTCATTAAACTGCATCATTGATTGATGTTCTGAGGTAATCAATGGGCTTCTGCCAACAAGTGCAAGTCCAAACCTGCTGTCAACAAAAAGGTTGAAGTCTCTCTAATAGCTAGTTCAACTATGTGTTAATACTTAAAGAATCTAAAAATAATTATGATTGATTTAAACATACAAATATTGTAGAGACTGAAGAATTCTGTTGACAAAGCCTGCAAACAAATACCTAAATACTGCACAAGGTTTTGTTTTTTATTTTTAATGGCAACATGTTTAGGTTATTGGTAACAGTTTTACCAGATTATTTTACCAATAACAAAGATATCCGTCTTCAGGAAAGGAGGGATATATAAAGGGGTCACTGAGAATCATGTAGCTTAAAAAGACTAAATCAAACAAGGAAACCTGCAGTAACATTGAGATTTGTGCTATACTTAGAGCTGGGTGAATAACTTTATTTTTTCCAGTTTGCTGCCAGTTCTGATTATTTTTTGTTTGGTTTGGGTTGAACTGAAATTGAATTCCAAAACATTTTGGTGACTTGAAAAAGCTGATGGAAAATTTTTGTGGGTGCAGGCTAGATTCACAAAACTGCTGGAAGTGGCCAAGGGGTTAGTGAACTTACCTGTGGGAGACCTAGTTATCAGTCCATCTGCTCCAAAGCACACTTAATTATTCATGTAAAGTGGAACTGCTTCATCAGGAGAGATTAGAGACCTACCCCCAGAATACCCTATTGCCTAGTGGTTGGGTTCCGCTTAGGAGTGTGCCCTAAATTCAAAAGCATCACCACATAAGGCAGAGGGGGGAAGCAAACTCATAGTGAGTGCCCTAACTAATGGGCTAACAGATATAAGGGAGGGAACACCATTGGTGCTTCCTTTAGCTGTTTTCTGAATGGCATCAATATGCATTTTGGCAGGAATATATTCTGTTCCATTCAAACTAGTAAGCTTTTTAAATCAAATCTTCTTTTAAAAATGGCCTTTCCAAAATGAGAGAGAGGTTTTTCCCTGTAGAGTCCAAGAGTCAGTTAGAAAACATTACACAGGAAGTTACATTTCTTTTAATCTTCCTCTCTTGTTGTATTCATTGAGTTAGCATTTATATTCAAGAAAAAGTTATTATATGGGCTTGAGTCCTGTACATAAAACACTTATTCTTTCAGGTTTTACATTGCAAGAGTTTCAGCAGAAACTGGGCCAAAATGTGACTCCATCAAATAAATGCACAAGTTCCTGTTTGAACAGCAACTCTATTTAATATAGCTGTGTAATTCAAACATGATGATGAAATTAAACAATCACATATTCTATAGATCTATACAAAAACTCAAGAGAAATGCAATAAGCACACAGGGGAAAAAACAACCACTCTGGCATAGCTTAGTTCAGAGCAGAGCCACAGTAGGCCAATAATTGTCCTTCCACTCACCTGTAATTCAGTGCTGACCCTCTACAAGACACACAATAGAAGTTCTGGCCCTGGGTGAGCCATGTGCAGGTCCCTAGGCTGTTCCTATTAATGGATTCAGGGATGATGATCCATTGGTCTTATGTCACTAGAAGAAAAACGCATGACAACCAGGGCTGGTCAACAACTAGGCGGTCGCCTAGGGCGCCAAGTGGTTGGGGGCACCAAAAAGCACGCTCAGGGGAGGCGGTGGAGTGGAGGTGAGCTGGGGCAGGGAGGCACAGGGAGGGCTGCCTGCAGCAAGTAATGAGTGGGGGTGTGCAGGGGAACCGCTCCCTGCCCCAGCTCACCTCCACTCCGCCTTCTCCCCTGAGCATGCCTCTCCTGCTTTAATTCTCCTCCCTCCTAGGCTTACCACACCAAATAGCTGATTGGAGCTGCAAGCCTGGGAGGTGGGAGAAGTGGAGCGGCACTGGCATGCTCAGGGGAGAAGGCGGAGCGGAGGTGAGATGCGATGGGGAGCTGCCGCGGGTGGGGGAGGCGCCGCAGGGCTGGGAGTTGCCGCAGGAGGGGTTCCCCAGCTCTTTCCCACAGCCCCTGCCCCTGCTCTGCCCCAAACCCCGCCTCTTCCCATCCCCGCTCCATCCCAGCCCCGTCCCCACTCCCCTGAAGACTGCAGCCAGGTCCGACCCTGCACTCACCGTATGGTAAGTGGAGCAACCTGGCCCCAGCCTGGTCCGCTCCCCTGGCTCCCAGCCGCACCATTGGCGAGTGCTGGAGGGCGGTTCCCCTCGCCCCCAAAGTCTGGGAGCCAGGGGAGCAGAGCAGGCTGGGACCCAGGCCTCCGTGGGGGAGAGCAGGGGGAGGGGCTGGCCCCAGGCCTCCGTGGGAGATGAGGGGCTGGCTACTTCCTGCGGGAAGTGGAGTGACCCGGCCCCAGCCTGCTCTGCTCCCCTGGCTACTTGGCTTGGGGGGAGAGGGGAACTGCTGCCCCGCACTCGCTGGTGGCACAGCTGGGAGCCAAGGGAGCAGAGCAGGCTAGGGCCAGGTCACTCCACTTCCCGCAGGAAGTGGCCAGCCTCCCCTACCCCCCGTGGAGGCCTGGGGTCCCACACAGCCCCCTGGGGGAGGGGGCTGCATAGGGCACCAAAATAGCTAGGGACAGCCCTGGATCCCCGGGCCGGATGGGGGGGGCGCAAGGTGGAAGTTTCACCTAGGGCGTGAAATATCCTTGCACCGGCCCTGATGACAACTGGTTGGGAGATTGCTTCTTTCCCAGTCTCAGATATTTGACTGAAAAGCTATTATCTGTTAAAGCTGTATGGCTGAGCACAGAGAGAAACTCCAAATTATTATGTGAAGGAAGGCAAAAAGTCAGCCTTGCTAATACATTTTATCAGAGAGGTTGATCTGCTAATACCAGGCTTACCAGGACATTTCACAGGGACAATTATTCTTGCTAAAGAAATGGCAGTTTAAAAGACCAGTGGTCTTTTAGATTTAATCCAGTGGGATTGTTTTGTGACACTAACAATAACCTACGGTATGCAGTGTTGTAGCCATGTTGGTCCCAGGATATTAGAGAGACAAGTCATGTGAGGTAATATCTTTCGGTGCCGCGGAAGACCCGGAGTAGACCCCCTGCCGCCGAAGTGCCACCGAAGCCCTGGACCGCCGCCGGGTATTCGAATTGGGCCCTGCAGTTCATAAAGCCGGCCCTGGTAATAGGCACCTGTACAAGATAAAGTCCCAAATTTCAGGACAGCTGGTCACCCTACCTGCCTGGCCCTTTGGCCCTTTTGCTGGCCTTAGTCCCTACTGAGGCAAGGGGTCACGGATGCCCCACAGGGCCCCTCTCCCTGACGGATGTGTGTTAATAGTGGGCTGTAGTGCTGATTGAAGCTGCACAGGTGGGTCTGGTGGGGTGGAGGAGGAGTTTGGGAACCCCTGCTATACATGAATAGAAAAGACACTAAAGAGACTTTTAAAGTATTACTATAGTGTCAAGTCCAGACCCTATATACTAATAAAGATAGACAGAATGATTGACAGAATATTTATACTGCAAGCTCTTCAGGCAGGAAGCTAGTCTTCATACCTGTACGTACAGCGCCCAGCCCACTGGCATGCTATTAAAAAATAAGTTCAAATGCTATAACAAATAGAGCTGTACTGATTGCTGTTCTTGCTTCAATGTACAATATTATAATTGGAAAACTTTGTAACAATTACTTCAGGTAAATTAGATGGTAAATTGATGTGAAATATAATTCAACATGCTAGATTAACGTTTTCAGTAAGTAAAAATGGAATTATTTCTTAGTTACATTGTCTGTCTGCATATTAGTGCATATACCAAATTACTGGGCTTCAGGCTTATCTATCAGTATTTAATTAAATCTAACTTCTGCCCTTACTAGGACAAGTCGCCCAACTATGTGTGTTACTCAGAGTTCTGGGCTATGTCATTTCAAGACATGACTTTAACTATCATCTCTATGCAGATGATATACAGAAATACCTCTTCACTCTGCACTTGTCTTGTTCTGTCCAAATTAAACATTTGGCCTGTCTAGCCAGCAGTTTAAACACAACACAGATAAAACAGAACTCTAAATCTTTGCCCCTAAGCCCTTCCTCCATTCTCAGTTATAGCAGACCACAGTGCCTCACTCCCTGACATTCAGGCCCATAACCTGGGAGTTATCTTTGACTCAGCCCCATCTTTAGAACCACACTCCAACCATATTACCCTTACTTCACATACCTACACTGGCTCCCCTTCTCCACTGCATCAAACACATGGTACTTGTCTTTGCTTCTAAGGTCCTCCATAGCCTATCCCTGTGCTCCATCTTATACGCTGTCAGGGTGTCTGCTCCTGCAGTCATGGCAGACGTGCTCATTTGTCATATTTTCCAGCAAGCTTCTTCACACTTTCTCCTGTGCAACCCCTTATACATGGGGAAAAAACTCTTCATAAATGTTCACAAGTCCTCCTCCTTCAGATAGCTCTTAAAACTCCCCTTTGCCATGATGCCAATAAAAGACTACAAATGATTAGGCAGTTGGTATGCTGTGAGTGACCTCTGCTTATCACACTGATCATAATCATCTCATTGTTACCATGTGTTTCCCCCATATGTTAGTTGTATTCACATGTTGTTTCTCATCTAATACTTGAACTGTAAGCTTTTCAAGGGTAGGGATTGCCTAGCACAATGGGGGCCTGACCTCTGACTGGGGCTTCTGGGTGCTACCACAATAGAAGTAATAACTTCCTACTACTGTAACATAACTAATAGCCCATCATATCTTTGCAGTGGTATTGACTTTGTAGGAAGCTACTAATTTGTCTTTTATCAGAATGATTGAGAGGAATGTTGTGGTCACCCAATTAAATTAATAGGCAGCAGGTTTAAAATCAAACATAAGGAAGTACTTCACACAATATATGGTCAACATGTGGAACTTGTTGGCAGGCAATGTTGTTCAGGCCAAAAATATAACTGGGTTAAAAAAAGAATTAGCTATCTTCCATGAAATGATCTATTAGGCAAGTTGGTCAGGGACTAAGATTGCCAATTTTGGTTGAACATTGTCATGTATTGAAACCTCCAGGACTGTCTTTAATTAAAGATTAATCTTTAATTTCTGGAGACTCCAGGACAATCCTGGAGGGTTGGCAAGCAACCTTATCAGGGATGCAATTTGGTGTCCCTAAACCTCTGACTGGTAGAACATGGGACTGGACAACCGGGGATGGATCACTCAAACTGCCCTGTTCTGTTCAGGCCTTCTGAAGTAACTGGCACTGGCCACTGTCAGAAGACAGAATACTGAGCCAATGGGTCATTGATCTGACCCTATATGGCTATTCTTGTGTTATCTAAAATGTTGCTGGAGCTAAAGAGAAATAAATGGCAAGAAACGAATTATAAAAAGTGTCTTATTAAAATAACCAGAGGCCATTCCTTGATTTATTTTGTAATAAAATTGACAGTGAGAATGTCCCTCTCAGATAACGTACAATAGCTTGTTTTCCTCTTTAAGCTTCTCATAGCAGTTTAACTGTCCATGGACCAAATTTTCAAAAGGGTTTCCAATTGTACAAGAAAAACATTGTATTCTTCAAGCACCAGCAGAAGAATCTTTATAGCTGGCAATTCAGTTATTGCAATAACTCAGTATCTTAAGAGTCATAGCCCAATACATGCCTAAATATTAGGAGAGAATGATTATCTAAGGAAACTAACAATATAGAGTTGACGACTTGATTTCTAAAGAGGTGTATTTCTCGTTTTGAAATTGGTGAGAAAGATGTAATATTCCTAGTGATAATAGGTTTTTCAGACAGTTGCATTATTTTAATTTAAATCCAGATTAATATCTTTCACTTATTTGTAAGCCAAATGATCAATCCCCCACATGTTGTTTCTAATTTACAAATATAGATACCGCCATTTCAGCTACACCCAGTTAGGTTTATACTTTCTTGGAGAACCTTCAGAATACTTACAGAACAGAATCTGGCATTCAGTCTTTGCCCTGGACAAAGCTATGTGCTCATGCTGGATGTGTCTGGCAGAATAGTGCACACTAGCTCATATGATACTGTTCTGGCTTTTCACCTATCAGTTACAGGGAAAAAATTAGATCTTTCCCAAAAAACCACTAAAACTAAATTGGCACTGAATATGCCTGTGGTGGTAATCAAATTGGTTGTCTTATGGGTACAACTAAAAACACTAGAAAACGATTATTCAATTATTTTACGAAACTGGAACAGTTCTCCTCAGAACCATAGCTGTTGGCTACAAACCATTGCTGTGATACACATTTGGTAGGATAAAGCCTCTTCTTAGCACTTGGAGTCTTAGGACCAGGTTCTGCCATGCCACCCTTACTTACATTTGGGCAGTACTGTACTCTGACTGGTTCTCTTGATTTCAATGGTAATACTTGCAGAAAAATGTGCTGCCCAATCTGAATGAGGGAGTCATAATTTGTCCCCTACTGAAAAATTACTCTAAACAAGTGGCTGTTGAATATTTGGTATCTAATATACAGAATGAAACTGTCTTTTTATTGTATGTATTTTCTTGACCATACATCTTACGCTTTATTCTCTTTAAATTTAAAAAAAGTTGAGAGAGAAAACTAAACTTTTCTTTACAACTGTAGTGCTCAAAATAGTGAGCACAAGTTTGCATTTGCAAACTGCAATCTCTGTTTATCAGTTTTTATGTTACATCATCACAAGACAATTGTTAAGTGACTTGTTTGAGCAAGTACCATGAAAATCCATTCATAGTCTGACCTTCATCAATGGAGCCCTTACAACAATGACTTTTTAATGGGTGTTATAGTAAATGTCGTAATCGTCAATCTTCTTCATATATTCAAGAGTCCCTTTCAGATATGCTTCAATTCAATGGCAAATATTATCTTACAGAGCAGACTTTCACATTGATAGATGCTCTTTAATTGAAGAAGTGTCCGTAATGCATTACTCACATCTGGTTAATTCTGATTCATTGCAAAGAAGCTGTCTTCAAGTCTTTGCCACACACAATCTCTGTGCAGACTTTAATCACTTGGAGGCAAAGTACTGTGCAGTTAGGAGGTTGTAGGACATGAAACAGGGCAACAGTGAAGCGCTGTTCATATAATTCAGTGGAATTTAACCGAGTCCTATGTGGCAGCATTGAGTTGAGTAGTTACTAATATTTCTGATTTCTTAAGAGATCATTAGTTTTGTATTCAAGTCAAAGGGTGACTAATGTTCTTTAATCTTGTGATCAAATACACATTAAGACTGCTGTAGTGTAAAAATATCACTTTAGGAAAAAGGTTTCCATTTTAGAAGATTCTATTGATTTCTCCTGCCCTCCTTTGGATAGTACAAATGTAGGCCTCTTTTATCTTGACAACAATGGCTTTTGCTCCCAGCCTTTGATTAATAGCTTGTGTTTTGCTAGGCTGGCCTTTAAAGGCTTTTTAATATGAATGTTGCTGCTTAGAGAATGTTAACATGTACTAATTTAAAAGCAGCCTACGGTCATTTTTCATGCTGTCTCTGGATGGTGGACTAGCTTGCTGTGTTTAGATAAATAAATATCCGTGGTCACATGACAGCTTTTATCACTCAAACACTAAATATTTGGATCCAGATGAAGGAAATGACTATATGATTATCTGAGTCCTCCTTGCTGCCCGAGCCACAACATTAATCACAATATGGTCAGCGTCAGTTGTAGCTTAGTGCAATATGGTTGGGTCAAACATGAGGGTAACTGGCAATAAGGCAATAATTCAGCAGCACAGGCCCATTCGTATGTGAGTTAGCCCACAGTTGCTCCGGATTCTTCTAATGCAACTTCCTAAGAGGTGACAGTAGCAGGGGGCCATGGCATACAGAGGTGACACTACTTTCACTGCCATGTTCTTCCTTTCCTATTTGCCTCACGCTCCCAGACAGATACAGATGAGTTTATCCCTCTTCCTTTTGCTCAATAGTTTAATACCTGGCCCCAGTCTTTGTGGAGTGGTTATAAAGTTCTGGTCATCCACAGTTACCAGAAAGGACAAGGTTTGTTGCAGTGGGGAGCTTAATATATGGGCGGACTCCCTGGTTAGAGAGTTCTCCTAGTTGCTGCTTAAAGCATGGTTCTTTGTGTTGATGGTCCCATATTACAGGGTCTCAGAGGTGACTGGATCCCTCTCTCTAAAGAAGTAGTAAAGGAAAGAAACTCCCCAAATTGCCAGGCTGGTAAATAAGTGGAGAAAGTGAAAATCGGGGAAGACACTTGTGAAAGCTGCAGCAGGAAGGAGGCAGAGTACAGCGACGGAGCCCAGGGATGGGGCCCATAGCTCAGTTAAAGAAGTTTGATTTTTGGTAACTCATGTAGCTGGCCTTGCTGGATTTGTAGATTTGAAGTGATCCCAGGCACTGGCGCCGGCTTCCTCCCTTCCTCAGGGGTGCTCGACTCTGGCTCTGCTGCAGGCCCCACCCCCTCCCTGCCTCTTCCCACCCCTGAGTGCACCCTGTCCTTGCTCTTCCCCCTCCCTCCCAGTGCCTCCTGCAGACCACTGAACAGCTGGTCCACAGTGCGTGGGAGGTGCTGGGAGGGAGGGTGTGATGTTCCCCTCTGGTGTTATGTGGACTGGTGATCTGCTAGGTCACTCCAATCCTTGACTCTGGGAGCCAGCCTTACCCTGCTCTGCTGTGAAAACCTCCACTCCTGGGCTGTTAACACATAGCCTCTGGCATGTAAGCTGCTCCCAGATACTTGCAACCGAATGACACTAGCCAGTATCTCTGGTCCCAGACACAACCCTAGGAACCTCCGTCTTGCAGTGTCCAGTTATGTCCGCTGGACGCTGCAAGCTTATATGAGTTTGTCAATTTAACAAAGAAATTGATATGTACCAGGCTTGATAGCCCAAGGGGAGTCTCTGACACACTTCAAACCAAACGCACTGCTTCAGGTAGAATAAACAGATTTATTAACTATAAAGATAGATTTTAAGTGATTATAAGTCAAAACATAACAAGTCAGACTTGGTCAAATGAAATAAAAGCAAAATGCATTGTAAGTTGCTATTAACACTTTCAATGTCCTTACAAACTTAGATGCTTCTCACCACAGGCTGACTGGTTGCTCTTCAGCCAGGCTCTCCCCTTCGAGTGCTTTAGTCGCTTGGTGTGGTGTCAGTAGATATAGGTGGAAGAGAGAGAGCATGGCAAATGTCTCTCCCTTTTATCATGTGCCCCTCCACAGGGAACTCCTGCAGAAACTCAGCAGAAGTAAGAACACAGTCTGGAAGACTGATTAGACCCTCTGATGGGCTGTCTACCCCACACAGGACTTGAAGGGGTTACAGTGGACAGGTGGGCCAATTAACTGCGGAGGGTGTGGGGGGGTCAATGATTAATTAGATGAGGTTCAGCTGGATGGGAACAGGACGTACCTGTACAAAGCCCAGTAGCTGGGAGCAGAGGCTGCAGGGAAGTCATTGATAGATATGCCCTGGGAGGAGGGCGTTTAGGCTGACAAACCCAGAGCAGGGGAAGAGTCAGAGAGGTGGGAAAAGCAGCAAGGAATGGGGTAGGCAGACCTTGGCCGCTGCTGAGAGGGCCCCTGAGCCAGAACCCAGATTTGGGGAATGGATTGGGTTCCCCCACCTGCCACTGGAGAAGTGGCACAGGCAGTGGAGAATGGACTGTCTGGGATCATTTGCCCGCAAATACTTTGATACCTTGGAAGGGGGCAGCACATATAGTGATCTGGCCGGAGGGCCAAGTCATAAGGAAAGAGCACCTGGAGTTGCAGAGGGGGGTGGAGGAGAGCGTATCACCTGGAGTGGAGCTAATCCCCAGAGCGGCTAGGAGGAGGTGCCCCAAACAGTGATAACAGGATAGGGTAGTGTAAATAGTTTAAGGAATTTTGAAGTTAGTTTTGAATTGTGTGTTTGAATTAGTTTGTAATGTTAACTTTTAATCTTTTATTATAAAGAAAGGGAAACATAGTGGTTATATAGGGTTCCTAGACCTCCATAGTTACCAGACAAGACCAGGATGTGTTGCAGAGGGGAGTTTAACAAATGGGGAGCTTTCTGGTTAGGGAGTTCTCTTGCTTCTGCTTAAAACATGGCTTTTTGTGTTTTAAGTCCACACACTACAGTCTTGATGCACACTTCTCTCTCTGGTTACACTAAGCTTAGATCCCACTTGGCATTCACCATCTTGACCAGAGCTGTTTTGCTCTGCACACACTCCTTTTCCCTTCCTGGCACTGCTCTAGAAATGGCCACCGTGGCTGCCAGCTCCATGCTCACCAGCAAGCAGAAACCCCTTCCTTCCTCCCCACAGTGGTGCTGGGATGTGAGATTGAGTTTGAGAGGTGATAAGTCTCCCACTCTAGATAAGTGTCATTTCTTTAATAATACCCTCTTCAAGTTTTGCCTTTGATTGATCTGTGGTTTTGTTTTACTTATGTGTAGGACCAGGTCTACACTAGAAAATGTTTGTCAGTATACAGGTTTCGGAGTGGTAGCTGTGTTAGTCTGTATCAGCAAAAAGAATGAGGAGTACTTGCGGCACCTTAGAGACTAACACATTTATTTGAGCATTTATTTAGTTCACAAAAGCTTATGCTCAAATAAATGTGTTGGTCTCTGGGGTGCCACAAGTACTCCTTGTTCTTTTTGTCAGTATAGTTACACTGACCAATCCTCCTTATGCCAGCAAAAACACGTATACTAGTTCCCTGAGCAAAATAAGTTATGTTGGCAAGCAAAGCACTTTTATGTTAGTACAACTGCATCTGTATTCACACTTCTACTTAGATTGGGGGCAGGGACTATCTGCTTGCTCTGTGTCTGTACAGTGCTTAGCACGAGGTGGTCCCGGTCCATGGCTAGGGCTCCTAGGTGCTATGGTAAAACAAATATTTGTCTACATTGTTCTACTGGCAAAGGTTCTAGTGCAGACCTGGATTAGAAGTTTTCTTCTCATAATCTAAAGTACAATTTCTTTTGAAAAATGAATGCTCCTTTTTGTGAGCTGCCTAATCTGATTCTTTGATTAATGTATATCAAATCCTACAGACTTTACTCAGAAAAGCTCTTAATTACTTTAATAAGGCTCCTACCTGAATAAGCATTAGACACTGCAGCATTTGGCCTTGAAGCGTTAAGAGAATAAAATTGTATGCAAAAAGCAGCAGGTATTTATAAAGACAAGCCCAAGCCACAAAATCTAGATCTTAACTTCACAGAGCCCATTTCCTAAGGGTTTGGTTCAGTCCCTTTTTTTATCTGAAGGTCCAGAATTAAAGACTGCACTTCAAACAAGGCATCGTTCATTCAGTCTAGATTTATTTCTAACAAACAGGAAAGATGTTTGCTGTTACAGCTTTGCTAATTTTTAAAATGTGTGGTTTTTTTCCCTTGTAGCACCAGCCCTCTTCACAGTGACCCTGAAAGTGTGTGCTAGATCTTTTTTGCATTGCTTCCATGCTGAATGTTCTAGTCCATATTCTCGCTGTACAGCATTCATAAATTCCAGAGACTTTTATAAAGCATTTGGCCTTGTTGAGAGAAATAGCGGTGAACTTCCAATCTCTCACTGACAAAGGAAATCAAGCAGCCTGTTAAGGTCAGGATTGAGCTATAGAATACGCTATATATCAAACTCATTCCAAACCCTTTTATCAGTGCTGGTGCAATGGCTAGGCAATTAGTTTCTAAGAAGCTTAGTTAGAGGGTCATCTCTCTGTGTTGTGTTTTATTCACCTGTCATCTGCTACTGTACAGTCTATCAGCGTTCCTTTTTTCTGGTGTTTCAAAAGATGTAAGGAGTATTTTTAAAGGTTTAAAAAATAAAAGGAATAATATAAAGCAGTCAGCCTAAAAGCTTAAAATCCAAGGGAGGCAGTCAAAATCTATAAACTCAAGACATGACTGACCTTAACGCTGCTATCATCTGATGGGGAAAGTACTCCTAAGTGTAGATATCCAGTTAAAAAAAAAATCTTTCACCTCTCCCCACCCCAGAGAAGTGTTAAGAAAAATATCCTGAGACCCTCCTCAAAATCACATTTGGATGCTCCCTCTGCTGCTGGAGCATCCTCAGCGTCTCTACTTTCATCTTTGACTAATTGGACCTCCTATTTGCCTCTCTTCTCCATAGCCTTGGTGTAATCCTTGAATTTACTGTCTCTTCCCAAATGTCAGAGGTCTGCAAATATGCCCTTCTCCATTATTGCTATCCTTGTTTCTAGAAAACCTCCCTGACAACGGTTGTCTGTCTCTGTTCACCCTTCTATATCCTGGTGAAATTCTGTGCTGCATCTCTAAGGGGTTGTCTAAATGAGAAAATTAAGGAAAGTGAAGACAAAGCAACTAAAGGTGTGTAGTCAATGCACGTAAGTTAAAGTGTGTTTTCCCGTGAATGAAAGCATCCACATTTGGTGGGGAAGCTGTGGTGCCTAAGGTAGCTTTCAGCCATCGCTGCACCTTCCTGATCCTGGGCTGCTCTGGGGCCCTCTGGTGTAATTTAGACAGCCCTGGGGCTGGACTAATGGTATGTTTAAACAGCAGATTAAATCCAAGTCCATGTGACCTGTGCTTGCAAACCTGTTTTTTCCAAGCTTGTTTTGGAGCATTCACATTGCATAGCGGTGCAAATCTCATATCCATCCATGCCTGTGTGCCTGTATTATGACATGCAGGCACATGTCAGATGCTGTGGAGCGTATCCCATGGTTCTTATTCCCTTTGCTAGCTGTAGCCTCTCTCGGGGTTGGCTGATGGTGTATGGTGTGAAAACTTGTTTGTGTCCTATGACCTTTGACCATAAGTGCTCATTCAGCTAGGCTGTTTTGGGTCTGCACACTCTGTGCTACTGGAGTCAGCAACGTGCATCCAGCACTATAGGAAGACTCTTCCCTGTTTACAGTTTCACTGCTATTTCAGGATTCAGGCAGACCATCTGTGAAATGCTGGTGGATACTTTGGCAGTGGTATCTGCTCTATTGAAGGCAGCTCTCGGGAAGGGGGTGGGCAGGTAGAACCACAGCATCTGCTACCTGGTTGATGCAGCTGATGCCTGCTGTTGTGGCTACATATACCCCATATGTAGACTTGTTCTAAAGAAGGGCCACTAACACAGACTGATGGGACTGAGATGCCTACTAGCGGCTCCAGAACTGTTGTACACAGGAGCAAATGTTCCTGGGCCCACATGAGTAGCTTGTCCTGACTTTCTGGCACCAGGACACATGCATGAGGGGGTCTATGCTGGTCCACAAGCAAGTAAGTCACTATAGCCACCTCAGAAGCTGGGTACCCTAGACTATTACAGGTCTGTGGCTAACCAGTTGTTGGGGTTGTGGTGGTGGAGTTTTGTGAGGTGATCAGGACTGTGATTTTACCTAAAGATAGTGGGTAAACAATGTTTCTGAAATAACTGTCCTCTTTGAAGAATGGATTTCCCAAACTGTCCTGGGATCATCAGTGAGACTCATGTGCCTATAACTTGTCCACTACAAAGAACACATGAATATGTCAATAGCAAAGGGTACTACTCTGGCTACAGTTGACCACAGAAGCAGGTTCCTGGGCATCAGTGTAGGATGTACTGACAAGGTGCATGATGCCAGAGGTCTCAGAGATCAGGACTTTGTCTTCATGCACAAGCAGGGACCTTATTCCCTCCAAATGACACTGTTGTAAATGGAGTCTCTATCCCTTCCCCACTGTTATTCTAAGGGACGCTGCCTACCCCCTTCGGCCTTGGCTTATGAAACCGTACCCTGACCTAAAAGGGTTGGACAAAAGAAAGTTCAGTTACACATCCCAGTAGCTGTAGTACAGGGGTGAAATGAACATTTGGAAGCTTGAAGTCAAGATGGCACTGCTTTCAGAATTTTTTCCCCCCATGAATGAAAGAATCCACTGAATTGGTATTTTTTTTTTTTTTGGAATGATACCTACTAGACCCTGAGGTTAGAGTTGAGGTGACCTTTTGGCAAGCTTTTTAGCATGCTTAGCATGCTTGGGGGGGCAGGATCTCTCAGTGGTTTGAGCATTGGCTTGTTAAACCCAGGGTTGCGAGTTCAATCTTTGAGGGGCCCATTTAGGGTTCTGGGGCAAAAATCTGTCCAGGATTGGTCCTGTATTAAGCAGGAGGTTGGACTAGATGACCTCCTAAGATCCCTTCCAACCCTGATATTCTATGCTTGCAGGTTCTTTTATGTTTTTTTTAATGTTTTCTCTGTTTTGCCTTAAGAATCAATGCGCTTGCTTATAAAGAACTGTGTGATAACTTGTACCTGTGGGCAATACACTGGTCATAGCCTCTGGAGAGAGAGTAAGTGCAGAAGCTGGCCAGTTAGGCAGGGGATATCACCGTGTAGGCAGGGAACTGTGCAGCCTGGAAAAACCCAGGGCAGGAGGGAGACAGACACAAATCTCTGCCAAAGAGAGGTGATGGCTGAGAAGCTGGGAACCAAGAGTGGGTACCCTTGGTGGGCCACATAGGGGGAATACCAGTGTAGTTGCCCTGTATTGTGAAATATACTGTTACAACAAATGTTATAACCGATTTCTTCAAATAGGATAGACTTTCTGCCTGTACAAAATGATGGTATTCCTCCAAACTCCTCAAACAGCCCAGCCTACATCTATGTAGAGTTGGGCACATTTTTTGAGACCATTCCTTTTTTGTGCATTCTTTGATTAGCTTTCAAATAGTTAACAATGTTGACATTTAAACCATCATCATTAGGCATCACAGTGAAGATAACAGGGCTTAAAAAATAAAACTATTTTAGGCTGTCTATGGACTCAGGCCCCTAACAGTGTTGCAACAGTTTATTTCATATATTGGGAGTTCTTTGTAATCCTAGTCCTACCGACTTTTCATTTAAAATTAGAGCTTAGATTCCAGAGCACAAGATGTCCTTTTTCCTGGTGGCTGACAAATTGCTGTCCTAGCCCAGTCTGAAGCTTCATAATGACTGACAACTGAAAGAAAAGTTGAGAAACTCTTCATTGTCACAGAAGATAGAAAAATGACTCTACTGCACAAAATTAGAGCAGTATTGGTCCAAATAGAAAATACTTTAATAGGCTTGCATCTTCACTTATTACAGCATAATATATTTATAAGCTATATTTGGACCCCTTTTGTGTTTTGGAAAGTGATCATTAAAGATTCAAACAACTGCCAGCATTGTGAAAAGTCTCCAGGGTCCCCCTTATATATGCTGTCAAGTTGTCCCCAGACTGCCTGACTTCCTGGAAAGATGCATACACCAGCATTAGTTTCATATTAGAAGCCCCCCCGATCTTTAAACCCAACACAAACAATTCAGGTTTTATTTCTCCAAAGTTAGAGATATCTGATTTACAGGAATACTGATTTTTCTTTTTCTTTTGATTACAAAATGACTGATTCTTCAAATGTGGAAATTGTTCTTTCCTCTGATAGCTCAGCACTGAAGCAAAAGCTTCAGTGAGGGGTCTGCTTTGAAAAAACCGTGTATAGAAAAATATATGTAATGAAATATGATGGTCTTTTCCTGAGTGAAGGTATTCATACATGTTCAATCCCTTAATTGTGTGTTGCTTTGGAGTATATTTGATTACTTGAAAAGAGTATCTATAGATCAGATACTCTGTCAGAGGGACTGGTAGCATTGGTAGCTTCAGCATCACATCTGCTGCTGCTTTCTATGCATTTTCCTTCCACATGCTGCTCTCTGGCATCTTTTACTTCTTTAATTTGATTTAATTTAGGTGTATAACAACTGTACATCATTACTCTTACATAATTTTAACTACATATTAAAATATTTTCCAGTATATAACTATATTTCTGTTTTGTATATGTAACTCATTAAGAAGCACAATATAATGGCAAAATATACTATCAGCAAAAACATGCTGTGTATTTTTGACCATAGAGGGCCCAACTTGCTAAAAACTGGTTCAAATTTTTCAAGCACAAATGCCTAGAATCTAGTTGTATTGTTATCTGATTTAGTAACATGTACACCTACAACTTTGACTTTAGCCAACCATAGGTGCACAATTAGAAGCAAAATTTTGGCTTCTTTATAATGTAGCTCACAAACATGATTCATAGTAATTCTAATTGAGCAAGCATGGAACTAACAAAATTTCTAGGAAACAGGAAAATATTTCTTTGCATTTCTCCTGTCCATCATTTATTTCCAAATTTACCAGATCTGTTTATCTGACATGGCCGTTTTCTAGTGCTATGGATACATATGTTTTCACTTTTGCTACATGCCTGTCTTATACTAAAGCAGCTCATAACAAAGTTACTGTGCTAAAGCTGAACTTTCAAGTCCCAAACTAAAATCTTTGGACCTAATAGTAATAAATATGAATTGATCTGCTTAATGAGCCAAAATGAACAAAATCTAGTAGCTGCTATGATTTTAGACAGTCTTTTGAGCAAGTGAAATGACAGTGTATTTTTTTTCCTGTGGAATTTTGGGTTTGAAAATTTTACACAAGTGACGTTGCCATGTATTTAACACCACAGGACCAAATTCTTCTCCATCACACTTGTGTAAGACTAGAGTAACTCCATTCATGTCAGATTTATGCTGGTGTAACTGAGCAGACTATTACCCACAACAGTTGTTTGAAAACAGTAATACAATGTCTTTAATTGTGTTATTCCACTAGTTAAAAATGCTTGCTTTTGCAATGACAAGAAACAGTGATGTTGCAAATATTCCAAAAATAGCTAATTGAGATTGAGTATGTAAGACTACTTCCAAAATGTTAGTCATTAGAAAAAACAAATGTAGTTCTAAAAATATTTGCCAGTGTGATAATTTTGGAACAAAAGACCCTGGTTAACATATAATTCTGTCATTAGATGCTTTAAAGAAAATGTGAAGACCATACACCTGTCAGCAATGGAATTGGTCCAAAGTCAACTAGACCTTTAGTAGCAGATGGTTCCCATTACTCTTACTCTGTTCCAAATGTGAGAAGATATGCTTAGTGTTCATGTAAGTTGATGCCTAATCCATTACAAACATGCACACTGGAGCAGGTGGTATTAGTGCACACCAAATAGTCACCGATATGCTGATATACCTGTCTGTAGAGATAGGGAGCTATGTCCACATTAGCCATTTGATGGAGCTAAAATGCCTGTTTGATCATCTTAATGTGGAATTTCAACCTCCTCGAAACGTGCCTGGATTTGGAATTTGCACCACAGTATATGACCTAACACCTGTGCCTCCCTATTTTTATCTGGATAAATTGGTGGCATTGGAAAATAAGATCACACTGTAGAGTGTTAACCTGATACTGGCAATGTCTTCCTAAGCTCTTCTGCAGAAATTTGATTCAGTAAGCCTGGAAATTGTCTTAAGTTGCCTTGCAGCTTTAACTTCCGCTGGGGCTGGGTGGCTGAGAATCAGGCAGCCATGTCTGGCTCACCCTCGTTCCCTCTCCTCCCAAAATAATGAAATGTCACCAGAGCTCAGCTGCAGTGAGAGAATCGAAACCAAAATGTCTTTCGGTTAACCTGAGGCTTGCTGCAAGCCGGAATGCTGAGATTGCCGCTTTATTCTTTTCTTTACAGCTAACAGGTGCTGGGAACAGCAATAAAGAGGTGTGTTTTCTCCTATGGTATGCAGTGCCTCTCTTTGCTGTTAACTGATCTCCAGTGCCCAGTACAAAGAGGTGGTGGTTATGGATTCACTTCCCATCCTCAAGGGTGTATTTTACTGTTTGGCTAACAAGAGTTTTTAATGGAACGTGAACTCACTTCACAGCTATTACAGTGTGAGAGCAGTTTAAGTACCTAAAAGACAAACAACCCATTCTGCTTCCCTCCTCTCTCGCAAAACACTGAAATGCTACTATAATACAAAAAGCACACACAGCATATCTGTGCCCTGGAGTTAGGGCTCTGGAGCTTTCACCAGCACTGTCAGGAGATGCTGAGAGAGCAGCTCTTGGCTTCTCCCAGCAGTGCTGCTTCAATCACTGTGATGGAAGTGAGTTCTCCAGAAAAGTCTGTGCCCTGCTGATGTATGAAATGTAACTCACCTGCTTTTAGAACTGTAGCTCTTAGTTTGCTGTTGAATTCTGAAGACCAGCAACAGGGAGGAGGCTGGGATTTTTGGAATGGTCTGTTGCTGGACTAGTACAGAGAACAAAGCAGGGAGCACGCAGCCACAGATGCTCAGAAAAAGAGGCATTGGTCATTTGAGCATGCTCAGTGATTTCTTAATGTCAGTATAGCAGCCATTAATAAGGACAGGCACTTACGCAGTATGGCTTGCACACAGTATGCTTCATCTACAGACCAGAAGCAGAGCCAGTTAGAGCTCAATGAAAGAAAACATTTTAGGTATATATGACTATAGAAGGATTTACAGAATCTCATCTCATTGACAGCTGCCTCTGTTGTGTTTTCCACTCTATGGAAGTTCTTCCCTCATAAAGTGGAAGGCCTGGAGAACATGTTTGGGTTATTCCGGGCCTCATATTTTGAGAAGCCATTGTAAAAATAATACATTGCAGTGCCTTGTATATCTTATGGGTCTAGGGAGTGCTGGGAGAGGAGATTTTTCTAAGGACAACATAGCCTATGGAAGTCACTCTTAGCTATTTGTTAGTCATTTTAAATTGAGACAGTCCTCTATAGTGAGGAAAAGAGCAGGAGACTTGAGTGATGATTCTTTAAATCCTTCCTAAAGTGACTAAGCTGGGATTACGGGGACAGATAGTGCCTTTCTAGGAGATTCATAGATTCCAAGGCCAGAAGGGATCATGGAGGTCAGACTAGATGATCACCTGGTATGACACTGGTCATAGAACTCCCCCAAAATAATTTCTAGAGTCTAGAGGATGGATTATTTATTTTCTGTATTGATGCCTCAAACCTGTAAGACTTTGGCTACTGTTAAGCTTTCCTTTCTGACCACAGAAACTTAGTGAGACTGCCCTTAACAGAAGATTGAGTGCTGCTAACTAGAAGGATTTTCACACTAGACATCTGCCTTGTCAGCAAACAGAAGTGTTTGAATATGGACTGAGAGGAAACCCTTTCCGCTCCAGTTCTGAAGAATTCAAGACATTAGATAAAGCGACAGAGTCCTGTGGCACCTTATAGACTAACAGATGTATTGGATGCATGTAGTGGACATTTCCAGAGGCAGGTATAAATATGCAGGCAAGAATCAGTCTAGAGATAACAAGGTTAGTTCAATCAGTGAGGACGAGGCCCTGTTCTAGAAATTAGATGTTACGTTTTAGGCTGACTATTGAGTAGGAAATCAATCTGAAGAAAATTTGGGAGGAAGAGTGTGTGTTAAAACAAAGGAGTGTAAATGTTATGCAGAGAACCTTAAATTGTGATAAAGATGGTGTAAATCATACCATAAATGTGTGCTGTATAGAGAGTCTTAAATCTATACAGGAGGGAAAAATGGTAGCCTTATCTAATAGCTATTGTTGAAAAAGTTTAGGTATTTCAAGTGCTATTTAAAATGCTGCAATTGTTTGTGTTAAAATGTAAATATTTGTCTAAGCAATTGCATAACATTTTCTATTTGAAGGTGAATAGGAGCTATTAATAAGATTTACATTTAAAACTTTAATACAATGGCACTATGTTCAACATCACATAATGCTTTCTGAAAGCCCTGCAAAGTTAAAATTCTGGCCTATGATGTGTAACAATGTTTATCAGAAGTGTAGGAAGAGGATTGTAATAGCAGTTGTAGGCAACTTGCCCTGATATCAAGGCTACAGACGCATGTGTGCTTCAATGGAGAAAATGCAAAGGCTATGTTGGAAATAATGGCGCCACCTGGCACACACAAGTGGAATAGTAGGGAAACTACAAAGGAGTGTTCTTTCATATTGCTCTCATGAAAGGAACACTCCACTCTGTGTAATTAGGAGGAGGAAAGCTGCTGTGGAAATGGAATAAAGTTTTAGATGTGCTCACTGTACTTGAAACTTTACTGGACTTTGCACCATTAGAGAGAGAGAAAGTGGCTACAGATTACAATGCAGGGAAGGAAATACAGCCCTCTTGACTTTGTTCATTTAATGTATATTGTCTAGAAGTAGGCTGCACAAAACGTTGAATATTTCATGGCAGTGTCTGTCAATTTCCTCTCGCTCAGAGAATGTGGCTTAATGTGACAGAAATAAGTATCCATCTTTAACTTACACCCAGCTGTGCAAATCCAGCTTGCATCCAGGATCACTAGTATATATTTGTTTCATTCCTGTTTGCATTGGCAAAAATTAAATTTATGTATTTTTTCCAAGAAATATATACTACAAAGTTACTGATATAAATCAAATCTGGTATGTGCAATGAGGACAATACCTAGCCTAATACCCTGATAAATTGTGTATTCCCTTTTTGGTCCTGGTGTGTGTTTTGAACTGTAGCTTGTGGGGAAAACACTGATTTGAACTCCTGTCTTGTTTTTGCTACCTTTGATTCAACTCAGTTTTGTAGGATCTGAAAGAACGATGCTTTTATCCTGAATACAATCTTCCTCTCAGGCGGTTAGAGCAGCTGAAAAAAGTGCAGAATGTTCTGTGGTTCGATCTCTCATTTGGCCTCAGTGGACTTAGTTGTCTCTTTTTTTTTTCCCCTCTCCTTTCTCCTCCTGAAACCCGCTTCAGATCAGACAGGAAGCCCTCTGAGACAGGAAGCACTCTGGCAGAGTATTCTGTCTTCTTCCCAGGTGGTTTAGCTTCTTTGCTCACAAGCATGCTTATAAAAATAAGTCTGGCCCAAGAGGTTAATGATTCCATTAAGGAGCAACAGGGGCTTGGGCTAGCTGCTGTGGTGATAGATGAAAGAGTGATAGTCATATGTGAAGTGTTTTATGTTGGCAGAGTTTAATAAAGTTCATATTTGCAGCAGCAGATTTTAAAATAGTATCTTGAATTACAACTTGTGTTTTGATGACCTTGAAATCTACTTTGAGACTTGCTGCTAATTGTAACAGCACTTTAATTTGTTGTTTGGTGTTAGAAGAAGGGGCAACACTATTAATAGTGTCCCATTCTAACATCAAGGTCACCCATCTGCCAAGGAATAGCAGACATTTGGGCTGCTTCCCAGTTCAGGTGGAATCTGGGTATATTCTAGGTGTGACTTGTTTTATTTACACACCATACACCAGTCCTAAAACAGAGGTGGTCAAACCGTAGAGGATAGTTCCTTCTTGCAAGAATCTCTACCCAACATCAATCTCCAGTTTCCAGAGACTAACTCTGCCTCAGGAATTGAGTCTAATCAGAGACTAAGGCAGAGAGAGACCAGACTCTTCTGCTACTCACTAGGGAGACCAGGTGTCTGGTTTTGGACCAGAACACCTGGTCCAAAAGGGATCCTGGTGGCTCCGGTCAGCACCGCTGACCAGGCAGTTGAATATCTGGTTCGCACGGCGCCATAGCAGGGCTGGCAGGCTCCCTGCTAGCTGCCGTGCTGCGGACCGTGTGGTTGCTGGGTCAGGAAGCAGCTGGCATGTCTGGCTCTCAGCCTTAGGGGCTGCCAGGGGAGATGTCCACATGCTGCCTTGCCCTCAGGCACAGCTCCCATTAGCTGGGTCGGGGCAGGGGAGGAACTAGCTCCACTTGAGTGCTCAGAAGGCAACGGTTGAGGGGTTCTGTGGGCTGCGCCTCTCCTGCTGTTGCCTGGCCCTCTTCTCCTCGAGCTCCTTGTGTGGCTGGGCTTGAGCTGCGGCGCTCCTCTGTTGTGGTGCTGTCTGTTGCCCCATCGCCAGCACCCAGGAGTTGGAGTTATGTATCCCCGTCTCCAAGTGCTAGGAATGAGGCTGCTGTTCCTCCCACCCCCCGCATCCCCATCATTGCATCCCTCCCCCTCCCATCCTGCCCCCCACATCTACCCATCCCAGCCCTATACCCCCCTTACAGCACTCTCCTACCCATCCCCTCCACCTCCCAGAGCCGCCACCCCATGTCCCTCACCCATTCACCTCCATAGACTGCTGCACTCCCATTATGTCCCTATACACCCCTGGGCCCCCCACATCCTCATGCACCTGTAGCCTTCTGCCTCCCCTGGATCCCCATGCACCCCACATACCCCCTCACCTCTCCCTTCACTTCCCCCTTGCCCTCACCCTGCTCTCATCCTTGGCCTTTTCCCCACCCCATCCTCTCTCCTCCACCCCCACCCCCCATCTTTTCTTCTCCAGCCCACCCTCCTCTCTTCCCAACTGGGTGATTTAGGCAGCCCCTGGAAAAGTGTATGAAAAAAGTCTGTGTAGTGTGACAAAGTTCCTCCTCTACCTTGGGGGGGCTTGCGCTTATTGGTGGATTTGCTCGCCTCACAGATTCACCCTGTGGGTCGGGGAAACAGCCCAGAGACCTTCCCCTCTGGTAGAAGCCACAGTCCAGGTCAATTCCTCCTGTGTTTGGTCAGGAGTTGGGAGGTTTGTGGGGAACCCAGGCTCACCCTCTACTCCAGGTTCCAGCCCAGGGCCCTGTGGGCTGCAGCTGTCTCGAGTGCCTCCTGGTACAGTTGTGCAACAACTACAACTCCCTGGGCTACTTCCCCATGGCCTCCTCCCAACACCTTCTTTGTCCTCACCACTGGACCTTCCTCCTGATGTCTGATAACACTTGTACTCAGTTCTCCAACAGTATGTTTACTCACACTCAGCTTCTTACACGCACTTC
Organism: Mauremys reevesii; assembly: GCF_016161935.1. NCBI lineage: Eukaryota > Metazoa > Chordata > Testudines > Geoemydidae > Mauremys > Mauremys reevesii. The sequence continues at coordinate 49,835,926 of NC_052633.1, read as the reverse complement.
CTCTCCCCTGGCCTGACTGGAGTGAGCCCTTTTATAGCATCAGAGGGGCCTTAATTAGAGTCAGGTGCTTAACAGCCTCACCTGACTATTGGTTAATTGGAGTCAGGTGTTCTCATTAGCCTGGAGCAGCCCCTGCTCTGGTCACTCAGGGAACAGAAAACTGCTTCTACTACTCTGCTGTTCCCAACTGGTCTGGGTCTATCACAGCAGGCAAGTGTGTGTATGCATGCTATGTATGTGTGTAAGAGACTATGTGCCTTTGTGTAGGGAGGTGTATGTATTGCTGCATGTGTGTATACCTGTGGATAAAATTTGAAGCCTAACTCTTTGACTTTTATTCTTTTTGCTGGCTTGAGCACAAAAATACTGAGGACATAAAATATGTGTATATTCATTTCATAACACGTTTTTAAAAGAGAAGGGAACTCTAAAAGAAATGTATTTCTTAAAAAGTGAATGTTGTTGACAAGTAATTGAAGAGACCACGTATAATCATTTCTCCCCACCTTTGTCTAGCTACATTATAAACTCTTTTTTGCAGACTCTCTTTTTAGGTGTATGTCCAGCACCTACCACCCTGGAGCCATGATCTTAGTTAGGGTCTCTAGGCACTAAATAACAGTTGTAATAATAAATTGTGAAAATATGTGTTAGTGCATGCTAGATGTGTACACATAAATACATGTGTGTATCTGCATGTAGGTGTGGGAGTCAGTTTGTACAGATTTATTTATATAGGAAAATGGACAGATGTGCATTTCTGTGCTTGTGCTCTATGAGTTTGTATTTGGGCTTCAGGAGTGGGCCTTTAATGGACCCATTGCAGCTGTGATAATGTGTGGTCCTAATGCCACACATAAAATTACAACAACATTAGTGAACAAAAACATGGCACCAGTTACGAAAAAATGGGAAGAGGGGAGGGAAAGAATCATGAAGACCTTTGTGAAATTTCATATATTTTTTTTTTAAATTACCCTTTTTGACTATTTTGTTGCCAGCTCTAGCATCCTGTAACAGATAAAACCTGAACTTAGCATAATACATCTGTCAAAACAATAAATATGCCTGTTTGGTCTTGCAATGAAAATGAGCATGTGAGTGAGGGTGGGGGAGAGCAAGCAACAGAAGGAGGGGGGATGGAGTGAGTGGGGGTGAGACCTCAAGAAAGGGCAGGGAAGGGATGGGGCAGTGGCTGGGGCAAGGGTGTTAAGTTTTCTGGAATTAAAGTTTTTCCCAACAAAAAATAGTTTAAATAAAAATGAATTTTTTCATGGGAGAATGTGGTTGTTGCGGGAATGTTTTGATGGGCTGATTCTATTTACTTTGATTCACATTTACTTTGAATGGAAAAAATATATGAAAAAATGTTAAACTTTTTGTGGGATAAAACAATTTTTTTTGAACAATCTCTACTATTTGACTTGTGCATTGGGTACCCATATAAAATCTCCAAATCCAGTTCTGCTTGGCTTATATGAAAGTATTTTTTGTCAGTAATGCATAAATAGAAACTATAAATAAAAGATATTTTTTAAAAATGCATTGTTGGCTAGACACTACAGAAAGCATTGCTGGGATGACAGTACTTTGTGTTTGTACAACACCTAGCAGGATGGACCCCTGATCCATGATTGTGGTTTCGAGGTGCTACTACAGTACAAATAATAAAAAAAAAAAAATCAGTTTTTTTGTTTAGTCTTTCCCCCTCTGCTTCAACTGTTTTGACTGAAGTCAGGAAAATGCTTTTCAGCCTACTAATTTAATCTCTTCAATTGTCTGGTATTACCTAATAAGATCACAGCTAGAAACATACAGTATTTTTCCTTCATATGTCACCTAGTAACACATACCTTGTGTCATAAAGAATTATTTGTCATCTTCCTGAATGAGAGATTGAGACTGATGTATGGGTAGGAAGGTGAAACAATGAAAGTCATCAGTAGTGGAGGAAAATTGGATTGAAAACTTTTTGCTCACCGCTCTGTGGTATAGCTTGTTCTGTAGGTGATGCAAGTTAAGAGCAATGCCACAGCTGATTGTATGAGACACTGAGCAGCATTAAAATGTCTCTTTCCTTTCTTAAAAAAACATACACTGTTTAGGGAGCTATTTAAGTGTGTCCTTTCTCTGACAAAAATTTGCAATATCTTAGTATCATGTGGATGGAAGCTATTAAGTATAAAATATGCTTGTTCGTGTAATTGGGCTACCACTGTTTTTTGTGCCAACTTTAACTGTATAATGCAAAAAAAAAAAGTCTAACAAAACAGTGGGGTCACCATTTTAAAACGTGACATCAGTTGAAAGTGGCTCAGCACCTGTGAAAATGAGGCCACTTACTTAAGTTTCTAAATATAGAGAATGGTGCCTAACTGTAGGCCTTCATTTTTGAAAATCTTGATCTGCAATGCCAGCAGCAGCACAGTCAAACAAAACCTGATTTAGAATATGCTAAGCTGAATTTAATTTTGTCAAACACCTAGCACAGCTCAAGTTTAATCTGTTTCATATCTTTTACAATTTAAGAATCCTCTCATAGGTAGAATTTGCACTAGAAAAAATTAATGTTTCAGATCTTCAGCACCTTTTATGGTCCCATTCATGTTTGATATATTTGTATACGTGGACCCATTGTTGTACTTTTCTGCATTGCTTGACTTGCTAATCGCTTTCCAATGCAATGCTCTCAGATGATATCTTAGTATTTCCCTGACAACTGTAGATGATGCTTCCGTGTCACTATTCAGTGTTCCGGGGTGACTTTTAATTTGGTTTGGACACTGATGCCCCCAATCTTGCAAATTGCTACATATGGGTTTACCCCTGTGCCCATGCAGAGCCTTGCTTAATTCAGTGGAGCCCTGCACAGACACAAGCATCTACCTGCACAGAGCAGTCTGTAGTCTGTAGGCCTGGGCCCTAAGTTCAGATGCAGTCAGTGAACTAATAACTTGCTCCCATTTTAAGCATGTGCTTAAGTGTTTGGCAGGCGTGGTTCTCAACCAGGAGTACGCATACCCCTGGGGGACACGCAGAGGTCTTCCAGTGGATACATCAACTCATCTAGATATTTGCCTAGTTTTACAACAGGCTACATCAGGGATCGGCAACCTTTCAGAAGTGGTGTGCTGAGTCTTCATTTATTCAGTCTAATTTAAGGTTTCGCGTGCCAGTAAAACATTTTAATGTTTTTAGAAGGTCTCTTTCTATAAGTCTATAATATATAACTAAACTATTGTTGTATATAAAGTAAACAAGGTTTTAAAAATGTTTAAGAAGCTTCATTTAAAATTAAATTAAAATGCAGAGCTCCCCGGACCAGTGACCAGGACCCGGGCAGTGAGATTGCCACTGAAAATCAGCTCGCGTGCCACCTTCGGAACACGTGCCATAGGTTGCCTACCCCCGGGCTACGTAAAAAGCACTAGCGAAGTCAATACAAACTAAGATTTCAGACAGTGATTTATTTATACTGCTCTATATACTATACACTGAAATGTAAATACAATATTTATATTCCAATTGGCTTATTTTTATAATTATATGGTAAAAATGAGAAAGTAAGCAATTTTTTCAGTAAATGATTTTGTAAGCAAATAATTTTTAAGTGAGGTAAAACTTGGGATATGCAAGACAAATCAGACTCCTGAAAAGAGTACAGTAGTCTGGAAAGGTTGAGAATCCCTTGCTTCCACCCTTGTTGGTAAGAACAGGACCTCCAGAGTCTATTACTTTGTGTCAGTAGCTTATACATCAGAGCACAGAAACAGTGTGTGTCTCATGATGGGTATGGATCAACATGGCTCAAGTGTCATTTGTACAGCTATCATTCTTAATCAAGTCAGTAATGATCACTACACTGTTCACAAGATATTTCATGTGCTTTTAATTGACCCAGTTTCTCGGTTTGTAGCAAGTACAGACTCTTTATCTGAACTATATTAGACTATCCTATAGTGTAAGATGAAAAAATAGGCTCTGTGCAGCTTTCCCAGCCTATTCCAGATGCCCTATGCTAATCACACACTACAGCGTCAACTAAATAGATTTACATAAAAAATTACTGTACAATCTTCACAGTGAAGACTGGATATTTTTCAAGTTCTCACTCTTCACTATTTTCATATTCTGCTGAAAAATGTCATACCCCAAATAATCCTCATATAACACAGACAATCAGATTTGTTTGGCTTTTCCTGCCGATCCATATAGTGACTTCAAACCATGAAGAATTTGGCTCAAGAACATTCAGGTTTGCATGTTTCAAAACTGGTTAAAGTTAATTCTGACATAACAGAAATTTTTCTGATCTGCACAAGATGCTACATGCCTGTTGCCCTTAAGGTGTCATTTTCCTTTAATAGAGATCATGTCAATCTAGCTTTTACCCCTGCTTCCAGCTAGCAATTTAGCCATCTTCCTTTCCACCCTTCTTTATCCTCCTGAGACTCAGCTATGATTGATGAAGACTTACTTACCTCACAATCCCAGCCAGATTTGAGCCCTTTCTTTCACAGTCAGATTTCACATACTGGTGAATGTGTTTATTAAATCCTGTGTTGATTGATTGCAATTCCTTGTTAGTCTGTTTTATGGATATTATCCTAAAAAAAGACCTTGAGCTGGGTTTAAAAATATCAAACACCACTGCAGGTAGGGTTAAAATAACATGTATTGTGTTTGCTGCACTGATTCTTCATAACACTGGGATGGGTTGTATCTCCGTACAAACAAGATTTAAGTGCCTTGGGATGTTTGACAGGAAAAGTGCTTTATAGACTTTATTGTATTTCACTATTGTATTGCAAACTGCCCAAGGCTATGGAGTTATATAACCCTACATCCAATAATAAAATGAATAATGGCCAGGCATAAGAGCTGTTCAAGCCATTTTCTAAGTGGGCTGTGCATTGTAATATAACTAAGAATGATGTGGGGGGGACCAAACAGTAGACTATAAGCAACTACACTTTATTGCATGGGTATTATTTCTGAATTCTGTCTACGTTAGCTGCTGATATAGCTCCTATTACCATTGTGTCTGAGTGCCTCTGTCTTTGTCATCACCACTGCCTTGTGAGGTGGGAAAGTACTATTATTCCCATTTTACAGACGGAGCACTGAGGCACAGAGAAACAAGGTGACTTGCCCAAAGGCTACACGTGGAATTTGTGGTAGAGCAGTGAACAAACCTAGGTTTCCATGTCCCAGATTAGCACCCTTAACCACTGAATCATTCTTCCTCAACCCCTTCTATTACTTCTCCATGCTGATGACCTGCAGGAAAAAAGGTTTCTTTCAAAGGCAAGAAAAAAAGACACAGCAAAAATCATTACCACCATGAGCAGTTGTTGCTGATGGCAATGTTACAATTTATTTTTCTTCAATACTAAAGGCTCATGATTTCAGTGTGTACAAACCCACCCAACTTGAAAAAGCACACTTATATATACAAAATTCAGTACATTCTTCCTGTAGCCACTGTAGTAGCTGTGAACAAACAAGCTTCTAAAATCTGTGTTTTCAAAAGAGAGAGAAACTCTTTAGTATGTAGATCAGATGAACTAGTACAGTATCATACTAGTATTCCTGATTGGCTGGGGCAGGGCTGCCTCTACATATTTGGCCGCCCCAAGCAGTCATGCGCGGGAGATGCACCGGAGCCCTGGGAGCAGCGGACCTCCTGCTGGCTTCACTGGTGAGGGTCCGCTAGTCGCGCAGCTCGGCTGGATCTCCCGCAGCTGCGGATGGTTGGCTGGTCCGGCGGCTCCGGTTGAGCTGCCGCAGTCATGCCTGCGGGAGGTCCAGCCGAGCCGCGTGACCAGCGAACCGTCCGCAGTCATGCCTGCGGCAGGTCCGGTAGTCCCGGGGCTCCGGTGGACCTCCCGCAGGCATGACTGCGGCAGGTCCGCCGGCCCAATCTGCTGCCCCTGACGACAACTGCCGCCCCACGCGCGTGCTTGTCGCACTGGGGTCTGGAGCCGGCCCTGGGCTGGGGGCACTCACAGTGAAATTTTGCCCCTCTGCAGAGGTGTAGTATAAAGGCATATGGACTGCTTACATTCACTTCAATGCTGTTTTGAGGGCTTAAGTATTGCCTGGGCCTTGTATTAACCCTCTGCACAGGGTTGAATTTTCTCTGTGTAGTTCTGCTGCTATACAAAACAGGTTTTAACTGCTGAAACTTTATTATTAAGGATAGAAATGTAGTATCACTTGGAGACCCACATTGCCTTTCTTGCCTGCAAGACTGCAATAAATTACGAAATTACATGTTGGAAGAAAGTAACTAGGGGGGAGGGATAGCTTAGTGGTTTGAGCATTGGCCTGCTAAACCCAGGGTTGTGAGTTCAATCTTTGAGGGGGCCATTTAGGGATCTGGGGCAAAAATTGGTCCTGCTAGTGAAGATAGGGGACTGGACTCAATGACCTTCCAAGGTCCTTTCCAGATCTATGAGATAGGTATAGCTCCATATATTAAATTTCCCATCCCAGGGAAGATTATGGATTCAAATTGATACATTTTTTTTTTTTAGTAATTTCATATATTTATAACTGACAGAAGCCAATTGATTTAAACTAATGCTGGACTGGGCTCACAACTAACAGTGGAATTCTCAAAAAAGGTCTCAGCCTTGACCTAAGTCTGCTCCCATTAATGTCATAACACTTAAGCCAGCACTGAGTGCTTTTGAAACTCCTCCCTACTCATTAAAAATAGTTTTGTAATTGAACAAACTGCTGCATAAACAATAAATTCCTCATCGAAAATGTTTGAAAACCTAAAACAAATTTTAAAATCTGAAATCAAAGACTTTTATTAAATAGAACAAGGGTGGGGGAAGAGAACCATAAGCATGCTCAGTGAAGTGGGTGTTGTATCAAAGGGTGGTTGCTGCAGTAGGTCGTCGTGGTCTGCCTTTGATTAAACCCTCATGTAATAGTTAAGGAGAGTTTAAAAGTTAGCCTGATTTTTTTTTTTAAAAAAAGCCTTTGATTTTGTAATAATTGTACAGATATCAAGTGAGAGTCCCCAAACTATAAAAATCTTAGTATTTGCAACTTTTAGGGAAAGGGATTGTTTTATGGTTAAGGCACAGGACTGGAAATCAAGAGAACCGAATTTGATTCCTGTCTTTGCCATGGACTTCCTGTGGCTTTATCTATAAATTGGGGAAATAACCTCACAGGCTTGAGGCTACAGATTGATGTATGAAGGACCATATTCACAAGGTACTTAGGTACTTAAGTCTAACACTTAGGCACCACTGACATTCTCAAAACAACTGCTCAGCTTCCTCCTAACCCTGTAGGCACCTAAATCCCAGAGTCCCCTAAGTTTCCAACATTGGGCATGTGCAAAGTTGCCTAAATCCTGATGCTGCCACACAGCTAGTGAGCCTCTTAAAGCCTTGGCTTATCCTGAAACCCTGGCAGAATTCTCAAAGTAGGAGCCCAATCTAGTGGGTATTCTCAGAGTACACCAAACTTCTGAATCTTTGATCCTCAGATGGAAGGTGCTATCTGATTTATTCTCATGGCCAAGCCATATATATATCCTTGTTATGGTGTTGTGCATTTCTCCAAAAACATTTCATAGGCTTGCCAGTTTGAAGGACAAATACTTTCACAATGTCCTCATTGACACTATACATACATGAGAGGCTTCAGGAGACTGGAGACTGTAGTTACACCATATAAAACTTTAAAACTATCCTGAAGGCTTAAAAAAAGCAAAATTTAATATATTGCAAGCAGCAGACCAGGAAATGGCTATTAATTGACTGATAAAACACTAAAATCAATTTAGCATTTTCAGTTCACAGATCAGTTGTGAAAATGCTCATGCTGATAATTTGATATAAATCTAATACTAAAAAACTACTACAAATAAAGACATTGGTAAAATAATCTGACATTTTTTCTCATTTGTTTTTCAATTTTAAAGCCATTTCTATTGATCATCTTTTCAAAGGTGAATGTGTATCCATTTTCAGTAGGAAAACAATTCATACAAAATGTTCTGTGAAAATGTTTTTTGAACTATTGTTCAGCTCATAAACCAACATGTATGGTACAAGGGAGGAAAGTGCCATCTTGAGTCTTTTGGTATCTTGATAGGAAAATCTAATCTAGGAGATTCTTAATATAGGAAGGAAAGAATATAGAAATGGTCCTTGGTGTCCTGAGGGCATGCTGAGATGGTGTCAAAACGTATTTGAATTTAACTCTCTTCTAATAACAGATCAAAAAGTGTAAAAAGGCACTCAGCTACTATGATGATGGATGGAAGACTATATAACGGTATTGATTAGACCAATGGATCAAACTGTCTTTATACCTAATATTATCATTAGTCTGTTCTGAAAGAGCAAAGCCTTTTTTCCAAAGTCTCGCTGCCTGTGTTGGAAAAGAGGTTAATAATGAATAAAATGTCCTTTGTTTTTTGAAACATTGCTACAAATAGATTGTAGCTTAGAGAAAAAGATTCATATGAATAATTGAAACGTCGTCCTCTGAATGTCAAGAGTGAGATTAAGAATAACAATTTTGTGATCCAGACCTCCCTTCATTCCAAAACAAAAGTAACTTCTTTTAAAATACCCCCACCCGCTTCTTTCTCTCTGGATGCACTCGGGTGTTGTAGGGCATAAAAGAAAGAACTAGAGATTGGCAAGTGAGCAGCTCGATAAAAATTATAATAACTTATTATCCTTTTATCCTAAATCTCAGAATATGGGCCAAACTTTGGCTGTGCAATGCCACCAAAATCAGTTTGGGGACAGGATTTGGATGGTCTTGTGTAGGTGGGGGTGTTTTCTTTTGCACATTGCATTCTGCTGCTTGTGACTTTCTGTTGTGATGAGGCATGGCAGAGATGGGAGCACCATTTTGCTGCTTGAGAAATGCATTAGGTTCAGTGAGTGTCTTAAGCTGTTAGAGCACAAGTAACCCGTATTTACTCAGGAGCATTTGATTATATATTTTTTTCTTGACATCACAGTGCACACATGAATTGCTAAGGAGAAAAAATACATTGACAACTATGCTTTGTTTCTTACCACACTGGCACGAAGTCAGATAGAGGGCGGCAAATTCTGGTCCCTGTATCCACCCCAGAAGAGACCCCATTCCAGTCCCCGCTTGTCCTCCCCTTCACAGGGACCCCAGGTCTCTCTCGGGTGGTGAGGTTCTGTCTCTTAGTGATGCAGTGCATGTGCCGGTGCCACCAGGAGTCAAGTTCTTGGTGGACTTCCCTGCAGTCTGCTGTTCAGAAACAGACTCCCTTTGTGGCAGTTCGCAACACCATTTGGCCCAGCTTCCCCTCGGTCTTTTCTCACAAATCCTTCCCCCAATCCTATTAACTGGGGCAACTGCTTTACCAAAGCAATTAGAGACAGAAGGTGGGTGACACAATATCTTTTATTAGACCAACTTCTGTTAATGAGGAGACCAGTTTTTGAGTCGCGCACAGCTCTTCAAAGCTGGGCAAGGTATTCCCACGGTTACAGCAAAATGCAAGGTGCAACAGATTATTTAGTGTATTGTAAGGGACCATTCAAGGTAGGGAGGCCTGTTAACACCTCTGCAGTTGTAGGACAAAAAGCGTGGATTAATGGGTAATAAACCATAAATCCAGTGTCTCTGTTCAGTCCAGGAGTTTTAGTATCTAGCAGAGTAATGAATTTAAGCTCCCAGGCTTAAAAAAAATAATTATGGACTGAACAGAGACACTGGATTTATGGTTTATTACAACAATCTGTAACCTACTAACCCCCTCTTTTTGTTCTAGGACTGTAGAGGTGTTAATGACCACTCTACCTGACAATACGTGCTAATTACTTATGCTAAACAATCTGTTCTCAGACCTGAAGAAGAGCTCTGTGTGGCTGGAAAGCTTGTCTCTCTCACCAACAATAGTTAGTATAACAAAAGATATTACCTCACTAACTTTGTCTCACTAATATCCTGGGACCGACAGGGCTGCGACAACACTGCATTGCCAAAGCAATGTCATTTTAAATGAGAGGAAACTTAGAACTTAGCATCACTTTTGCAGTCACTTTCTTCACCTGTTTTGTTTCTTTCTGTCCCATACATGAAACTAGTTGTCATTTTTTTTTTTTTTTTTTTTTTTTTTTTTTTTTTTTTGTTACTACTAAACTAGGGTCAGTTTGCATCTTTTTTTATCATATTTTTTAAATTTTTTTTTTTTTTTTTTACTTACTTACTTTTAGCTGTGTTGGTTTGTGTTGGTCAGTGATGATTTTTTTGATTTTTTTTTTTTTTTTTTTGTTTTTGTTGCTTTGTGTTGTTGAAATCGTTCCTATCAGCTCAGAGAAGTATTTCTTTTGTAGCATTTGTATTCTATCTTCTAGTAATGAAGAAAAATAACAATGGGTATCTTTAAAAAAAAGAAGTGTTCCTCTGTATAGAATGCTACATATATCACAATTTTTTAAAGGCACTGAGCAATAACAAAACTAATACATTATCAAGCACTGTGGCCCATTCTTTCAGAGTATTTTCTTGTACAGTTTGGAAAACAAATGTAATACAGAAAACCAGTAAATAGGGATGGTTGAACATTTTCAATATTCAAAAAGCATTTTTAGTAGGAAAAAAACACTTCTTTTGATGAAATGTTTGGCGACACCCCTCCTATTAAGACCAGCTGTACTATAGTACATGGAGAGAATTATCACATGCATACTGTGACATAGTATACCTTGGGGGATCATCTTGTAAACTCCATATTCCTCATCTGTGTATAATTATGGTATTGCATATAAAACAGGCTGTGTGAGGTATCGGGGAGGTGGGGGGGAAGGTTATAATCTGCTGAAAGTCATCTCTATCTATCATCTATCTATCTATTTATCATTAATTCATATGCAATTATGAGAATTGTGTTGTATGGTTGTCACTAAAACATCCTGTAAATTGGGGAATCAGTCAGATATTAGCTCCCCAGAAACAACAGCAAGGAAAATAACCAATGCCCGGGTGGGGTGTCAAACAACCCATCAACAAGCATTATCCAGCAAGGGAGCTACAATTCAATGACTCACCTGCATGAGGCCACACCGGGGAATTGCTCAACCTTGCCTGGAGACTCAGTAATGCTCATGAGACATGCCTAGATTTGTGTTCCTCAAGCTTATGGGAGTGAGGGTATAAAACAGAATACAGAGGCCCCATGCTTGGCCTTTCTTCTGCCCCCATCAATGCTGCATGCAACAAGGACACTGAGAAGAGTTAAGACTCTAACAGAGGAGACTGGCCCAGGTTTCAAGGGGGAAATCTGCATACTATATGAACTGCAATATCCAGTGAGGTGAGAGAAACTGCTTAATCTAGATGTTGCCCAATCTAATAGGGTTGAGAGTTTTGACTGTGTGCTTATATTTTATTTTATTTTGGTAACTAACTCTGACTTTTTGCCTATCACTTATAATCACTTAAAATCTACCTTCTGTAGTGAATAAATTTGTTTTACTGTTTATCTTTACCAGTGAGTTTGTATGAAGTGTATGCCAAACTGCTCAGGTTTGCAAAGGCTGGTGTATAACCACTTTCCATTGATGAAGTGGTGAACCAATTAATAAATTTCCACTGCCCATCTTGAGCAGTGGAAGACTGTATATTCCTGGGGTACTGTGCTGGGAGCTGGGGGACAGGGGGAGATTCGGCTGGTGCCTTTCTCTGTGTGATTCATGAGTGGCTCTGGGAGCATTCATGCAATCTAGCTGTATCCACATGCTGTTGTGCTGAGTGATCACAGCACCTGGAGGGACTTGCTGCTGGTCACTAGCAAGGCATTGTGAGAGACAGCCCAGGCTGGAAAGGGTTAAGGGGGCAGAGGTCCCACAGTCCCAGGCTGCACCCCGGGCATCCCATCACACATACATCTTACAGAAAAGTCATCAGAATGAACACTGAGACATGTCACTGATAAACAGGAGAGAGAGAGAGAGAGATTGGGATCCATTTTTCTACCATAAAGGGGTTACTAAAACTTCTGAATGGGTCACAGGTCTCCCTTGAAGATGCGCTCAGTTTGGTTCTTGAGCAGATACCATTCTATATTTTAAATAAACACATCTTTTGGTAAATCATTCAACAAAAGAAGAGATCAGACATATTCTCATTTATATGATTGATTAACTTGAGTTTTCATAGTTAAATGGCACCACTTTAACAGAGATTTTTCTAAGAAAAGTGCTCATATAACAGAGCAGTAGAAATATTTAATTTCTCCAGATTTTTCATACCACAATTTTGATGGAACTATAAAAGTTGCAGTTCAACTCTTCTTGTTTTTCCCCAACAGCTGTCAACTCTCTGTCAGTGAAGTTATATTTACCTAATATATCATGCCTATAATGTGAATGGGCCAAATTCTGCTTGCCTTACTCATGAGTAGTGCCGTTGACATGGAGGTAAGCAGGATTTGATCCAGCATATTAATTGATCTACACAGCATAAAAATCTTGTTAGCAAGTGAAACCGAGTCCTTAAACCCTTTTGGTTCAGCCAGTTGTATTCTGTGCCTCTTGAATAGCGCTTTAGTTTAGTATGAGAACATTTTCATGGAATTGAATATCTGATTCATTCCTACTCAGCTAATTGTCCTATCTATTTAAATCAAGCCTAATTAGCTAGAATAAATAATCACAGTTGGCTTTTAATTAAAAAAGGCTGAAAATGGGGGGAGGGAGGGAACCTGAATATTTTTCAAAATCTTCATAAAATACATTCCAGTTCAAATGCCATTGCTATAATAAGACTAAATAGGTCCATTCTAAGATTAGCTCTCAACTTTATAGTTAAAAAAATCATTAATTTGTTTCATGCCACTTGTTCTGCTAATAAGATGGTAAGCTTTTGCTTACCAGCTAGTTCCACTAATTAAAGAAATACCTTTTATACTTATTTTAATTTAGATGGCAATATTTTTTTTAAAAAAGAGCTGGAAACCTAATTCCTGTATAAAGTTAATATTAATCTAAAGTATAGCAGAGGGCTCTGTAATCTAGCAGAAAAGGTGTATAATGAGTTCCAATGATTGGAAGTAGAAAATGGGCAAATTCAGGTGAGAAATAAGGTGTAAATTTTTAACAGTGAGGGTAATTAACTATTGAAACAACATTGCTAGGGGTTTGGAAGATTCTCCATCACCTTAAGTCTTTAAATTAAGACTAGCTATATTTCTAAAAGCTATGCTGTAACTTAGACAGAAATTATGCTCTTGATCCAGAAATTACTGAGTGAGGTTCAACAGCTTGAGGTATTCAGAAAATCAGACCAGATGATCATAATGGTCCATCCTGGTCTTAAAAAAATCTATGAATCTATAAAAGAAAACTTTCATGTTTTAATACAATATCTGTTTAAATTTAATCTTAAAACAAACAAAACACAACACTGCCAAATAAAAGGTACCAGAGATATTAAATATAGAAACTTAAATATATAAATATATATATATATATATATATATATTTTCAGGTATAACAGCTGCCCCTGAATCCCCAGGATAATTTTTGTAGTTTTACAATCACATTTTCTTATTCTAAAAGTTTCAGAGTAGCAGCCGTGTTGGTCTGTATCCGCAAAAAGAACAGGAGTACTTGTTAGTCTCTAAGGTGCCACAAGTACTCCTGTTCTTTATTCTAAAAGTGGGTTTTTTCTTCTCCCTGTTGCTGTTTTGTAATAATCCCACCCAAACAAAGAAACTCACTGATTATACAAGAGAAGCAGTAACACTGAGCAAAGTGCTGTCAAATGTGCAAAGAACCCAAACCAAAAGCCACTGAAGTAAAGGAAAAGACCCCCATTGACTTTAATGGACTTTGGATCAAGTGTATAGTAAACAACTATTTTTCTCTCTGCTCTTGTTCAATTATAGTCCTCAACAGCTATTTGTAACTACAAAATTTAAAAAAAATCAGAAATGTGATTTTTTTAAACTTAACAAAGCTCCATTCAATTTTTAAGCAGATCACCTGTCATTTGCTATGGTGTACTTTATCATCTGTTTTCCAAGTGCCTGTAGGCCTTAAGACAAAATTTGATGGAGCTGAGGTACGGCATCCCTATGGAGTTGGATATTTGACTATTGGGATAAGACGCTGAGTAACATCTGAGGTAAAATCCTAGCCCCACCAAAGTCAATGGTAAAATCTCCATTGACCTCAATGGGACCAGCATTTCAGCCCTAGTGTTTCAGTGCTGCTGTTCTCAGGTATTTTGAATAATTTGGGGGCCACTACAGTCTATGTTCACAAAGGTGCCTGTAAAACTGACTTCATCTCTGAATTCATATGCTACATTTGGCTGAAATTTACCTCTGAGACTCACCTGTTGAATGGGATTTATGTAGAGCCCATGCCTAGTCCTCTGCTGAAGAGTAAATCTCACTGCATCTTCCCAAGTCTAAAAGGAAACATTCTTATCCAGAGTGTTGTTGGACTAAGCTAATTCCTGATATAACTCCAGGGATGAATTTGGCCCATTATGTTTGTTACCTGAAAACCCCCTCTATATTCCAATATCCATTTCTAATTTTAGGTAGTTGATAGATTTGTGGGATTAGGATTTGCTATCAGACTAAAGAGTTTTCATGGATAACAGTTATATTTTTTTCCACATAAAATATCTTGGACAAAGGGAAGACAGTTGATTTAATCTGAAATTACTTTAACTGGACTTCTTCAGGCAAAAGCTAAAAATATTCTTCTTGCTAGAGGAGCTCTGAGACCCTGATTTATTATGTGTTGAAGGACAAGAAATAGTGATATTCTCAGGATTTGCATAATTAGACCAATCAACATTTAGGTCTAATCGGCCAAAGGTTGTCACATTATACTATTTGCAAAACCTGTGGATGGGCAGACAATTGCATTCAGATCAAAGATTTACCCTTTCAATGCACACAAGTGCATTGGCATAGTTTAAAAAAAATCAGTGTGTGCACTGCTTTGTGACAGTAGTTATGCACATTTTGCAGGTGCAGTTTAGGTGCTAACCTTTGAAAATGGCTTTCTTATGTTCTGTGCAGTTCTAAGAATCCTGCTGTGTATAGAAATTGTACAAATCTGAGTGTTTTTGTGGTATAAAGGTGACTTTTTTTTTCAAATTGTTCACAAATCTAAAAAAAATGCAGGAAGGTTGGATGCTCTCCTTATTCCTTCAGGTAAATCTATTGTGGGACAAGTATTGAACTACATCAATTGAGGATTAATCTGAGGAAAATTTCTGTATTTTGAAGTATTTACGTTCCAAATGCAAGATCATGTCATGGGAAGCATCAACAAACAAATGGTTTGGTGGTGACCTCAGCAGTTTGAGATAAGGTCATCATTTTCAAAACAAGGCTGTTTTCTTTTCATGTTTTTGTTTAAATCAAGCTTTCTGTCCTCTCCAGATCAGAACCATCTTAAGGTTCACAAACTGATTGTCAGGCCTGTTTCTCCACGGATGCCAATAGAGTTACAAATCACATTGATGTAAGTAAGTGAATAATCAAGCCTGTCAGGGTTGCATTTTAGATGCACACATTTTGGTAGGGAACAACTGTTTTGCCTCACAAAAGACAAAAATTCTGTGTTCTGGCTGACTTGTCTCTTGGCAATCTATTCCAATATGATATTTATACTCCTGGAAATGGAATTATCATAACAGAGGTCCAATTTGAGTTCCCATTGAATTTTATTTCTTTTCAGATGTTGATTGTATATATTGATTTTTCTCAGAAATTCTTGACAAGATTCTCTGTTATTAGACGGAGACTGTCAAATGCTGTACTAATTTTTTTAAACTCTATTGAATGTAATACATTTTTAGAAACATGAGAGAACCCATGTTTCATTTCTACCAGTAATGTGCTTTTTATTTTGGCAAATTTCATTTCCTCCTCATTTGTTTCTACATAAAGTCCAAGCCAACATGATGCTTCCTGTTGGTTTTTATAGGCATCATAGATGGGTCATTCATGATGAGAGTCCAGTTCTGGGAATAACAAGCCAAATCTTGCAGTCTTTACTCAAACAAAACTCTTATAGACTGATGTATTGATTTTACATATGGTTTAATTTTGGTTTTAAAATTAGTGGGTAAGTGGTTTGTTTTTTGTACATCTGAAAGCTATCCCAGAATACAACATTCTCAAATATGACAAATCTGCAGGTCTGAGCTCCTTCACTGTGTTTTTAAATGATGTCCAAAATTAAAAGGAAGAGGATTCTTTATTAGAGAGACAAAGCGGGTGAGAGGATATCTTTTATTGGACCAACTTCTGTTGGTGAGAGAGACAAGCTTTTGAGCTATACAGAGCTGCTCTTCAGCTTTGGGAAAGGTACGCCAAGCATCACAGCAAAATGCAAGGTGGAATAGATTGTTCAGCAAAGTAGTTAGCATATACTGTAAGGAACCATTTAAGGTAGTGTGTCCCATTAATACCTCTGCAGCCACAGGAGAAAAAGAGGGGGTTCCTAGCTTACAAAGTGTCATAATAAGCCATAAATCCAATGTGTCTCTTCAGTCCATGATTTTTTTTAATGTCTAGCAGACTAATCAATTTAAGCTCCCAGGCTCGTCTTTTGAAAGTGTTGTGCAGGTTTCCTTTGGGGATGAGGACTGAGAGGTCAGATATAGTGATGGCTTTGTGAAAAGAGTTCACCCACAGGGTGTTTTTGTCTTTTATCATTTTCCTGTGTGAGTTCATTCAAGAACGTACACGTAGTGATTGTCTAGTTTCACCCACATAATTAATTATTGTTGGGGCATTTAGTGCACTGGATGAGATATATACCACATGTTCTCACCATGTATAGGATCCATGGATCTTGAAAGATGTGTTGTGGGGGTGTTGATCATTGTAGCAACGGAGAGGTGTCTGATGAGCTACATTGGGGGGAGCAACATTTTAGTGTAGATGCTTAGAGTGAAGTCAATGCAAGCTGCCTTGTGTCTACCTAACTCTGAAGTGTAGACCAGGGCTTGGCGTGTTTGGGGTGGTTGCTGGATCTATGAAGGTACATGTGGTGATCCGTGGGTTTCTTGTATATGGTTGTCTGTAGGGTTCCACTGCTGAAGCTGGTTGTGGTGTCCAGGAAGTTGATGCTAGTGTGGGAGTGTTCCAGAGAGAATTTGAAGGATGGGGGTGGTGGTTGAAGTTGTGGTGGAAATCTATGAGGGAGTTTTAAGTTATCTGTCCACAGGCTGAAAATATTATAGATTTAG
This sequence comes from Mauremys reevesii, assembly GCF_016161935.1. Taxonomy (NCBI): domain Eukaryota; kingdom Metazoa; phylum Chordata; order Testudines; family Geoemydidae; genus Mauremys; species Mauremys reevesii. Next base: position 49,818,676 of record NC_052633.1, on the reverse strand, counting down.
CCTGGGAGTTTAAAATTATTTCTCTGCTAGACACTAAAAATCATGGACTGAACAGAGAGACTAGATTTATGGTTATTACAACAATCTGTAACCAAATTAACCCTCTCTCTTTGACCTATAACTGCAAAGGCATTAATGGGCCACTCTACCTTGAATGGTCCCTTGCTATATGTGCAAACTAATTATAGTAAACTATTTGTTCCACCTTGCATCTTGCTGTGACTCTGGGAGTACCTTTTCCAGCCCCGAGGAAGAGCTTTGTGTGGTTTGAAAGCTTGTCTCTCTCACCAACAGAAGTTGGTCCAATAAAAGCTATTACCTCACCCACCTTGTCTCTCTAACATCCTGGGACAGACATAGCTACAACTACACAGGATTCTTTTATATAATACTGGGCATGAATTCCATATATAGATTTTTTCCACTAGCTTTCATTCACTGTCAGAAACATGTTCATATTTCTGTTTTGTGTTATCAAGGTTCCATCCGAACTTCTATCTATGTATCTGCTGTTGTCTCTTTCCTCATCAATTACATTCCATCCAGGTCACATGACAAAACTTTTTCCTCTCCTCCTTCCATGCTTGTCTTCATGCAACCTTAGTCTCCTGTAACCCTTTCTCTGATTCTAACGTGTTTTCAGCCTTTGTTGCAAAAACTTTCTGAAAACTCACTTCTCCAACGTGGTTATGCACTTTTAGTATGCACATGCCAATCCCACTTAACCTGTTGCAAAAGACATGCATGTTAATCACACACATGCGCACACACACATCAGGTGGTAACCTTATAGTTCAGTCATATTTCTTTAGTTGTCCCCTCTCTGTGCCTAACTCCATGTCGTGTATGTTATATAGTTAAATTGTAAGCATTTCCGGGAAGGGATCTTGTTTTTGTATCAGTTGGGAAAGTGCCTAGCAAGTTAGCACTATAATAAACAGTAATGCATTGTCTGAATTATATGTGTTGTAGCTATTTTTCTATCAGATGTGAAAATCACTCAACCTGACTTTTTTTTAAAACTGTGATCACTGAGGGGTTAATCCTGCTGCCATTAAAGTCAACATCAAAACTCCCAACTTCTTGAGAACCAAGGGTGGGACTGGGCTCTTGTTTCAAAAGCAGCACAAAGAGAAATGTGAATCTGAAGCTGGATATAACTTGTTCATTACAAAGTTTACTTTTAATCACAAATATACCATAAATCGTACCTGTTAAAACTGGTTTGGGGAAAATTAGGAGTGTACCATTAAACATTCCACTACCTCACAAAAAGAGACTGATTTCTATTGATAGAACTGACAAGGTACTGTAAGTCTTAATGAACCTGCCTACATGAAGGAGATAGCAGGGAAAGGTTAACATGCAATCTGTTTTGTCAGATATTACTGCTCATCAGATGCAGAAATTCACATAATGAGAGAGACTTCCTTGGTCAGACTTGCTATTTATTGCTTTGTTCTAAATCCCATGGGCAAGCAATAAACCTGTCACATCTACAGTATTTCAAGTTAATTTTGCAGCTCTAATGAGGCTAATGTAATGTTTCTACATTAAACAAAAGACCGTTGCCTAGATATGCAATGTGGTTTTTACAGAAAATGTTTTACTATTCAGAAGTTTCAGGACCTCTTATTATTTCCCCCCACCATGACACCCTCCACCCCCAAAATAAGTCTCTAAACCTCATGAATCTCCATTAAAAATTTGCTAAAATCCTATTTGGAAATGACTATAGGAAATGAGTATTTTTAGAGTCACTCAGAGAGGAAAACAGACTGTAGTAGCATTTCTTGAGAGTCTTGTTGTTAAGTAGGGGAGGCTATTTTTTAAATGCAAGTTTGAACTAAAGCTACAAGTGTTGAGATGTCTCCTTTTATCCATTTTTATTAATTCTATACATAGATCTCCCCTCAAGTGAAGCAGGGGCAGCTCCAGGCCCCAGCACGCCAAGTGCGTGCTTGGGGCAGCATGCCACGGGGGGTGCTCTGCTGGTTGCCGGGAGGGCGGCAGGCAGGCAGGCAGCCTTCGGCGGCATGCCTGCGGGAGGTCCACTGGAGCCGCGGGACCGGCGACCAGCAGAGCGCCCCCCCGCGGCATGCTGCCGTGCTTGGGGCGGCGAAATGTCTAGAGCCGCCCCTGAAGTGAAGGGATCCTTTGTACTACACCTGGCTCAGAACAAATGATCACTCTAAATAACCTTTATTTTGGGGCTTTCACTTCTTCAGATGCCTTTGACTCTCTGTCTTGAAATAATCATTATGTCTGCATATGCCATCCCTGGGAAAGAAGGTGAGAAGGAAGTTCTCTGAGACCAGCATTAATGTAGTTACATTAATCAACCGGCCATACACCCTCACCATCATCCCATTGCCAAAATGCATTGCATTTGTGTGGTTCTTCAGCTCCAAAAAAATCTAAGGGCTAGATCCACAAAAGGACTTAAGCACCTAACTGCCACTTTAGATGCCTAATTCCACGATTTAGGCACCACTGACATCCTTAAAACCCCCACTCAACTTCCATCTTCTCCTCTAGGTGCCTAATGTCCCTCAGTGCCTAAATTTCTGATGGTAAAGTCCCTTAGGTGCCTAAAAATCTGCCAGTAAGCATGCACGCAGCCAAGTGGCCTGGAATCTAGCTCATGACTAAGTCCCAGCAGGCTCCTCACACTTGCCATTCCTCTACCTGTCTCGCCTGTGGGGTCTGATCCTGTAGACACTCTGAGCATGGAACACACCAAGCCACACACAATATGGAGGAGCTGGTGGCAGCCCCCTTATAACTTTTAGCCCAATGGTTAAGGGGCTCTTCCACGATAAAATACACTGGGGTTCAATTTCCCTCACATCATTTGTCCATGTCAGGAAGAGAACTTGCATCTCACCCTCCCAAGAGAGTACCCTAACCACTGGGCAATGGCATACTCTAGGCAAATCTCTGTCTCTTCTGTTGAAATAGTTCCACTAGGTATAATTAGTTATGCATTGAAGCTGAAGAATGGGCCATGGGTCTTCCACATCTCAGCTGAATGCTCTAACCACTGGACTGTAGAATAATTCTCAAGCTCTCTGGCCTAATGAATACAAGCACTGCAGCACTATAAATCTCTTTGTGGATCTAATCCCCAAAGCCGACGTGTTCATCACACTGTCCACGCAATTTAAAGCTAAGCCAAGCTAAGAAATAGAAAATAATAAGTTAAAATGTTTGTGAGTCAAGGGAAAAAGATGTGAATGACAAAATAATGTATCTTTTTTTTTTCTTTTCTGTTTTGCCAAATTGGTAAGCCTCATTTTAAATCTCTATCCTAATGTGCATAATTGTAAGGTTGTCTTTTTTTTTTTTTTGGTATCTTATCATTAAGACCACATAACACTTGCATTATTGCCTCTCAGAAATGTGACATGAAAATTTGGTTAAATATTGGTAGTAAACCATCCTTCTAATAAGAAATGTGATTGTTTAGGAGCTGCCTAGTTGTGGCACTTGGAGAATTTGTGATTAGAATATGTATTAATACCACCAAGATTGGTTTAAACATAAATAAATGCTAATATACAAATTGACTTTTTTTTTAAAAAGCTAATTAGCTCTTTAAAGTTAATTAACAGTCAGAATGATTGCTAGATTCAATTTTCATAGATTATTAGTACTAAGCAGCAGGGTCAATTGGAATTAGAAGAAATGAGATTATATAGCCAGAGTTATTCAGAAGAGGAAAAAAAATTAAAGTGGATTAGCAAATTAATACTGTGCTTGTAAATGTACTTTACTGCTGAGCACCGTCAATGGCATTACAGCGCATTATTTTAGATGGACAGCTTAAAAAGCTTTGTTCCTTAAAGTATTGTCCCTTTGGTTTGGGTAGTCAAACAAGCCTAGGAATAGTAACAATAGTCAGAGTAAGTTCTGTGGAGTTTAACTGTGTTGTGCATGGGAAGTGAGACTAACAGGCAGTTCGATGGAATAAATTATCACTGGCAGAGTTCATGTGTGTGGGAACTGCTGTTCTACAGCGTGAGTGCTAGGTGCCATTGTAGATGGCATTCTACATCATGGGGAGTGGAAGAATATTGTAGAGAGAAGAAACAAAGAATGTTCTGACTTGTTTTTAAATTAGTTCCTTATGTCATGTGTGCTTGCCGGATCAAGAGTGAGAATATTCAACTGTAAAACAAGAACAAAAATAAATGGACTGTGGTTTACTTAAATTATGTCAACAGACAAAATATCGTCCTTATGGCAGGGGTCATTAGATGGAGTTACACCTAGTTTTACTGAGGTGGGTCTAAGTATGCAAACAAGTTTTTAGTCTGTGAAGAAGTGCTATGTTGTTTTAAGGTGCATTGTGCAGTTGTCATTGGAGAGAAGCTGTGGTAGAGTGGAGTTTACTCTCTACTTTGTTGGATATTGATTGGTAATTCGTGGGACAGAGTGCCTTCCTGGGAACTAAGCATTGGTATGTAGGCTGAGATTCCTTGCAGAGGGGTTGCCTTTGCACTGTTTGTCACTGCTTTTTTTTTAGGACCAATGCATGTGTGTAAGTAAAGCCAGCTACACTTAGAATTATACCCAGATTCTGTTACTGATTTCCCCCTTCCCCTCCTCCCCCCCGTCCACTGAGGAGACTACCTGCAAGGTCCCAGAATTCTGCTACCAAGGGGAGATGCTTGTATGAAGGGTGGATACTGGTGTAGGAAGAAGGGACAAATACAGGGCCGGCCCACAACATTTTGGCACCTGAGGTGGGGAGCTCAAATGACGTCCCCATGCCCCCTCGTTTGGGCCAAAACTTTGAAAGGTCTCAATTCTGCCGTCTTCCTGTTCTACTCCTCTCATGGTACTGCTCTGATACAGACCCCAATAAAGGAGAACTAACTACTTAAAATGCCTTGTTCAAAAATTGTAAGTAACACTTAACTTTCAAATGCCTGAACAGCAACTGTAATTTTTCTTGTCTGCATAGTAAACACTGGCATTTTTAGCTGTTTGAATAATCAAAGTGATTCTTTCCATGCCTTCTTCGTGGCAAAGATTTGAACTGCTTCCTGCTTAAGGTCCACAGTCTGGACCAGCTCATGCTCTATTGAGATGGTTGCAAGGCTGACCGGCCTTTCCTGTGTCATTGTGGAGCATAGATGTATTTTTTATTAACTTCAGCTTGGAGAAACTGCGTTCTCCACTGGCAACTGTTACAGGAAGTGTTAGAAATATGCGCAGAGCAACAAAAGCATTTGGAAAGAGGATGGTCATCTTACTTGTGCACATATATTTCAGAACAGCCTTTGGAGTTGATCTTGCTGAAATATATCTTGAAAGGGCTTTCATTTAATCATCGAAATCACTCGCATCAATATTGCACATGTCAACACTATCTCTAGTGCCCTGCATTGCTGGTATGGGTCTTCTTCAGGTATAGTGAGGAGTTTTGGAATATCATACAACATCCCAAATATACAGCTGTGTTCCTTGAGCTGCATGAAATGTTCTTAAACTGACTATATTGCACAATCTAGCACCTGGTTAAAGAATTCAGCTTTGAATTGTTGTTTGGGGTCTCTTATGAGATTATCCCATGCCCCGTAATCAAAATGTCGTCTTCTTTGGTGACTCTTGTATTCTTGAATGGGTGGGAAAATAGCTTCAGTGTGAAGTTCCTCTGCCAACTTCTGTGCACTCTTCAGAATGTTTTGAAATCCCACATCTGACCAGTAAGACTGTAGGTGTGACTTTGCTTTGTCCAGTTGTTCCATTGCTCCAGATATATCAAGGTCAACACCTTGGAGTCTCTCTTGCTTACAGTATTTATTTCAAACAGTATGTCATGCCACAACACTAAGCCACACAGAAATTTGAAGTTCTGTATGTTTCTGGTGATTCCATTTCCCTCTGCCACTGTTCTCCCACGAACAGTTCCTATCATAGCGTTATCCTCCATAATGGCAACTATGGCATCATCTATCTTCCCAATTTTGTGTTTGATTGACTTTATCGCCTCCACTCGACTTTCCCATCATGTGGTACTCAGCGGTTTCAGTGTCAGATAGGATGTTCTCAGATGTTGCTTCAAAATTTGCCATCGATGAGTTGCTGGAGAGAAAAATACATAGATGCTTTGAATTACATGAAAAAATTCAGCAGCCTCACTAGAAGCTGATGCTGTATCACTGACCACCAAGTTCAATGAATGAGAACTGCATGAGGGTTTAAGTTTCGGATCCGTGTCTCCATTCCTCTCTTCTTTCCTCTCATGTTGGCACCATTATCATAGCCCTGACCTCTCATGTCAGCTATCACAATGCCTGTATCTTCCAGCTTTTTAAGAAGCACATTTGTCATACCAGCTCCTGTAGTATCATCAATGTCAATAAAATCTAGAAAATGCTCTCTGATAGTCACCATTGCAGGGACACTTTCACTAGGTTCTGTTGTTGTTGCATTTTGTAACATTAAAGTCATTTGTTCCGTATGGCTGATGTCAAGTGTGCAGTCCAGAATAACAGAATAATATCTTGCTGACTTCAGATCAGCCACAATCTTTTGTTTGACTTTTGTTGCGAGTAACTGTATGATCTCATTTTGAATTGTTTTTCCAAGGTAGTGCTGTGTGCACACTTCTTGGGTGCTGGCTCTTCTTAGATGCTCCTGGAGTACACCATCAAACTCAGCCATCAACTCCCTAATTTTAAGGAAGTTTCCATTGCTTGGCATATACAGCTGATCTGAAGTGCCACACAGTGCTAGATTTTGGGTAGCAAGCATTCTCACAATGGCAATGAGCCTTTTCAGAACATTTTGCTAGTAAAGAGACTCTGATGCAATCTTCTCTTGATGCTGATCATCTATGGTGGCCTTTAACCTTAGTCTCATCTCAAGCTCTTTCCACCTATAGAATGCTCTCTGGTGATTTTTTGCCTTCTCATGGCATGCCAGATTTCTAGCCAGATTTTTCCAGTCCTTTCTTCCTGTAGAACCCAATGTGGCTGGAACATTAGACTGGAAGAGTTTGCAACAAAAACAGTATGCAGCATTCTGGGTTTTTGAGTACATAAGCCATGGCCTCTCCACTTTGTCACCATTGGGGATTTCACGCCAGTAATGTGTTGGATGGAAACTTCAATTTTCATTGTCTTTTGGGGAACATGAAGTTTTTCACTTGCTGTGGCCCATGCAGTACAAGGAAGTCCCTCAGGCTAGTGCTCAAGTGAGTCCACAGTCCTGGATCATCTAGACTTAAGGATCTAAACTCAGCAGCAGCTATTTCTTGCACCTCCACCTCACTCTTCTCTGATCTACACTTTTTTCTTCAGGAATGTGCATGGTTACATCCATTTGAGATGGAGATATAGATGCTGGCAGTAGCTGCCAGGTAACCAACACTCTGACTAACTAGAAGATTGGGCATCTCCTCACCACTCACTCCCTCACTGGGGCTGGAAGGCTCACCGTGAACATTTGTGTCTGTGTATCTGAGGAGAGCTCCTTCCTGCTTAGATAGAAAAGCTTCATTTGCTTTCTTTCTTTTTCTGAATGCTGCCCCAGAGGGACATTTTCTTCTTTCACTCATGACTGTTGTTCTGTGCCAGCTATAGTGGCTCTCAAAACTCAGTAGAAGGGGACAAATAAGCAGGTTGGTAGCAGGGCCTGAGTGAGGGAAGATATCAGCGTCTTAAGGGCCTAACTGGCTCCTACTACTTCAGTTACGGCCTGGTCTCCTCAAGTGGGTTCAGGAAACAGGAAGCTCCCTGAGAAGCTGGTGTTAATCAGTCCAGGCTCCTGGGAGTTCTAGAGAGGTACATAAGAGGCTCCTACTCCTCCTCCTCTCTCCCTACAGCTCCTGCTGCTTTGTGTTATTCCCTCTCACCTTTTCGCCTGCCTGCCTGTTATGTCTCTTGTGCCCTCCTTCCTCCAGTGCAGCACTCCACCATCTCTGTGCATCTAGAGCAGAGAGAATACATATGCACTAGCAGCAGACACAATTTTCTACACTCTGGGTTCTAGTGGCACCCCCCGCACCCCTCTCACACACAGTCTGGCACGTGAGGCGGCCGCCTCAGTTTGCCTCATGGTAAGGCCAGCCCTAGACAAATACTTATATTAAAGCATGTGAGCTTTTTGGAGGCAGGGACTATCTTTATTCTATATCTGTAAATAGAAAACACCTGGCACAATGGGTCAGCGTGGTTGGAGCAAGTCACCACAACTGTAATACAAACAATAACAGTAGCCTACAAATATTGTTTAATTGCATCAAAGCCAAACAACCTACAAATTCTCCTATGAGAATTGAGAACTCATTTTCTCTGACTCATATACAATAAAAAGAAAGAATAATGAGAATGATTAAAGCTCTAGAGAGCTAATTCTCTATTTTACAAATAGTGCTCTGCCAAGAATGCCGTGTCTTTTTGGCCTACATTTAATTGCTATTAGTTTTCTTCACTGAAGAATGGGTTAAAATGTAGTGAACTGGCAATGTAGGTAAATATCTGGAAAAGAGTAGCCAGAAAGGTATTAGATGACTAATTTCTGCTGGCATTAGAAGTGCAGGACAACTGAAAAGATTTTTAAAAAGAGTCGTATCAGGGTACTGATGATTCATCTGATATTATGCTTCCTTACTCGAAGGCTGATGGTATGTTTTATGAAGCTAATCTATCTGAAATGATGTGAGAGAATACAGGTTTATCAGTAATAAAACTGGATGGTCTTTTTGTGATTTTTTTTTTTTTTTTTACTCTGTCAGGAATCCTCACTTATCTTTTGATCCATTATCCATAATTTATTTTCAAGTGAAAATCTTGGGAATCTTTTGCTTGATTTATAACTTGCAATTCAGCAAGGATAGTGGATCCCACTCTTAGGCCCCTAATTCTCGCTATGCATTGTAGAAAGAGCTTGGGTGCTTAACTTGGGGTTGTGAATTCCGCTGGGCGGCAAGGCACCTAAAAGTTAGGCATTGCAAAGTTGAGTATTGGAGCGCATAAATCTCTTTGGGAACTTAGCCCCAGAAGTCTTTGCATGGCGATATCCTCCTGCTAAGGATAGTATGGTTCTCTTTAATGTTGTGACATACTGATCCTGCTTTTAAAGGGGGTTCTGATATTTGATGAAAGGGAGGTCTATAGCTGTGAGCCACCCAATGAAAAGGTCCAATCCCTTTTAACTGTGAGTGACACACTCAGCACAATCAAGTCCATTAGATCATGGTCCAGGCCTTCTCAGTCACTTCTTAGAAAATGAGGAGGGACTAAACAGTATAAGTGTGAGATGGCGTCAATTTTATGGATTTGCTGAGGTGCCAGTTACATTTTAAAGTTAAAAGTTTGCCAATTTAAGTGTTACAGTCAATATTGGGATGGAATTGAATTAGGATAGCCCCTTTTTATTGAGTCCAGGGAGCACTAACTTACTCATTTTAGCAGTAGGTTCTTTTCGGGTCTCCTTTTACCCTGAACTGTATTTCTTGGCTGAGGACACTTTTTTGTTATTCTTAATTGATCAACAGTTTATTAATTCTCCAAGAACCACATAAGCATACAATCAACAAATGTTGTAGGCATGTAATGACAGGGCTGGCTCCAGGCACCAGCTAAAGAAGCAGGTGCTTGGGGCGGCCAATACGGAAGGGCGGCACTCCGGCTGCTATTGGGGCGGCATGTCTGGGTCTTTGGCGATAATTCGGCGGTGGGTCTCTCAGTCCCTTTCCGAGCGAAGGACCCACCGCCAAAGAGTGGAGCGGTGCGATTGCTCTGCTGTGGCTTTTTTTTTTTTCCGCTTGGGGTGGGAGAAAACCTGGAGCCCGCCCTGTGTAATGAACACGAAGTACACATGCAGTCTTGTAAGCAATTAACGTAGACCAGTGTTAGGGACCACCGGGGAATAGAAAAGTCACCAAGCTCTGTCATTGCATTTACTTATCAGTTATCAATTCTTTAGTACACTTGCAGTAGTTTTCCAAGGAGTAAGAAGGCACATGTCTTAAGGCACTTTTTAAAATGCAACCTTTGCTATTTGAATCATTTGGTATAAAAGAGACAAGTTTTAAATATCAAGAACAATTGCCTAAAGTTATTATTTGTGTCAGGTTGTGTGGGCTTATAAAGGAGAAACATACATGTAGCACTAGTTAGTTAGAATCCAAAATATGGTTACTTGAGGTCTCACTAAAAAGCATATAGACTCATCAAGATTGCTGTGTTATTTATATTCAAGAAAAGAAATAGTCTATGAAATAAATACTTACCACTTCTTCATCCTGTAATCCTGGGATATGGGAGAATCTTTCCATGTGGCCTGCCCAAGCACTTCTGGATTCTGCAGCTTCTTTGTGGGTTCACTCAACTCTTGAGTCCCGCATGGTGATCTTTGTTTATATACCCTGTTTTGGGGTTGGCTTGGAAGGTGGCCGCCCTCCTTTCTCTTGGACTCTTGCCAACTGAGCACTCAGATTTCAGTGCTCTCATTTTTCTGCTCCTTCTGTTTATACACACCAATACCACTTAATGGATAACACATTTCTTTGGTCCTTTTCTTATCAGAGGCTTTTTATGTTTGATTCATTTCCAGGATTGTATTTCAGTATTAGCCCAGACTATTGACTGGAATTTTCCCCTTTTTTAATGCAATTTATTATCATATTTCAAAGTTATATCCTGGTTAGGTGCTTATTTTTCAGTATTCCCTTTTCCTTCTGGTGCTACACCATTCATACCACTTCTATAGTGCAACAGCCTTTTAGAAAGGAGGGAAAAAAAGCCTTATAGTTCCTCTTAATTTAGTGAACACAGTCCTTACATTCTTTGATTTATATGTAAGCATTTCACATCCTTTAGGGCAGTGGTCCCCAACCTTTTTGTGGCCAGTAGCACATTCATGTTTTCAGAAGAGTGTGGCGGGCACCAACAATTACTCACATACAGGGCCGGCTCCAGACACCAGTGGAGCAAGCACGTGCCTGGGGCAGCACATGCTACGGGGCGGCATTCCGTCCATTCTGCAGTCAGAGCGTTTTGTTTTTGTTTTTTGGGTTTTTTTGGCGTCAGTTCTGGGCAATGCAGAGAGAAGCTGGAGAGAAGCGGGGAGGACAGAGAACACTGGTGCCCGCAGCCTGCAGCCCCGGAGTACTCTGTCCCCAGCAGGCACGGGGCTGCGGCTTCTCTCCAGCTTAAGCTGTGGCCCCGTGCCTGCCAGGGACCGAGAACACCGGTGCCCGCAGTCTGCAGCCCTGGAGTTCTCTGTCCCCGCAGGCGCGGGGCTGCGGCTTCTCTCCAGCGTAAGCCGCAGCCCTGTGCCTGCCAGGGACAGAGAACACCGGCGCCCGCAGTCTGCAGCCCTGGAGAAACCAGAGAGAAGCCGCAGCCCCATGACTGCCAGGGACAGAGAACACCGGCGCCCGCAGTCTGCAGCCCTGGAAAAACCAGAGAGAAGCTGCAGCCCCATGACTGCCAGGGACAGAGAACACCGGCGCCCGCAGTCTGCAGCCCAGGAGAAGCCAGAGAGAAGCCGCAGCCTTGCGCCTGCCAGGGACAGAGAACACCGGCACCGGCAGCCTGCAGCCCCGGAGTTCTCTGTCCCCAGCAGGCGTGGGGCTGTGGCTTCTCTCCTCTGCTGGGCACTAGGCGGGCACACATAAATGCCCCATTGGGCGCCATGGCGCCCGCGGGCACTACGTTGGGGACCACTGCTCTAGTGTAAACATGGCCTAAGTGAGAAGAGAATTTGTCCCACAGAATCTAGCCCAGAGCCATTTTCTCTTATCAGTGGAAAAAATGGAAACTAGCAGTTGTGTGAAGGACATTAAGGGTTAAGCAGCCTGGAATGATCAGACTGCACACAAGAAAGATGTGAGAAACAAGGTTAAATTCTCTCCACTTAAAAAATCCTCTTTCCATGAAGAAACAAGGGCTGTCAGGAATGCTATTCAGGGGACTTCAACCTGCAGGGCAGGAGCCATCTGCCTCTCCTTATTGAACATAATAATAATTAATAATTAGCGTCTCTCACTTCCTGAAAAAAGCTAGCCTCTATTAGAGTACTTGACACTAAGCAGCCTACTCACTTAATTTTTGAAAGTTTAAAAACTGTTCCTCTGGGAATATAGAGACAAATACAATATACTCAAACTCTGTAATAGATAGGAACCAGCTTCTGGGGAAGTCAGTCATTCCATCTACCTATCTCTGGGCCAGATTCTGATGTCTTTACTCACAATGAGGAGTAGAATCTGGTCCAGAAACAGACAGCATGGCTGACGTCCACCAGGGGCTATTTAAGGCTATTGCAGAATTTTAGTAGTAATGTATTGATGGGTGACCCGTGCCTGCTGATGGGGGGGGGGGGGGGCAGAGAGAGGGCAGCCAGCTTCAGCAGTATTACTGAGCATGCTCAGTCCATGTGGGTATGCTCAGTACAATCCAAGCAACATATCTAGGGGGGGCACATGACCCTGAATCCCCTCCCCCACCACGTGTTGCCTCTGTATCTGTCTCTCTAACCCTGGAGGGATTTTGGTGTTTAAGGCATTTCTTTAGCTAAGCTGCACCTGGCTTTCAGCCAATGAGCCTTAGGGAGCACTTTCCCCTCTTCCCTGTGGATGTCAGATTCACTGAGTCCCCTGACAACATAAGTGGTAATCACATGCCATGTATGGTTAATAGCAAAGCAAGTCTTCAGTGACTGCATAAGTATATCTGGGTGTGGGAGAGGGAGCAGGGTGTGGAGCAATAGGTTGTCTCCAAATTCTGTTCAGTCAGCTCAACACAACTTTAAAAACAGGGATCATGAGTAGGCTGAGAATGTGCAGGCCATCAAGGCTTTAGGGCTTTGTTCAAACCATACCAGCACCACAAAATATTTAGTGTATAATCGCTTAGTTTTTAATAATAAACATTAACAATGGTTAGAAAATTGTCAAAGTGAAGCAAGTATGGTTCACAGCAATTTGACAACAGCACAGAGTGCTCTGGAAAAAAAATGATTGCCCTGCAGCTGCATTGAAACCTAATGGATTTTCTGTGCAACTCGAAGGCAAGCAAGAGGAAAAAATCAACGTATTTCCTTTAGCATAAAGTGATGCCATATTCCTGTCATGAGGGTCATCGGTAGCTGCTTTGTGACAATACAAAACACTGACATAATAAAGGAAGGTCTTGACATTCCTTTATGATAAAATGACTACTTAAAAGAGTGAAGAGAGTTTGGTGAGAGGTTAGAATAGGGTAGAAAATACCATCGTATCCTGCTGTTACATAAAATCAGTTTCTCTCTCTCTCTCTCTAAAATCAATTGTCCTGGGAAGCTGCAGTGCATGCTGACACATGGAAGCACTTTGTCACAAGCAATTATACCATGCTACATTAAACTGCCATATAATCTATTACATTATGGGACACTGAGTGTGTGTAACATTTTTTCTCAAAACAGCTAGCTTAATTAAACATTCTCAAACAGGGCTTTCTAAGATCTATCCCAAAGCTTTTGGAAAAAATCCTTAAAAATACCAAATCAAACCCCCAAAGCCTGAAGTAGAAAATTTTAAGTAACTGTTAGAAATACCGTTCTATTTTGATAGTAGTGAAATAGTTCTTTAATAATATGGTCCAGATTTTGATCCCTATACTCTCACCGGAGAGTATCTTATTCCATAAATTGTCCCACTAAAATTGGAGAAACCATCTCTAGAGTAAGATGCTATTCAGCAAGGTATTGGAATGTTCTCTTATATGATTTGTGGAAAATATTGAACCACTCCAACACTGTCTGGAAGGCAAAATTGAAATCTTTACTACGTATACTTTTGAAGATGGGGGTCAAATAAGCATTCAAAAGTCACTTGAAAGGGAATTGTGATGTATTGCTGTAGCTGGAATCCATAAGTGTTTACAACAAACAGAGGTCACTGACTACATAATTAGATTTTGCTTCCAGACTATTATACCTGGTCCAGTGGGAATCCTGGTAATTAACTGTCAAATGGGGATAATAATTATAATGCAACATATAGAATCCTCGAATTGGCTCTTCTAAAATCCTAAATTAACTTAAAAAAATTCTTGTCTTTCCCCAGTGAATTCCTCCTGGCAGATCTACTCTTTGGCTGAATTGTGGTTTGCCAAGTTTCAGTCCAGTAGAGATTTTTTCTTTTTTTTAAATGGTCAGGATGCTGTATAAACTTCTAAAAATGGATTCTGAGTGACATCAGTTTCACCTGTCAGTGATTTATTACCCTTGTTCTTTAAGGGCCATTCTGTCACTGTGGCTTTCTGTCTGCTCTTTGTGCATTTCAAGAACATTTTTAATTTTCTTTGATTTCCTATCTGGAATTTTGTTGTCCTCTCCTTCCTTTGACTTCTATACCTTTCTATTGGTAACCCTTTTCCCCCTTGATATATTTGGGGGTCAAAAGTTTAGTACTGCATTTTACTAATTCTAAAATTGGGCACCCATTGTATGAAGGCTGTATTACAGTTCCCAATAATTACAATTTTCACAGTTGAAATGCTGCGAGATGCACAAAAATAAATAACAGCATAAGTTTTGAAAATACATATTTTAAAGGAATACATATTTTAATTCAAGTAAAATATATATCACAATTACAAATTGCAAATGTCTGGAGTATTTACATTTTAAAGAAAATCATCCTAGTATACCAAGAGTCATGTGCTCTCAATTTCCTCAGAAGGTTAGCATAAATCCAATGATGGACTGGCATTCAATTCTCATTATGAGCAAGATATAAGCATGCTAGAAGGAATTTGGAGAAGAGCAGCCGAAAAAGATTAAGGTTCTGAAGAGAGTGATTGATTAGGGAGGGGTAAAATAATGAAATAATAACCAGAAAAGTGTGTGTGTGTGTGTGTGTGTGTGTGTATGTATGTATGTATGGGCGGGGGAAGGAAAGGCATAAGAGCATGAAGTTGGACACCTGGGATCAAAATCAGAAGAGAAATGGTAGGTTAACAATGGCAGGAAAAATTTGAATGAGGAAGAGCCAACAGACTGTGGATTATTATTTCAAGTGAAATAGTGGAAGCCTGACCCTGGATATCTCTGAGCTAGATTTTCAAATTGTGCACATAAGTACATGTTCAGTCACTGCCATGTTGATTGTGTGTGTAAATATCGAATTAAACATGTTGATAGTCACACATGCAAAATTGCACCCAAATTATGGGCATGCACTATTCTGAAAATATAACTTTAAAACTACACTGGGAAAAAAACACCCTAGAAAAATATACAGCAGACAGCAATCCTGGACTAGGTAGCCTACTGTAATTGATTGGCTACTTGTCTAACTTCTATGATTTATCTATTACTCCTATATATTTTTTAATGTTTTCTGTATTAATTTGTTCCTTTATGCTTTTGAGCTTACAGTTTTATACAGGTGTGTTCAATGTCTCCTTTATTTCTGTAATCCTTTGTTATAAGCTAACACTTTTAACCCATTTATATACATGAGGTATGCTGGAGAAGCATCTCTTAAAGAATACCTTGGTTTTTTTCTGACATGACCCTTAGAAATCAGAATCCATAAAATCCATTTTGTGCATCTATAGTGGCATCCATATAGTTTTGATAGTTTTTGTTCTTTAATAAACTGCTTTTTCATAAATTTTATGATATGCACTTTTTTATTCATGTTTGCTACTGTTTTTCTTATTATTTTCTGTGTTACAGTATTAAGCCCCAAACCTGAAAGATTCTTTGCCCATGGGTTCCCATTGCAGGATAGTCCTTAATTACTAAATGACATTCATTCTTGGTTCTTAAACTGTGGTTTTAGAACTATTACTAGTGGTGTGTGTGGAACTCCTACTTCTTGGCTATAGAAACCTGATTGGTCACTTGGGCAGACTATTTAGCAAACATACCTATTCAGGAGAACACTTATCATGTGCTTCCAATTAAGCATGAGCTTTAAGTCCCATTGACTTTCATAGTAATTAAGTATGTGCTGAAGTTCTTTGCCACACAGGAAATGGACTTAAGCATATGTTTAAGTGCCTTCCTGAATGGGGGTATTGGTGCTGGCTTTCCTCCTTATTTCCAGCTGCTAAAATGCATTAAAAGAAGGCAAGTTAAAATACATGACATTCCTTCCTAGTATTACTTTTCCAAATAAGCAGTTGCTGTAGTTGCTCACAAATGGGAGGGGAATTAGTCTGATCAAGAATGACAAGGAAGATGCCAACAAACCTTTTGTACATACCATATTTTCCATTTGAAAAAACCCTTCATTTCCCCTTGAAGCACCTACATATCATTCTATTTGATTTCATTCAGTAAATCTAGCTTCCTATTAATATTTGCCTTCCTGAAGCATAATGCTTCTGCACTTCTTATTTTAACTTTACATTTAATAATGTGGTGGTGGCTTTTGCTTTCCAGAATGTCATGAAGTCTTGAGACACATTGCCTGAATGTAAAACAAACTTGACTTATGTGACAGATGATGCACTTCTGGGAGACAGCCTGAGTGTGGAATTACTTTGCTGCAATGGTAGTGCATAAAGGCAGTTCTGCTGAGATGCAATATTTAGTGTGTATAAATATGTATGTATTGTACGTGCGTATTTAGCTTGTAATATTTTCCAGTCTAGTCATGTGGGTTCAGGGGAACTAAGAGGCCAAAGGTCATATAGCTCCCAGTTAGGATATCCAATCCCCTTATTTAACAGAGCAATGTAACATTGCCACATGTCTCTTCCAGTGGGATTAGTGAAAGATGCTGCATTGACAGGCATTCTCAGTCTAGCCACAGGTTCATTGGCCGCAGTGCCAGTTTCTTCCTGTTGTTCTAAACCAACCTAGAGAAACCAGCTCTGGAGTGAGAGTATAGTTCATGCCTATTTAATTCCTGGCCCCTCATTTTGTGGGTTGAATGTGGATGGCACATGTGCAGTCCAGTCACACACAGGAGCTGTGAGCAGACAAAGCATGCTCAGTTGCTCCGTGGGGATGGAGCACGCACAGTTTGCTGACTAGTAGGAGTGGTGTGAGTCTAGAGAAGTTCGGTGGGATGGAATCTTCAGAGATTTTAGCAAAAAGTCTCTGAGCATGTACCATCTGCAATTTTGCAAAGGTTTTAATGTGCCAAGTTTCAAGTCTCTGCTTGTAAGCATGCCAGAGCATTTCAAAGAAAAGTTATCAAATTTTTAACAGGGGGCAAACAATGCATTTTCCCCTAGCCTTGCTTTTGGAAGTGGCTGAACTATTTTGGCTGAAAATTTCCAGAAAAGTCAATAGGCGGCAGCATAGAAAATTTTACTGCCTATAATAGAATTAATACTGAGGGCTGAATTCAGCCTTGGTGCTAGTGGAGGTGACTCCACTGAAATTAACGGACTTGTAGCTGAACTTAGTCATACATTTTTGCCAAAGTTTTGGTTTTGAAAATGTAGCATTTTATTTATAGTCGTGGACAGAACACCTTTCCTCCTTCCCCCTGCTCCCAATAAATCACACCAAGGGTATTTTGGCCTTTTGAATGACAAAAAGGAATTATCAGCTGTTCTCAAACATTGCAAAACAAATTCCACCCAGCTGAAAGCATGTGTATTATGTTTTGACTAGATACGATTAAAATATATCCCCAGAACCTAGCTATGAACTACTGACAGGGTTTATGATTAAAGTATTGACACTGTCTGTGCTATGGTGCCACTCTTCTTGCTGATGCTAGTGAGAGCGCACACAAAATGAAAAGCCGCTCCTTCTGAGAAAGGGAGTCAAAATGACAGTTTTCAGAGTAGCAGCCATGTTAGTCTGTATCTGCAAAAAGAACAGGAGTACTTGTGGTACCTTAGAGACTAACACATTTATTTAAGCATAAGCTTTCATGGGCTACAGCCCACTTCATTGGCTGCATAGAATGGAACATATAGTATTTATTAATTAGCCTCTTAGAGTTGGTAGGGCAGCTCCCACCTCTTCATGTTCTCTCTATGTGTGTATATATACATCTCCTTACTATATGTTCCATTCTATGCATCTGATGAAGTGGGCTGTAGTCCACGAAAGCTTATGCTCAAATAAATGTGTTAGTCTCTAAGGTACCACAAGTACTCCTGTTCTTTTTGAGTCAAAATGGCTTCTCCTAACCCTCCTGATTATATGCCGTAGGTTTAGTCAATAATAGAATCATATAAGTTAGTCGGAAAGGTTTCAGCATTGTATCTGGTCCATGTTGGTAGCTAGGTAAAGGTTTTTTGACTTTGTTAGATGTTTTTTGTTTACCTCATAAGAGATGGGTTAGTAAAAGGTAAATGGAGGTAGTTACTGGCTTTGCACAATGGAGAAATAATCTACTGTAATGATCAGCTTTCAGGCATTTTAACTTCATGACAGCTTGTTGGATATGATCATCATCCAGATTTTCTTTGTTCCTCTTCCTCTTCTAGTAAATACTCATGTCTCTCTCTGAAGTCTGTTGTATATTGTGTACTGACACTTTAAAGTTCTGTGTGTGTGAATAGCAGCTGGACACCCACCTGCAGTTAGGAGCATCAGATGCAGGCATTAGGAGTTCTATTCCGGCCGAGCTGCAGAGCAGACCTATTGCCCTCTAGCTTCCATCTAATAAAGTGGTTACTGTTTTCATATATTGTCTGAACCCAAGAGATTCCTTCCAGTGACTGTGGCCTGTTTACAAAGAGTAACTACGCATTACCACATCATCTGTTATTTGTGCTTGTTTGTAAATACTGATGCTAAAATGAGTGTGTTTCTTCACCATTTTTACTTCTTCTGTCTGTAAACTACTCTTCTCCTCTTTTCTTGGATGATATCTCTTACTGAATGCTGCACTTGTATTTTTTATCTTAACATCTTCTATAGTCTTCTTCACTCTTGTTTCTCTTATGCATCCACCCTCTGATTAACTTCACTTTGTCAAAAATCCAATCTGTGCTTTAAATTGTGATTCTCTTATTTCATTGTCGCACTTCCCGAATGCGTAGACAGTCACTTTAGAAACAACCCTGAATGGTTTGTGCATTTTTCTTCACTTTCTTATCTTTTGCCTTTATGGGGTTGGATGGGGGGATCTTTTCTCGGTAAGTATCACTTTACGTGCAGTTCAGCCTGGCAATGTGCTTATTTCAGCTGTGAATTAGTTTCCTTCTTTCCCTGTGGGGGAGAGGTGACAAAGCCTCACTTATCCAGGAACTAGCAGCAGAGCTTCGTGCTTAGCAGAAGATGATTTGGAAAGCACTTTCATGCCTATAACCTAGATGGCAGAGAACACAGCATCTACATTAAATATGCCATGGCAAGCATATGCATTTTATCTTGGCATCCTCAAAGCTCAAGGTTTTCACCAATGGCATGTGAAAAGTAGCCCCAAAATCACCAAATAAGTTTGCTTCAAAAGCCTAAATTTTTGCCATATCTAAAGAAATCACTGAGGTTAGCAACGCTGTGCAGGAACTGCCACTTCCTTGCATATGGTTGCTTCCAGGTTTATACCTGGCCCCCATGTCCCCATCAGCTTTCTCTCTGCCCAGTTGGAAACATTCTCTGGCCAATAGGAAGCCCTGCTTTGTCATGGCCAGAGGGGCTCTGCCTCTGTTCCCAACGACTCATGCACCATGTGGCTTCTGTTGTACGGGGGAGGAGGAATTGGTCCAAGATGGAAAATTACAAGTTTTTTTGTGGTGGCACAGGCACAAGAACATAAAATTGAACACAGACAAAATGTGACTCAAACAGCATGAGGTGACATATATTGAACCTCTATTTGCAGCAGAGGAACTGAAAGCAGATCCCAACAAGATCAAGTCAGCCAGAGACATGCCAGCTCCAGTGGATGTGAAAAGGGTAAAGCATTTCATAGGAATGACGAATTTTCTGTCCAATCTCTGTCCACACCTGAATGCAGTAGTGGAGATCCCAAACATCAGTTCACAAGGCAGGATGTTGAGTAATACTTGGCAAGTCCCCAGCACCAAGCATTTGACAGGCTGAAACAGATAACAGCCAGGACAGCTGCTGATACTCCAGTGTGACGCACTGAAGAAAGTTTTGGGTGTGGCTCTTGTGCAGGAGGAGTCAGTTGCTTATGTCAGCAGAGCTCTGTCAGAGCCTGGACCGGGGTACCCCCACCAATAGAACAAGAGCTTCTAGCTGTGATATTTGGAGTGGGGTGATTCCATCAATATGCCTATGGACACCTTGTAATCAGAAAACAAATCCCTGGAGACAGTCATGGTGTTCCAAAGAGATTGTAGCACATGTTGATGTGCCTCCAGCACTACCAGGAAAAGATCAGATGTTGTCTAGGATGATTTATGTGTATTAGCTGACACCCTAAGCATAAATACCCAGCATCACCCAGGGGCAGAGGACATTGAATCCATTTGTATGACGCACTGTCTCCCAGTGTCAACAGCCAAGCTGAAGGAAATCCCAAGAGGCTCCTGAAAGGGACATCTAATAACTTGTAGTCAAGACAGTGATATTAGCAGGGTGGCCAGAAGACAAAACAAATACTGGTAGGAGCAGGACCATATTTCAGTGTAAAGGATGAGCTGAGCAGTTGTACCCAGCTCATTATGCAAAGATGTCATGCAAAAAGTATATGCCTCACATGTTGGCATTGATTCTCAAGAGAATGCAAACTGGTTGGGAATGTATATCCATTCTTCTGTGAAAGAGAGGAGTTGTGACACTTGCTAATTGTGTGATAACCACCAGCAGAAAGACATTCTTTTACCATCTGAATTGCCCATCTGACCATGGGAAAAGGTGGGAGTGGATTTGTGTACCTTCAAGAAAAAGCAGTAAGTAATTACAATGGACTAGTTTCAGAGTAGCAGCCGTGTTAGTCTGTATCCACAGAAAGAACAGGAATACTAGTGGCACCGTAGAAACTAACAAATTTATATTTTGAAAGCTTATGCTCAAATAAATTTGTTAGTCTCCAAGTACTCCTGTTCTTTTTACAATGGACTAGTTACTCAAGTCTCCAAGTACTCCTGTTCTTTTTACAATGGACTAGTTACTCAAATTCTGGGGAGGTTGATGCACTGCCTGATACAAGAAGCAAGTCAGTGTTTGGCAAACTGAAGGTCCACTTTCTGAAATGGCATTCCAGACACTGCATTTACTGACAATGGGCCCCAAGCTGCCTCAGAAGAAATTTGCAAGCAAATGGGAGTTTGACCACCACACCTGCTCCCCAGCATACCCACTGAGTAATCAGAGAGTGGAATTGGCTGTGAGAACAGCTAAGAGACAGTTACATAAGGCTGTTTCTTCTGGATCAAACCCCTTTCTGGCACTTTTTGCACAGAGGAATACTTCATCACAGGGATGACAAAACAGTGCGGCTCAGGAACTCATGGGACGAATGACCAAAAGCCAGCTACTATTGATGGGAGACCTGTGCAGCCAGAAGGCTGGAGACACCACCAAGAAGAGATGGCCAACAATTAGTGAAACTAGGCACAAGAGTATGACAGACAGATCAGCCAAGTGCCTACAGCCCTGGAGGCAGGCACTCCTGTGAAGATCCAGCCATTACAGAGTCACCAGAAGGAGGGATTAGTCGTGAGGGGTGCAGTGGCAACCAGGTCTCATAAGATGACTGCAGAAAAGGGACAAGTGATCCAAGGGAACAGGAAGCACTTACAGCACAGACACAACACCCAGAGAGAGCCTATAAAGATCATCACAGAACACAGACAAAAAACCATCCAGAAGACAACCACACAGGCAGGAAGGAGACTTGAGAGAGAGAGAGGTGGTTAGACTTGGGGACAGGTGACAGAGAGTGAGAGAGATCACTCCCAGTGTGGTCACCTGTTGAGGAGACCAAACTGTCTCAAAGATCATGTAACCAGCTGAATCTGTGGTAAAGACAAGATACCAACTCTGCTGTGTCCTAACAATGTCTTGCCAAAGGGACAAGGGAGGGTGAGCTAGACATCTTTTTTTTGGTTATCGTAAATAGCTTGGAAAAATATGGAAGATGTGTCTTGGTCAGTTGAACTGAAATCAGAGGGCCCATGTTCCCTGAAGCAGTGGTTCTCAACCCAGGGTACGCAGAGGTTTTCCAGGAGTACGTCAACCCATCTAGATATTTGCCTAGTTTTACAACAGACTACAGAAAAAGGACTAGCGACATCAGTACAAATTAAAATTTCATACAATGGCTTGTTTATACTGTTCTGTATACAATAAACTGAAACGTAAGTACAATATTTGTATTCCAATTGATTTATTTTTGTAATTTTATGGTAAAAATTAGAAGTAAGCAATTTTTCCATAATAATGTGCTGTGACACTTTTGTATTTTTATGGCTGATTTTGTAAGCAAGTAGTTTTTAAGTGAGGTGAAAGTTGGGGATACGGAAGACAAATCAGACTCCTGAAAGGGGTACAGTAATCTGGAAAGGTTGAGAACCTCTTCCCTGGAGGATCTATTATTAATAGGACACCAGGCAATATGGGGAGGGAGGCTGGAAGCAGCTCAGCCACATGGACAGCAGGGTACAGGGTTTAATGAAGTTCATCTTGTTCAACTAAACCTGCATTCACCTTCAATGTTTGCTAATGAAACAGCAGTTGTATTCATTATTTAAAACCAGCATTCTGAGATATTATTCACACAAATAAAGGTCTCCAGATTGAGAACTAAAGCAAACCACACTCATTCCTTTCTCTTATACTTGGTGCTGATGCCCGGTAGAAAGCCAGAGGCAGTGATGCAATCCCTATGGCACAGGTCCTGGTGCTTTGCCAGCAGACACATTAGATTTTCTTCTGAGCACTCTGCCAATTATCTAAAATTTGAATGGGAGGTTTCAAGCTTAACCTCATGTCAAAAGATGTGGATCATTTGTAGGGCATAGAGGTTGTGTAGTTTCTGAGGTAATCCTCATCTGTCCATCTGAAAACCTGAAGGTTGCCAAAATGTAAGTGATGATTTGATCAGTCCTGACTACCTTTCCCCAGGAAAGAAGTGGGCATCATCCTTCTCACCTTCCTCTATCTTACATTATGCTCAAACTCTAATCACAGAAGTAAGTGGTGACTGGGACGTCTCAAGGGGAGATGGCGGACCTTACTGACTCGCTCGGACATCAGCGAGAAGAATATCCCCGTAGTTATTGCTGCTTGCTGTGTGCTCCACAATCTCTGTGAGAGCAAGGGCGAGACCTTTTTGGCCGCTTGGGAGGTTGAGGCAAATCGCCTGGCTGCTGTTTATGATCAGCCAGACACCCGTGCTGAGAGAATATCCCAGCGGGAAGCGATATGCATCAGGGAGGCTTTGAAAGCGAGTTTCCTCGCAGAGCAGGGTAACCTGTGACTGTCCACTTGATTTTAAGAGAGCCTGATCATAAACCAAGTTTTCCCCACTTCCCAAGGACGTTTTAAAACTAAGGACATGTTTTAGTAATTAATAATAAATCTTTCGTTGACTTTGCATTTCTGTTTCTTCGTTGAAACATGGAAGCATTCTGTGCTGGTTAAGGTGTGCACTGATGGGTGGGTTTGCAGGAAGGGGCGAGGGGTGCCGTCCTTGGATAGGGGTTACCATGATGGCTGTGGGTTTGGGCGTTGGAAGGGGTGAGGGGTGTGGGGGAAGGGTGAGTATCTGCCCCTGGATGAGGTCTCTTTTTGGGGCTCGGGGCACCGGGGAGGATCGTGACTACGGTCCAAATGCATGTGAAGGGAAGCCTGCCTTTACATTCGGGGATGTCAGGCACCAGGACCCTACACATCAAGGAAAGAGCCGGGGCAGCATACACCACACACACTGTCCCTGGTGCCTAGTGACTGCAGTCTGTGTGTGCCCTGCAGTTGACCCTGCCCCCAAGTCTGTACCCTGGTAATGTGGGCTATGCACTGTAATTAAAAATCCCAAAGTCTTCTGACACGAGAAACGTGGCGAAACAGAGAGAAACAACAAACCGCTTTTAATAATGTTATACACAGTGGGGGGTTGAAACTTGGATTTGGGACTGGGTGATCCTGTAAGGGAAGAACTTCTACAAATTTACAGCGCGAGAGGTGTCTTGTACATTAGCGCTCTGCTGCGGTGCAGTGACAGTTCTCACGGCCCCTACCGCCCCTCCTTCTTGTCACTTTGGGTGAGGGGGGGACAGGACTTCTTGGCGTTGGAGGGCGGTTGCAGATGCACTGCAGGGGGGCTCTCTCCTCCTGCCTGTGGTCTTGCAGAACATCTACAAGGCGCCGGAGCGTGTCCGTTTGCTCCCTCATTAGACCAAGCAGCGTTTGAGTCGCCTGCTGGTCTTCCTGCCGCCACCTATCCTCCCGTTCCATGTGTGCGATGCTGCTGACACAGGCTCTCCCTCGACTGTCTCTGCTCTGCCGCCTCCGCTCTGGAGCTGGCCATCAGTTCCTGGAACATGTCGTCCCTTGTCTTTTTCTTTCGGCGTCTAATCTGAGCCAGCCTCTGCGAGGGGGATGGCGGGGCAGTCCGTGAAGGAGCCGAAGCTGTGTGATGCGAAAAAGTAGGTGATTTCCTTGAACAAATACATGTTTGCCAACAGTAAACACAGTCTAGTCATTTTCAGTTAAGAAGACCAAACAGGGAACCAAGTCTCAGGAGATCTCGGAACTAGTCCGAGATTTCGGAATACGCTCTCATTGGCGGCGCGATTGCACTGGATAGCGCTGGCGAGAGAGACAGCTGCATCCCTCTTGCACAAAGTCCTGGTAAGCCTTACAGTACAGACTGCTTATCAGATAGTGCTTAGCTGTGCTCTCCTGCTGGAGGCAATGTGCAAAGCAGAAAAGATGAGCGTTATGCGGCATCTCCCGCCAGTGAGCGAAAGACGCCTGTATGCTTTTCCTCTGAGGCCTGCAACACGTGGCTGTTAAGCGAGGGTCATTCTTATGCAAAGTAAAACTCTGTTAAGCGAGGGTCATTCTTATGCAAAGTAAAACTCTGTTAAGCGAGGGTCATTCTTATGCAAAGTAAAAGTCTACCATGCACAATAGTAACAGTACACTAATTCCACTAATTAGATGCAGCACTTCCACAACGACATCACCCTGAGGCGTGTCAGGCGCACACAGAGAGAGCGGATGTTAATAGAAGCCCTGCACAGACCAGGACCCTACGCTGCCATGCTCGTAGAGGCGATGGTCCCCCTCTACCTGAGGATGGCATGGCGCGGAAGAGTGTGCTTCAACGGAGCACCCAATAAAGCACCTCTCCCAAGAAACCTCTTGCTGAGGCTTTTCCAGCTGCTCTCTGAGAGCTTTTTTGAAATATCCCCAGAGGACTTTTGCTCCATTGCTGTTTGTGTAGACCTGCTGTTTGTTTAGTTTCATATTTAAAAATGTTTATATAGTATTTCTATTTTTTATATAAATCCCTGTTTCTTAAAAAAATAAATGTTTCCCTGTTTGTAGCACTTACCGCCTGATCCTTCCCCTGATTCCGAGTCCTGGTTAACGGGCGGGGACGGTTGGTAGGGGATCTCTGTGAGGGTGATGAAGAGATCCTGGCTGTCAGGGAAAGCGGGAGTGGGTTCGATGTCGCCTGCGCCGTCCTCTAAAGACCCTTCCTCATCTTCCCCATCGGCGAACATGGAGGGGTAACTGTGCCGGTACACTATTCCGTCCTCGGAGTCCACCGTCACTGGTGGGGCACTGGTGGCAGACCCACCTAGAATGGCATGCAGTGCCTCGTAGAAGCGGCATGTCTGGGGCTGGGCTCCGGAGCGTCCGTTTGCCGCTCTGACTTTTTGATACCCTTGTCTTAGGTCCTTCACTTTCACGCGGCACTGCATCGCATCCCGGCTGTATCCTTTGTCTTTCATGGCTTTAGAGACCTTCTCGAAGGTCTTCGCGTTCCGCTTGTTGGAGCGCAGCTCCGAGAGCACAGACTCCTCGCCCCACACAGCGATCAGATCCTGGACTTCCCGGTCACTCCATGCTGGGGACCTCTTTCTATTCTGGGATTGCCCGGACTCCTCTGCTGGAGAGCTCTGCATCGTTGCAGGTGCTGCGGAGCTCGCCCCGATGTGCAACCAGAACGTCAGATTCAAACCGCCCAGACAGGAAAATGAATTCAAATTTTCGCGGGTCATTTCCTGTGTGGCTGGCCAGAGAATCCAAGCTCGGACTGCTGTCCAGAGCGTCAACAGAGTGGTGCACTGTGGGATAGCTCCCGGAGCTGCTAAGTTCGATTAGCATCCACACCAAGCCTAATTCGAGCTAGCAAGTGCGAATTTAGCGTTACTCCACCTGCCGGGGTGGAGTACCAAATTCGAACTAAAGAGCCCTCTAGTTCGAATTAAATGGCTTCCTGGTGTGGACGGTTGAGCGGTTAGTTCGAATTAACGCTGATAAATTCGAATTAAAGTCCTAGTGTAGACCAGGCCTAAGTCTCAACCTACAGTCAAGTAACATCATCTTTTGTCCATCCACCTTTTCTCAATGATCTTCTCTACATTACAGAATTTTGGCATGCTAACTACTCTGTTTACCCCCAGCATGCTTATTTGACACAATACATCTGCATCTAAAGCCGGGGATTTGCCCCCCATAGTAGGGGAATTTCTCTATGTATACAGTACCCCAGCTGAACCAAGTGATGAAAGGATCTGAGTCCCCACTCTGATTCACTTCGCCCTGGTACTTGCCCGCCTTTAATTTTCCCTCCTGGCCCTCCATGAAAAGGACTTGCAGTGCACAGAGGAGACAGGATTCAGTGGTTCACATGTGCTTACCTCAGTTTCTCTGTGAGGCAACTCTGGGCAGGGCCAAGGGTGCCCCTATTCCAGAATACTCATAATTTGTTACCCTTTTACCCATAATCACTGAAAGTCACTTAAACAGGTATACTGCACCAAAACTGTTTCTTTGGGTATTAAAGAGTACTTCACAGAAGCACCATGGTTAGAAAATGGCAGTACGCCCTGGTACTGATACTACTGCCACAGGTCAATACTATGGCACAGGATATTCCTTGGGATATGTACCAGTCACTCTCATTGACTTCCCTCCGATATGTACCCATAACTTCCATGGAAGAACTTGACCCCTACTTTTGGGGGGGAAAGGGAGGTTGAAGAACAATTCTTACTAGGCCCATACATGCTAGTAAAATCAAAGGGGTTCTGATTGTTTCCTCAGTTGGTGCATGAAATTTACATGAATCATTACAGGAGTTAAGTGCTTCAAGAGGAAAATGACCGTTCCCAACATGTCTATACAACAAGAGCCATTATGTGTCAAGAAGCAAGTATGCAGGATCATGGATAGTGGGAGGGCTGAAAAATAGATGGATTGTGGGAGGTGTTTGGAAAAAAGAAATCTCATAAAACTCAAATAAGAAATGAGGAATGTCATGCTGTCTGGAGTGGCTCATGACTGAGAGTATCAACCTCAAGGCAGACTGTCAAAAAGCAGGGCAGACACCCCAACTGGTTGTATCTATAATTAGATTTCACCAGCCAGTAATGTGTGAACTCCTAAAGCACTGTAACAGTCTTACTGTGGAGTCACAGACAGTCCCCTTGGGCACTGAAATCTGTCTTGCCACTAAGGGAAGCTGGACTATGGGATAGCTGGTCCCTTCACACCAAAAATCACAATAATGTACAGATTACTCCCAGTCCCAAAGGTCAATTGTACTCAGATCTCAAACCAAAGACAACGCCTATAACAAACTAACTAAAGGTTTATTAACTAAAAAAAAAAAGAGTTGTTTACAAAGTTAAAACAGGAAACATACATACACAAACGTTACCTTTTAACATCTAAGACTGTAATAGAAGCTTCTGTAATAAGCAGCTCTATATGTCCTTTAGGGCTAACCTATGCCAAGCAGCTTTGGGATCTCTTGCTAACATTTAGGAATCTTTGTCCCACAGAGTCCAGACAGCATAGAGATCCCAGTTTCTCCTTGTCAAGGGGTTTTATTCCCCTTCACCCCAGAATCTAAGCTGATGGGATGAGATCATGTGCAAGAGCCCCCTTCCTGGAGGAAGTGAGGAATGCAGTCAACATGGTCTGTATCTTTTGATGCTACACAATGCCTCGTTTGCCTTCAATGGGCCATCTTGTGTGTAGGAGGAGCACTTTACCTTAATTAATGTTTCTTTGCCTGTTTGGCAAGTTCTGCAGTTACAGACATTTAAAGCAAACACTCATACCATGGGATACAGCGGTTATAAATGAGTTCAATACATGCAGATGCCTATGCTATTCATAAGGTCATAATACATAGGTAAGCCAGACTGGTTTCCAGCTATGCATTTCAGTGTTTAGTGAGGTCTGGGGCCTTGGCATGAACTGGCACCTGCACTGCCAGTATCACAAGGAATATATATTAAAAGCACTTTAGCTACTGTGTATAGTCAATGGGGAAACATAAAGGGGAAAAAAACCCTTCCCCTTTAAAGAGCAATAGTGTGGAATTAATAACATGATAAGGACATAGGAGAAAGTCATTCTTTTGTATCTGCTTTTGTAAATAAGGAACGCGAACATGTAGTTGTCAGGCTTTTATTATTTGCATTTATGACTTTGGCTGATGGTTTTGAAGAAAAGGTTTTCAAGGTTGCAAATGATACCAAAATTGGGATGAAAAGTAAATAATGAAGAGCAATGTAAACAGTGAAGAACAATGAAGGTAATATAAAAAAGATTTAGATCATTTTGGTACTGCCAGCGCTGACTAATACATGGAAATGCATTTGAAGGCAGAGGAAAGAAAAATACCAAACAAATCATTAAAGAAGAATATCTGCAGAATGGAAAGGTACATCAGTTTTACAATGTCTTAGTTTTTAGTTCTTTGCAGACCTTATAAAAAGGGAGAGGAGAATGTTTAGTGTAATTGCAAAATGGCCTGAATATTACATATGATATGTCACTGACTCTATAGCACCAAGATTACACTCTGAAAAGCTGAAAGTTCAGTTGGAACTCCAGAGGCCTGGGATGAGGAGGAAGAAGAGAAGGGATGTACAGAAATGGCTTAATTAAAAAATGGAGAGGTAAGCAAGGCAAGAGAAAACAAATGGAGAATATGGAAAAAGGGTCAGAAAAGGAGATTTAACTCCTTGGGACAGGAACTCTCTTCATTATATGTGTATACAGAACCTATAACAGTGAGGCCCTGATCCCTGACTGGAACTTGTGTGCACTATCACAATACAAATGAATAGTAATATATTCAAATGTAAACAACACAGAGTATATATACTCCCACTGGTAGTTCCACATGACATTCTCATAGGGAAATGTGGTCTAAATGAAATAATTATAAGGTGGATTCACAGCTGGTTGAAAAAACTTTAGTCAAAAAGTAGTTACCAGTGATTTGCTGTCAGACTTGGAGGATGTATCTGGTGGGGTCCTGCAGGCATCTGTCCTGGGCCTAGGACTATTCACTATTTTCATTAAAGAGAGCGGAGAGTGTGCTTATAAAATTTGTGGATGACACCAAGCTGAGAGGGTTGGCACTTTGGAGGACAGGATTAGAATTGAAAAGTACCTTGACAAATTGAAGAATTGGTCTGAAATCAACAAGATGAAATTCAATAGAGACAAGTGCAAAGTATTATACTTGGGAAGGAAAAATCAGATGCACAAATACAAAATGGGGAATAACTAGCTAGACAGTAGTACTGCAGGAAAGGATTTAGTGATTGTAGTGGATCACAAACTGAATATGAGACAATAGTGTGATACAGTTGCAAAAAAAACCCTAATATCATTGTGGAGTGTATTAATAGGAGTTCTATGTAAGACATGGGAGGTAATTGTTTGCTCTACTTGGCACTGGTGAGGCCTCAGATGAATTATTGTGTTCAGTTTTGGCTGCTACACTTTATGAAAGATGTGGACAAATTGGAGAGAGTCCAATGGAGAGCAGTAGTAATGTTTTATAGAAGGTTTGGAAACCTGATCTATGAGGAAAGGCTAAAAAAGCTGGGTATGTTTAGTCTTGAGAAAAGGGGACGGGGGGACCTGATAGGACCTCAACTATGTTAAGGGCTGTTATAATGGGGATGGTGATAAATTTTCTCCATGTCCACTGATGGTAGGACAAGAAGTAATCAGCATACTCTGCAGCAAGGGAGATTTAGGTTAGATTTTAGGGAAAACTTTCTAGCTAGAAGAGTAGATGTATAAGGATAGTTAAGTACTGGGATAGGTTTCCAAGGGAGATTGCAGAATCCCTGTCACTGGAAGCTTATAAGAACAGGACAGAGGACACCTCTCAGGAATGGTGTTGGGTACACTTGTTCCTGCCTCAGCTCAAGGGGATGGACTAGATGGCCTCTGGAGGTTCCTTCCAGCCCTACATTTCTTTGATTCTGAGATACATATAGGGCAGCTGTGTAGTTTGTATATGGGTAAGAATGACCCTGAGGGCATCTATTTGTGCCAGTCTAGCTTTAAGGGTGTAGGTCTTTCCCAAATACTGAGCAGAGAAAACTATTTTAGCTAGAGTTAAAAAAATATAGTTTAAATTTCTAGGGAAAAAGATTAATGAATTCCAATTTAATTTGAGTAATTTGAGAACAGTCTGAGCTTTGTGAAACTTCTAACTTCAGCTGGTTCAACCACTCCTAATAAATGGCCTGATATGCACATCTGAAAGAATGTAGAAGTATTGCAGAAAGAGGTACAGTATTGAACAACAATGGAAGGGCCATAAAAAAGATGAGAGACTGGGGCTATGTTGTCTTTCCTTCCTAAACTCTGTGGTTTTCACTCCCCACAGTTTACCTCCTCCCCATGTGCAGGTCTCATTTGCATGGAACCAACTGCAGGCTCCTGGGAAAGTGAAACAATATCCTGTAGTGGGGGCTGATTTCCCCCATTCTTCTGCGTGGCTAGAGAGTTCTGGATGGATCTCAGATATGATGTAGGCCTGAATTCTTACAGCTGCAGAGAGGAGGGTTTTGAATATATTTGCACATACACAGCTTCCAGTGCAGTTGGGAGGGGAGAGAGCATTATTATCTCTA
Organism: Mauremys reevesii; assembly: GCF_016161935.1. Taxonomy (NCBI): domain Eukaryota; kingdom Metazoa; phylum Chordata; order Testudines; family Geoemydidae; genus Mauremys; species Mauremys reevesii. The sequence goes on along the minus strand of NC_052633.1, from coordinate 49,787,699 downwards.
AATAATTTTGGTTAATTACTGGAACTATTAATTTTAACTTTAACCCCCAGGAATACTATTTTTTATATTAGTTTGGAGAGTAAGACAAATGTGGCTATTGCTTCTTACCCAGTGGTATAAATTACTGTATTCTGTCTTAGCATGTGTCATCGAACAGTCCCAGGGGGATCTGGCTAAGATTCCAAATAAGCACAGGGCACATAATGAAACAAACAAACAATTGGAAAACTGTGTGTGTGTGCATACACTCATCGACTTAATGCAAAGCTTGAAGTCCTTTTAGTTTTATTACTACATGTTTTCTTCTCTGAGGGTTGGGATAGGTGAAGAGAGAATGTAGGCAGGTGAATTATGGATTCATATTCCAACTGTGTATAGCCTACTGTAATAACACTAGAGACTAGAAATATATTTCTTGCTCAGAATTTACTAAAAGCAGAACTTTAACTCATCATAAGGCAGCTCCTTAGCTGTATATCTGTGATCATTAATTTCATCTAATTTATCTCTAACTGCTGAATCTGAATGAAAGCTAAAAAAACACCTGGCCACTTTATTTAGCAACACAATATGGAATTGGATTTTTAGAAGACAAGAAGGCATTGTAGGAGCTCGTTCCAATTCTAATTTAAAATTGTTTTCAACCACCAGCTATTCCATTACATCTTCTGCAATTTCATAAATCCAATTTAAAAAACAGAATGTGGGGAAAAACAAATCACATTTCAAATTAAAATCTGCTGTGAAAAGAGCTAAAAACATTAGTAGCTGTAATGTATTGAAAGCTATCACTAAATGACTGGTATTTAAACTTCTGCCTTTAAACACACAGAAGGAAATATAAAACACTAAAATGTCACAGGAAAGCTGTTCCATTTCAGATCAAAGTATAAATATTTAACTTGGGATGACTTGAGTTTTATTATTCACTGTCAACATTTATTTGATGTAAACCACAGTCAGGTCACCAGGACTAGCTGCATTATGGCACAAAAACACATGAATATATTAGCATAGCTTGATTATTATTTAAACAAATTTAAAATGAATTTATAATTCACTTAAAATGAAGTATAGTGTTCGTGAAAGATGATAGGTTTATTGTTTTGGGTCCTATTCTTTAAATCAGGTGAAGCACAGAACTGGCAGTGCAAGTTTCCAAACACTGCCTTGCTGATGTACAGAAACACGGACCTGTATGCTTTGAGGGCAGTTCTGTCTGCATGCTAAGGCCTTATCTACCTGAAGGAAGAAAGATGGCCCAATACTCACGATGCTGACTTGAATGACCTTATTCAATTCTCTGCTTTTCCACAAGACTGCCTTTTGAGCCAGCTCCTCAAAGGTATTTAGGAGCTTGACTCTCATTGAAACCCATTGTCTACATGAACATTTGGTTCACAATAAGCTAGGGTGTGAATCTACTCTGCGCTGGTCTACTGTGGGCTAACTGTACATGTACACCTTGCTGATTCACAAGAATAGTTGTCAATGCGCTTTGATCCAGTCCTCTTTGAAAAAGGAGTAGAGCAAAAACCCCTTAACGAACTGTTCAATGCACGTCAGCAAGGTGCACGTGAGTAGTTAGTCCATGGCAGTTAGTGTGGAGCAGATTCACACCCCAGCCTGCCGCTGTCTAGTTATTCGTGTAGCGACAAGCCCTTAGACTGTCTATTCTTCAGTTCCCCATCTGTAAAATGGAGATTATAATACTTCCTTACTTTACAGGGATATTGTGAGGATAAATGCATTAAAGATTATCCTGAGCTATGAGAGTAATGAGGGCCATATAAGTACAATGGATAGATAAATTCTGCACTCGGAGTGAAATCCTGGGAGTATTCCCATTAACTTCAATGAGGCTTGGATTTCACCCTTAGAAGAGTGCCTGGCTACTGATTGCTGTAGTCATTGTGAATTCTCTGTATAGCTAAGGCCTAACAAACTTGTAATTATTGCTTGAGAGGCTGATAATAGAACCTTTTGTAGCATCCCCTGAACTTCAGTGGCCCCATACATAACAAGGGTTTTTGTACAACAGTTTGTACATGCATCTTGCGTGTGGGATAGGTGCATTTTATAAATAAATAAGTAGCTAATTGAACCACCCTTATATAAGCAAAAGCTGGCCAGTAAGGTTATTCTATAACTACCTCATGTTGCTCATTATAGAGAGCCCAACACCTTTATCCAAACAATAAACCAGGTGTGACTTCCTTCTGCTCCAGAGCAATGAGTCAATGTTGCCCATTTCTGACATGGAGAAGGAGAAACCTTAGTTTGAAATCCACAAGTCCTAATGTACAAAATGAGTGGTGGAGTATTAAATCAGTTGTGTGTATCTAGACAGCATGGGAATATCATCTGTCCCAAACTTCTGCATATATATTCTCATATAACATGTCAAAATGAAACCCTTGTAACTTACAATTACAGTTTAGCAGGGAGTATATTTATTTGATTTAATCTTAATGGCATGAAACTGGCTTTGTATGGAAAATTAAATTAATCTCCCCTGAACTTCAGCACTTGAAATAAAATGAGGCCAACTCCTGGCTTTCATTTTTGCCTTGGCTAATGTGACATTTTGCAAAGCTGTCCTAGTTTTGCCCATCAGTACTTATTTTCATTCGTTCTCTTATGGATGTAGCTGAGGGTTAATGAAAAATATTTGGATTTAATGAAAAATTAAAGTATTTGGGTTTATAAATAAGCTAGACAAAACTATCTTACAGGCCCTTTTTAATGAAAGAATCCATCTGGGATCTCCATTGCTCAAGGACATGGAACTAAATACTTCGGAGTTATTACTGCATGGAAGCCAGAGAGATATTTTTTGCTAAACTGAGTCCCTGGTTCTATTTAGGTTTTAAACACATCTAACAAAGTATGTGTGACTCTCAGTCCATTTCATCTATTACTATATGTAACTTGCAATCAAGTTAAACTTTAAACCACTGTTCTGAATGTGGATATAACTTTGCTGTGGCAATTACGTTGAGTTATACTCTCGAAATTTTGACAACGAAATTGTAATTTGCTATACATACGTGATGAACAAGTGTGTGATAAGGTGACAGCCTTATCTGTTAATCTTCTTTCTGCCAGAATAAATTTGGTGTGAATAAAATGATGTGAATGCAACATGTCAGAACTTAGAGCCCAATCCTGAAAGTCCTTCTATGCAAGGAACTGCCATTCAGTCTGTTGGGGAGTTCTGAACGCTCAGGCCTTCCAGGATGGGGCTCATTGTTAGAGCTACATTTAATAACACAGTTGCTAGTGTTGTATTTAAAATTAAATTGTTTGGAAAATATTTTTCCACTTTTCACTGCACACTGTTTCCTTTGACCATGACAGAAACAGAAAGCACCAGAAAGCACTGTAGTACAATTTCTGAAACTAGTGTCCATCTAGAGAGGATAAATGATATCTGAAACAAGTTTTTTGTCAGATTTTTATTTTGAACCTGTGCGCTAAAATTAGGTCATGGGGATACTTATTTTGATCCATATGTAGGATGATATTCTTACTTAGTGAACAGTAAGTATCCATTTATTATTCTTACATACCTAAATCTATGAAATATTACATGTTGTAAACACAGAATTTCATATATAATGTAGTGTATAGCTGGAATTCTTTAGTGAATTCTCTAGGCTTTTGGAAAATGTTGACTGTATCAACTTCCTTTTATTATATTGCAGTAAAACACCCTACCATATGTATTGTGGACAGATAACCCTATTATAGCGAACAGTCTCTTGATAGCACAGTTTTCTTAAAATGACGTCTTTGCTATCTGTTCCAAAATGGTGTCTAGAGAAAATTTGTTACATCTGAGCCTGTGAGGGTAAGGGGAAAGGAAATCTGTCATACCTATGCGACAGAGTGCTGAGGTCTGAGAAATGCATCAGCACTCTGATCACTGTAGCCTCAATTAGTTTCCATGGTGACATTTGACTGAGAACATAGCTAATGAGAAGGAAAGGCTGGGGAGATAAGGAACTAATTAGCTCTCAGCTACCTAACTTGATAAAAGCCAGGAAGGGAATGTTACAAATGGGAGGACCTGGCTAGCTAGGTCTAGACTGCAAGAGGTCCCAAGACAGGGAGATCTCATTTTCACCTCTAAGGCCCTGGTAAAGAAGGACTGAAAGATGTGGAGATTAAAAACTGTGATGTTCTGTACTGGTGTTGGTGGAAGGATTTAGAATAAAATACAGACTGAACGCTAAAAGAAAGTGGGCCTGAGCAGTTTCTGGGGCATCAGAGGATGGGGACAGAACGTCTCTGTCACAATGTGACAAAAAGATTGAATCCTAATCTTTTTCTACACTAGGAATGTTTCTGTGCCAGTGTTCACAACTTTTGGAGCCCTAATGTAGACAACTTGTTGGCTGCTGGCACAGTTTGGAGCATCTTTTTATTAAACTTGCTCCCAGGATGGGTAGATGACATGGTTTTTAAAACAGTATCAGCAGCCAGAGGGTTGTCTACCCTCTGGTACCTAATGTTGGAAACACCCATTGAACAGAGCTGGTATGTTAGAAATATTGGGATTTTTTTTCAAAAGTTTTCCTAGTATAGATAAGGCTAAACAGGAAGACAAGGCTTGGGGGCACAATGCTTAAAGCTCTGCCAACTGCAGCGCAGCGTTGATTAGCTGAGGAACTGTTGGTGCTCACAGTGAGCAAAGCTGCAAAGTAGAGGATAAGTTCCGAAAGTGACGATGAAATAAGGTTGTGCAAGAATTTGAAAAACAGCAGGTATTGCATTCTTTGGTGAGTAAGAATTCAGCTAAGGTCAATAAAGACTAGAATCTAATGTCTGTTGCTCGTATGTTCTTGAGAGATGTGATCAACGGCATCTCTAACTTGCTGGATTGAGTTTAAAAAGGAGTTGATGTGGTGATAGGAAGTGATGAGGGTATACATAAGAATGTAGTAAACCGTAGAGTCAAGAGTATTGTGTGTACTAGGCACTGGTAGGGTGTTGGTATTACTGCTCTTTATTCTATGGAATCAGATCTGTTCAGCTATGGGTCATGGATCCTATACCATTGACAGCTAATGGAGATTCTCCTTGAGGTCAAGCAGAATGACTGGTTCTGTGCTTTCTGAGTAAGAGAATCCAGAAATCCACTTGGATTTTCAAGTGGCCATGATGTATATCATAGTGATAATCTATGAAGTGTTGAGCAGTCACAGGATTTGTTACTGTAGAACTAGAAGGTATTGGAGAGGTGCAAATATTGTGTGGCCTTGTATGCATTATTGATAATGGGAGGGGTAGGGAAGTGTGCAGATCTGAGTAACTGAGATTTCTTCTGCAGATGGAGAAAAACCTACTTCTTCCCCCTACCCTACCAGACAAAACAAACAGGAGAAAATAAGAACTAGGAGAGCGCTAAATGATGCTCTTCTTGTCTAGAAGAAAGACTTTTTGGTGTGGAGGTATTCAACTTGATAAGACTGGAGTGGATACAGACAAGGGTGAGAGAGAAATGTGGTGGTACCTTCTCTCAAGCACTACTGAAACCAGCATTACCTCCCCTTGAAATAAAACTAGAGGAGGAGAAAGGATGCACAGAGATTTACATCTCCCACTTATAGTGGGTGACTCCAATGATAAATATGAGGCAATTTCTTATTTCAAATGTTGTTACATGAGCAACAGAACTTTCCTACTGCCCAGTCCCCTATCTTCTTCTCTAGATACAAAACCCAGTGCAACAGTCTTTTCATTCTTGCAAGAAAACTGGCAAACTTTCAAGAAAACCTGTAAATATTTTGTCCAGAAATGTTGCATAAACGGAAAACTTTAAATGCTAGCTGGCTTTCCCAGTTCTTGCAGTACAACTCTCAAGCCTACCCAACATGCTTCTTGTGAAAGCTTTGCCTGCCACTTTGAATCTCCCACCCCTGTTTGCATCCCTGTATGGCCTTCTGTCTCATGCATCCCTTTCAAATGCCTCATCATCACTGTAAAGGCCCTCCACATTTTTTGTCCCTACCTCCATCCTGTCTTTCATCTCCTACTGCCCCCTTGCTTATGATCCAGACTGTGTCAACTTGCCACCCTTGATTTTCTTTGTCCATTTTTATCATGTTCCAGGGATAAGACACAACATCTTCTTTAATGCTTTGAGCTGTGGAAACTTCCATGGGCAGATTTAAGAATTTTGGACTCATTCAAGTCAATGGAAAAACTCTCATTGATTTCAATGAAGCAGGATTCAGTCACTGGGAAAATTGAATGATGGGGTCAGTAAGACCTTGTCCAGACCTTATGTGGCTGAGGAGGCTCCAGGGGTTTGACAAGCAGATATCACAACAGGAGAGGGAGGCAGACCTGCTGCAATGTCAAAGATGCTGTCTACCCTCTTGGCTCTTATTCCCTGACCTCCTTCACCAGCCTCCAACAATATAATATCTTCCTGTTTGTGCCTTCTATATACAAATCTGAATTTACACTCTGAATGTTTTTTGTTTTAGATTAAAGTAAGAAAGAACAAATGTAAGGTTGGCATGAGAGAGAAAGCGCACCTGTGTGTGCCCCCTGGAACTGCCTCAGAACACCTCTGTACTGCAGCAGAAAAACAAAGAGAAACCTTAGATGTAGTGATGCAGAACACAGAAAAGAATGTTTTGCATGTCTTTATAGTGTCACAAAGATATTCATGACATCTCAAGACATCTGGGTTTCCCTCCTCTCAGGTACCAACCTGAGCCTCTGCCTACTTTATTCCTTCTCTCTCAGGATGCTAGTCTGCATAACACTCTTCCGCCCCCCCCTCACATACACACACACTAAAGACAACCTCTGTGTCTGTGCTTTTCTTCTTCTCCTCTCAGGATACCCCATCCCTAAATCCAGTCCATCTGCTCCCCTCCCCCATTTCTCTCCTGAGTTGCTGGGGCAGAGTGGAGAGAAATCTTTCAACCCCCTCTATTTCCTCCAGGGGATGGCACAGGTTTTAGGTTATGTTGCCAACCTCTTGCTTTGCCTCCCAGAGAAATGCTAGGCTAGGGGAGATGGCGTTTGAGTTCCATGCTCAGCTGACTTACAAGCTGGGTGAGCTATGCAACTTCAGCTACAGTTTCCCTGTATCACGCTGTGATGGGGTTTGCATACCTCACACTGGGCAGGAAGGGGTTAATTCCACACTCTGGGCAGAGGACGCCACCCCCCCTCATCCTTGCTGGGCATGCTCCAACTGGAGCACCAAGATACAAGAGAGCAGCTCAGTCTGGGTGGACTGCCAAGAAGGGAGGATGCATATTGCAGGCTCCAGCCTGGGAGCTTCTGAAGTCCCAGACTATGGAAGCGTAAATCTACATAAATTTGCAGCTAGTTTGTTCAAAGGTTCTTTGTTTTGTGTTGGTCTGTTAGTTCTGCACTGTTCATATGCAGACACTTTGTTCTTCTGTCCTTGCTGATACCTGACCAATAACTGACCTGCTCATTAGAGAGACAAGATGGGTGAGGTAATATCTTTCATTGGACCAACTTCTGTTGTTGAGGGACAAGCTTTTGAGCCATACACAGCTCTTCCTCAGGAAGTGGGATTTGGACTAGCCCTCTAAAACTACTTGTATAGACAGTACTTTGAATTTGCAAGCCCTGCCCCCTTCCTAGGCTTCAGAGCCTGAGCTCCAGCCTGAGTCTCAACTTCAGAGGGTTGTTTACACAGCTATTTTTAGAGCATTAGAGCAAGCCCTGCTAGCACAAGTCTCTTGACCCGGTCTGGGAGGCTCGCTCCCACTCACTCCAGAATGTTGTGCAGATGTATCCTGCATGACTTAGGAGTCTAAGACCCATTTTCAAAAGTCACTTAGGCCTGGGCTACACTAGTGGGGGGGTTCAAACTAAGATACGCAACTTCAGCTATGCATAGCTGAAGTCAAAGTATCTTAGTTCGACTTACCTGGCTGTCCTCATGGCGGCGAGTCGACTGCCACGGCGCCCCCGTCGACTGCGCTTACTCCTGCTGAGGTGGAGTACGGGCATCGATTAGCAGATCGATTTATCACGTCCAGACAAGATGCGATAAATTGATCCCCGATACATCAAACACTACCCGTCAATCCGGCGGGTAGTATAGACGTACCCGTAGAAGCCTAAATTCCAGTGGATTAGGTTCCTAGGCATCCAAGTGACTGAAAATGGGTCTGTGACTTTGACTTTGAAAAATAAGTCACTCAGACCTTTTGATTGTTACCCCAAGTTTTCTTGGTTGATGTCTAGTGCTTCCTAGTTTCAGTGCAGCTGGAAATACTGCAGGAAAAGTAACTTTCATGAAGTTCATTGCATCTACTTTCAGCTGAGAAAATTCAAAACCAACTTCTTTTAAATCCTTAAAGGTTTGGGTCAGTTCTTACTCTGTCGCTGTAAAAGAAATACACAAACAACATGTACAATTCTCTTCTTTATAATCAAAGATTAATATGAGGAACTGCATTTATTTTTAGATATAAATTAATATGGCTCAGCTATTGCAGTCCATAGTGGGAAGGTGGGTGTTTTCTTGGCTCATCCAGGAGTCTTTCTTTGCCTTGTAATGCTTTTCCATTATTAAACATTGAACACCACTGTTCATTGTGAAACTACTGTATTAGAAATAATTAGAGACAAACCTTAGTTTGTCCCCATTTGAACATATGTATTATAATAGTCTACCTGACATGAGATGAGTTATTGGTAGCGAAACTTGGAAGAGAAGCCAGCTTTCTTAGGTGCCAGTGCACTGCCTTAAAATGAAGAGATTGCCCTTTCTCTTCTTGCAGTACTTTGTCTCGTTCACTGTCCATCCTAGCCATGAAATGAAGCTGGGGTGAACAAATAGTATGAGATCATGTAATGAAAGATTGTATCACAACGGGGACTGAATTAAGATTGCACAGGCAGAGAATTATTAACACCAAAGAAAGAAGTGAGTAAAATTCATGCTCTTCTCCTGGCATCAGTACTCCAGTCCTGCCAGAATGCTCAAGGGTGCCATTCTGGCACATTTTTGGGGAGATAGAGATAGCATCTTTTATGGTACTTCAGGTACTTTGTGGTCCAGCACTTCTCAAGCGCAGCACTCACTCACTGCCTGGCCCCCAGTGGATCCTCCTTAAATCAAAGGAGCAGCAGCAGCTGTCACTGTCAACCATCTCCTACCCTCCAATCCAGTACTCTAGCTGTATGCCTATGAGCACATTCAGTGTGAAGGGTATGTTACTCCAGCTGTGGGTCTGGAGCATATTCAGTGCAGATTGCTAATATCTCTAAACATTCAATCTCTCCTAATAAGCTCTACTGAGCACGTATGGTGATTTCAGATGCATGCACCTCTGACAAAGCTGCTATATTTTCATGGGGACAGCAAAAAGCCACTCTCTGGCCCAGGATGATTTGCCTCTGCCAAGTTTTAAATTCCTGTTTCAAGCCAAGGAAGCATTAAAGCTCTTCAAAGACAAGGTTAGGGAAAATATTGAACAGTGAACACTATCCAGTTTGCTGTACCTGTCTCTTGGAAATAGCTCAGGAGTTTTTGCTGACACTTAAAACAAAACCAAAACAAAATGAAAAATCAGTCTGAGGCCACGAATGAGTAAGGAAAATTTCAGCCCAAATAATTAGTCTGATCAAATTACAAGCAAATGAAAACAGAGGCTTATTATAATGCTAAGTTTTAGGCAACCTTAACTATGAGTGCAGATATTAGGTCTGCCTGTGATACTGTATCACTGGATAAGGAATGGTGTCCCTAGCCTCTGTCTGTCAGAGGATGGAGATGGATGGCAGGAGAGAGATCACTTGATCATTGCCTGTTAGGTTCACTCCCTCTGGGGTACCTGGCATTAGCCACTGTCGGTAGACAGACACTGGGCTAGATGGACCTTTGGTCTGACCCGGTACGGCCGTTCTTATGTTCTTATTATTATAATCGATAACTCAATTCTGCTTCTCCTGACTTGAATAGGAGCAACAAGCATTCTTAAAACTACTATACCCACCTGCTGAAGTGAAAAAACAGATTGACAGAGCCAGAAGAGTACCCAGAAGTCACCTACCAGGACAGGCCCAACAAAGAAAATAACAGAACGCCACTAGCCGTCACCGTCAGCCCCCAACTAAAACCTCTCCAGCGCATCATCAAAGATCTACAACCTATCCTGAAGGACAATCCCTCACTCTCACAGATTTTGGGAGACAGACCAGTCCTTGCTTACAGACAGCCCCCCCAACCTGAAGCAAGTACTCACCAGCAACCACATACCACACAACAAAAACACTAACTCAGGAACCTATCCTTGCAGCAAAGCCCGATGCCCACTCTGTCCACATAGCTATTCAAGTAACACCATCATAGGACCTAATCACATCAGCTACACCATCAAGGGCTCGTTTACCTACACTTTTACCAGTGTGATATATGCCATCGGGGGGATTGCTCAGTGGTTTGAGCAGTGGCCTGCTAAACGCAGGGTTGTGAGTTCAGTCTTTGAGGGGGCCATTTAGGGATCTGGGGCAAAAATCTGTCTGGGGTTTGGTCCTGCTTTGAGCAGCAGATTGGAGTAGATGACCTCTTGAGGTCCCTTCCAACTCTGATATTCTATGATTCTAAGATCAGACCTCTTGTAGGTGAAAAGCACTACAGATATAATGCTTTCTTCTTTTATCAGTACTTTGCCTACAAAACCTGGCGATAACCCAGCAAGTACTGTGACTAATAATTTACTTCTGCTTTGTAAACTGTTCCAAAATTACACATTTATTTTGCTGAAGTTAACCGTGCCACAATCACTAGAAGCTTAAATTAAATAGCATCATCTCTTCCTCAGCCTCACCCAGACAAGTGAAAGTACAGGGGGAATGATTTGTCCGATTATCCTGCTATTCCAGAGATATGGGTTAGTGCAGACATTTCAGCTTTTTCATCGCCACGCTCTGCATCATGAAACCAATCACAAAAGGAGGGAGCTGAGTCTTCAGGTGGTAATTTCCAGTAATTAATGCCTTGGGGAGAACTCAGGCCCATAATAGCATAATAGCCTGGTAAGTCTGCCAATGAAGTGGCTGCTTCTCAGTAAATGCAGTTCATTTTTGTCAGTCATTGTCCTGATGGAAAACTGAAGTGTTTCCTTTGATAAAACAGGACTGCTAGAAGAACGGTTCTCTCATGCTCTGCTCTTTATTTGTTTGCAGCTACCAAAAATTGGCAAACCTTTAGATAAGGTATCTGTCTCATGCAGGCTGCTGTATCATTTTTTAGTATTATATAGAGGTTTATTGTATCTGTATAAGGTATGTAATTCTTCTAGGCCAAATCCTGAAGCCTTTACTCAGTTTTTATTTTGTTCTTATTCTCGCCAGGCTTTCACTGAAGTCAAGGTGAGTTAGGTTTTGCTCCATGCCACCCGGAATCTTTCACTGGCTTGAAGTGAAATAGAATATTTGCCCAGCACTTAGCAAACATTGCAACAGCTTGTCTCTGAAAACAACTAATTATCTAGTTGCTGAACACAGCTTGCAAATAACTTGTTTGCAATAACGGTTAGGTCTATATCCAGGCCTATATCCTATCAGATATAGGAGAATTTAAAGATATGTAAAAGGGGTAGAATATCAGACTATCAAATTGTTGTAAATCTTTATCATGTCATTGTGTTAATGGAATAAATATTGAAATTAGTGTTGAGTGGAAATGTCCATTAAATGTATTGAACCAAAATGTCAAAAACAAGAATAAGAGAGAGGAAAAACCTTTCAATCATCTAATTTATCTATTCCTGGCGTAGGATTGCTCTGCAGAGTGCGGTTTTTAGTTTTAAAAGTCCCAGGGGATGAAGCTTCCATCACTTTTCTTGGGAGATCAGTCTATATTCTAAAAGATCTAGTCCTTCAGACCTTTTCTCTGCTGTTCAGCTTAAAATTTTCCTGTGTTCTTTACTCCCAGTTGTACTTCTTTTACAGCCCTAAATAACTTCTTTCTCCTTAGAAAGTTTACACCAATGAATGGGTTTAGTGATCTGCTGAAGGCACTGCATTGTGAATATAAAGTAAATGATACTTTCTATTTAAGGGGAAAGGTTCACCTCCTATAGTTACTCTGAGCTGTAATGATCTTCCCTCTGGCTGGAAGAGGCTCCCTCCAGATCCACAATGTCACTTTCCAAGTATCAGCAAAAGAAAGTGGAGAAATTGGTGGTGCTCTTCACCCACTGCCAGGGGTTGCCTTTACTGTGGTCCCAGCCCTGCTAGCCTGGAGAAATTGGGAACAAAATCCATGATTTAAGCTCTTGTCCCCTACTTGGCATCCATTGCAATTAGCCCTTTCTATCAATTTATTTATTTTTTTAAATCTTGTGTGGCAGATATCTCTCTTTTCAGATCTTTGTTTTGAAAGGAAGCTCTAATTTTTAATCCCTTCTTTTTGAAGTAGGAGAGTTTATGAGGCATACTGGAACAACTGACTTCTTAGCCTGGCAACAAGCCACACTTCACATCATCAGACAAAGTGGGGTGTGTGTGCATGCGTGCGTGTTTGTTAGAGTTCTCTCTGTGGGGTTGAAAGCCATCAGCGGGGAGTGCGCACATCCATGATAGTCAAGTGTGGCAAGTTTCCAAATCAGGTCAGCTATTTAGATTTTTTTTCATAAGGAACATTTGCTGCTTTGAAGTCCAACACTCTGGAGGCAGACAGAGTGTATTCTGGCACATAGCAGTACAAACATGACATGACCGACTCAAGTTTTGTTTAGATAAATGTTTGACTCTGGGACCTGGCACATTCGTTTCAGTCTGTAATGGCAAAGATCCATATTGGAGATTATATTAAGACGACATGATAGGAAGGAAGCTACTGTACATGTCCCATTAGCACTTCTGAAACACCTACAACTAGGAATGATTTTATTTTATTTAACTAAAATAAAATAACTAAGAAATGTTGCCTGTCAGCCGTATTTGTGGCAGTACGTAATGCTAAAGCATGGAAAGCTAGCAAGGGAGATTTCAAGAGAAATGGATTGTTATGTAAGCAGAGCATTTTAAAGTAATGAATCCCAAGGAAAGCTACATGAAATGCTTTTTAATTTTGAAAGCAGTTTTCCTAGAAAATTAGTACCTGCTCCTGTACTTACCCCTGTAGTCCCATTGGAATCAATTGTACTACACACGAGTAAAGATTTTTAGGATCTTGTCCTTTATTTATATTTGTAAAGCTGTTTCTGTTCTCTTTGGGAAATAACAAAGCTGGCACCTTCCTCCCTGTTTTTTGCCTACAGAAGCTTGGTTCTCAGGAAAATTGAAAAGAGTGGAAATGTTAGTTCTCGAAAGTAATTTTTTTAAAATTGTGTGTAGACAAGAGAGTGAATAGTATAGAGTCAGATTCTGAAATCCTTCCCTGAGCAATACATTACAATGTAAACATTCCCATTTGTTTCAGAAAGACCATTTGAATAAAGGTAGCAGAATCAGACCTTTAGGATGTTCTATGGCATTAACAAAACATACCTTAAAAATCACTAACCATTAAAAAAAAATATGCTGGGGGCAGGGGATGTAGTGCTCCAAAACAGCTAAAGTGAAGGATTTTTAATTATTGCTTATACTAACAGCAGCACAATCATCTGCCTAAAATGGAAGCTGTTTCGATAAAGCAAGAGATTTGAGCTAGTCTTGTGGGAAAAGTGATCATCTATTGTTCTGAGGATTGTAATGTATTACCCACCTGCCTGCAATTTGATTTTTGAGGATAACAAAGAAAGGCTCGTATACTGCAGATTTTATAAAAGTAAGTGTGAAGAAAAATACCCCCTTAACAGAGACTAGTGAAATTAACATTTCCTGACAGAACAGAGATCCAACTACAGATCAGGTCCTTCTTAAATCTTAGCACCCGCCCCGGTTGTCTCTTGTCTGATGCATTGCCTCCTGGATGACTCATAGAGTATCATGCATATGCAAATTTGTGACATCCAAGGAGCTCCTTCAACATTGCCTCCAGAGAAACTAATAAATATGAATGGCCCTATCAACCACAGCAAAGTTTTCTTAATTTAATAGGATAAAGGCTTATTGTTCTCACTAATCATAGAGGTGAAAGAACTCTGCACGTATACATATTTTATCTAAGCATTCTCTTTGCATTTGCTTGTCCTCTCTTCTGTGCAATTTGTACTATAAGATTATTTTTTTATTTGCACATTATTTATTAGAAAAATCTCAGACTATTTCAATAAACATAAAGCATGGACTCCATGTACATTCTTCATCTTGTCCCACAGAGGGGAAGGAAGATTAGCTCAGGGTAAACAATTCTAGGATGACAACAGCCAGATATATGTAGTTAATACAAGAGATAAGCATGATTTCTAAGATGTAGCTTATTAGTCGGGCACTGTAAGTTTTCTTGTTGCTGCTTTAATCCAAATACATTTCGGAATTTAATTTGTTCTCTCACATAGTCACACTCACATACATCTATTAGGGTTAATAATGTAGAACTGGTGTAGAGCACAAGATAGAACATATTTTTCACAAGTTGTATATGTTGTGATTAGAATTTAAATTTTAATATAACTAAATATCTATCATTATTATAAATTTTAATATACCCTATATATTATCAGCCCTGGTCAGTGCCACTAACACCCTATCCATCAATATAATCCTAAAAATGACTATATGCAGGAAACCACTTGGTCACCACACTTATCCCAGCTACACTAAAAAAAAAAATCTGTTAGCTACAGCTAGGCACTCAGATACCACAAAGTTTGCTGTGAAGGGAAAGTCTGGGACATACACCCCTACCCCCGAAACACACTTAAAACCACTATCGCAAAACAAGGACACTCCACCAGAGAAGTAAATCACATTATGGAAAGGGCCACACAAGTACCCCAGGAGAACCTGCTTCAGTACAGGAAAAAGAAACCTAGCAACATCTAGTTGTCACCTACCACCCCACACTGGAATCCATATGGGATATCCTCAAACAATTTCAACCATGGTCTTAACAGGGGCACTGGTTTTATGGCTCATTACAACAGTTTGTAACACCACACTGTCTGCTACCCTTAATTGCCCACTTCAAACCCTTTATGCATATCTCTTAGGTGCCATTTTAGAAATGAGAATACAATAATGTTGAGTTGGCCTAACACGCATGCATTCCGAAAAGGAAAGTAAGTGAAAATATAGCTTAGATTCTACAGCAAAGAAGGAAATGTGCTTCTGCCATATCTTCAGCCATAAGGGATCCCTGGCTCATGAGAGCACTACCCCATCCAGAACAGCCTGAAACACCAGGATTATCTTTACTGCTTATGATCCACTGCTCAGTGCCTAGGTGGTGTGGAGTCGGAGGTGCTTCACAGTGACTGAATGATCCGTGGGGATCAGAGGCTGGAGCAACCATGGAAAAATATTAGCGGGTGCTTAGCACCTACTTGCAGCCATGCTCCCTGCCCTCCCCCCCACAGTGCCTCCAGCCCACTGGTGGACCCACTGATCAACTCTTCCTTCCTCCCAGCGCCTCCCGCCCGCCACGATCAGCTGTTCTGCGATGTGGGGGAGGAGCAGGAACAGGGCATGCTCGGGGGGGAAGGGGCAGAAAGAGGTGGGGGCAAAGCAGGGGCAGGAAGAGATGGGGCAGGGTTGGGGGCGGGCCTGAAATGGAGGGGGGGGGGGTCGAGCACCACCCAGGGACAGAGGAAGTTGGCGCCTATGCATGGGGATAATAATTTTGAGTGCGATCAGGAAGTCTTCTGGTTTCTTATTGCTCTGACATCACAATTCCCCTCCCCTCCTTTCTACTTCTATTCTTTTAGCTTAATCCTGGTACACACAGCAGTTTGGGAATAGACACACTCCCATGTCTTGCATATGTGAGTCTGCCATCTTCACTCTCAGCTAGCGTGGAATGCTAGAAGGGGCAAGTGTGGTGATAGTGATGGGGCATGCAAAGGGCTGAGGAAGTTTGCACACTGGACCACGGGTCTTGTATTAGAGGCAGAATCTACTAGCTTTGTAGAAGGCCCTGGTTTTGCCTAAACTGGCCCTAATGATTCTTTGTGTTTTTTAAGATATTCAGGAAAATAGGAACATTAGACTTTTTTCTTTAAAGTGAATGTTACCTTCATGGAAGATGCAAGCATGACTTGGACACTGAAGTCCTTTCTCCATCAAAAAGATTTATGGCTAGCAGGCCTTACTGTCCCCCGACCCTATTCTGAAGGAGGCAGTTATAGGGGAATAGAACAATTGCCAGGACTATTTGGAGCCAAATTATAATCTAAAACATATGCACACAGCGTCCAGTGCCTTCAGTAGGAGTTATATGTGCTAGTCAGTCCTTCTGCTTTGTCAGCCTGTTACTGACCAGCACACATGATGTACAAGAAAATTAGTTGGAGCAGGAGTGGAGGGGAAAAAAAGGAGTTTTCCCAAAGGATACATTTAAGCCCTTTACAGACTGGATTTCTTTCTAAAAGATATGCTCTAGCTCAACCAGAAGTTGTGGGAATCAATATGGGTCATATCTCCAAGAGGCTAAGCACAGACCTTGCAGCCCATGGGTATGGTGGCTTTAAGCCATTTTTTCCACCCTCCAGGGCTGCTACAGTGGCTGGAGAGACCCACTTCCACCCGTCAGTTATACAGTTCAGGGTTTGGGGCAGATTGTTCCATTCAGAGGCAACTATTTGGAGAGGAGCGTTCACTACAACAGTGACTCTTAACCTTTCCAGCCTACTGTACTCCTTTCAAGAGTCTGATTTGTCTAAGTTTCACCTTACTTAAAAATGTACAGAATCACAGCACACTATTACTGAAAAATTGCTCACTCTCTCATTTTTACCATATAATTATAATTGGAATTATTTAGTTGGGAATTGGTCCTGCTTTGAGCAGGAGGTTGGACTAGATGACCTCCTGAGGTCTCTTCCAACCCTCATTCTATGATTCTATGATTATAAAATAAATCAATTGTAATATAAATATTGTACTTACATTTCAGTGTATAATATACAGAGCAGTATAAACAAATCATTGTTTATGAAATTTTAGTTTGTATTGACTTCACTAGTACTTTTTTATGTAGCCTGTTGTAAAAATAGGCAAATATCTAGATGAGTTGATGTACCCCCTGAAAGACCTCTGAGTACCCCTGGTTGAAAACCACTGCACTACAAAATGGCACATTTTCATGTTGTTCTTCTGAGAAAGATGATGCTACAACTGTGTCACTTACTTGTGAAGAGGAGAGAGGATCATGGAAGTCAGCCTGTGACATGAACTAGTGCAAATAGTACTCTTGAACAGGGAGAAAAAGTTTACTGTACCTATGCTGCTGCTATTTCCTTTTAGTGTTCAGGTCATGTGTGTAAGAGAAAAAATTGGTACAACTGGTTTCAGGGATTAGTAAGAGTGTTGGAGATTCCCTTGCTTCTGTCTCTGCTGTTCTACACACACAACCAAAAGTTGTACCGAGTCCATGCAGGTCCCCATCTTGTGGACGCTAAAGTTCAAAGTGAGGAATAAACCTATGACACTAGCCCATTTACTGAACGCTGCCTGAGCACAAATGCTAGTTCTTCACCTGCTTCTCTCTTCCCAGGTGCAAGACTATCTTACAGCATCAAGGCCTGAGATGGTGCATGAGATTGGGAGGAGATGGTGAAGGACTGAAGGGAGTAAAGGAGGCAGTGGTGATCAAAGGATGTGGAGAGGGGAACAGGGACAATAACCGAGGGACCAGGAAAGCCAAAGCAAGTGACGTGACTGGGCAGACAGTTAAGTCAATTGGCAAAGGTAATGTAAACTCAGTGGCTAAATGAGTTAGCCAAATGGCAGCAGTGAGGTTAGAGCCAGCAGAATAAATTTACTTGCAGCTGCAAATATTCAAACAGTTTGACTAAGTAAAAAAAAAAAGATATAAAGTAGTAATTTCCAAGACAACATTAAAAATGAAGAAAGCAAGGAAGGTTTATTTTCCTTCCCTTTTTCATCATAGATCTTGTCCTTATCCCTATTCCCACTTATATAAAACACTTTTAATGTAATCAGCATCCTTCCACTGGTCTAAAAAGGGTTCCACATCAAATCTGGGAGTATTTATGCTGATTCTAATAGGAATACAAATCCTTAGGTCTTTAATTTATGCTGGCAATAAAACAGTTCTGTCTTCCTTCTAATCCAGAGCAATGAGTCAACGTTGCCAATTTCTGAAATTGAGAAGGAGGAGAACCCTTTAGTTAACAATCCATGAATCCTGAAGCACAAAATGAGTGGTTGAGTTAACTTAGTTGTGCCTATCTAGATAGTAGGGGAATGATATCTTTCCCAAACTTCTGCATATTCTGCATGTCAAAATGAAATCCCTGTAATTTATGTTTGTAGCCTAACAGGTAATATGATTTGATTTAATCTTAATGGCATGAAATAGACTCAGTATAGAAAATTAAATTAATCTATTCCTGGAATTCAGAGATTAGTTTTAAGTACCATCTCTTGTCAGTTATCATTGTGGCAAATTATCTGAATCCCAACCCAAAATTGTATCTAACCCCCTCCCCACCCCCCATTCTTTGTCTAGTTTCCAGGGGCAATGGAAGACGGGAGAGATTCCAGAGGACTGGAAAAGGGCATATATAGTGCCAATCTATAAAAAGGGTAATAAGGCCAGCCCAGGGAATTACAGACCAGTCAGCTTAACTTCAGAACCTGGAAAGAAAATGAAGCAAATAATTTAAGCAATCAATTTGCAAACACCTAGAAGATAATAAGATAAGTAACAATCAGCATGGATTTGTCAAGAACAACCTAATAGCTTTCTTTGACAGAGTAACAAGTCTTGTGGATAGGGGGAAGCTGTAGATGTGGTATATCTTGACTTTAGTAAGGCTTTTGATACTGTCTTGTTTGACTTTCTCATAAACAAACTGGGGAAATGCAACCTAGATGGAGCTACTATAAGGTGGGTACATAACAAATTGGAAAACCATTCCTAGAGAGTAGTTATCAGTGGCTCACAGTCAAGCTGGAAGGACATATTGAGTGGGGTCCCACAGAGATCAGTTCTGGGTCCAATTCTTTTCAATATCTTCATCAATGATTTAGATGATGGCATACACTTATAAAAGTGAATAATAGTACTCTTATTATGTTTGCAGATGATACTGAACTGGGTGGATTGCAAGTGCTTTGGAGAATAGGATTAAAATTCAAAATGATTTGCAAACTGGAGAAATGGTCAGAAATAAATAGTATGAACTTGAACAAGGACAAATGCAAAGTACTCCACTTAGAAAGGACCATTTGCACACATACAAAATGGGAAATGACTGCCTAGGAAGGAGTACCACAGAAAGGGATATGGGGGTCATAGTGGATCATAAGCTACATGTGAGCCAATGGTGTAACACTGTTGCAAAAAAAGCAATCATCATTCTGGGATGTTGCAAGCAAGACATGAGAAGTAATTCTTCCACTCTACTCTGCGCTGATTAGGCCTCAAAGGGTGTATTGTGTCCCGTTCTGGGCGCCACATTTCAGGAACGATGTGGACAAATTGGAGAAAATCCAGAGAAGAGCAACAAAAATGATTAAAGGTCTAGAAAACATGATCTTTGACGGAAGATTTGGAAAAAAAAAATGGGTTTGTTTAGTCTGAAGAAAAGACTGACGGGGGGACATGGTAACAATTTTCAAGTACATAAAAGGTTTTTACAAGGAGGCAGGAGAAAAATTGTTGTTCTTAACCTCTGAGGATAGGACAAGAAACAGTGGGCTTAACTTTCAGCAAGGGTAGTGTAGGTTGGATATTAGAAAAACTTCCTAACAGTCAGGGTGGTTAAGCACTAGAATAAATTGCCCAGGGAGGTTGTGGAATCTCCATCATAGGAGATTTTTAAGAGTAGGTTAGACAAACACCTGTCAGGGATGGTCTAGATAATACTTAGTCCTGCCATTAGTGCAGGGGACTGGACTAGATAACCTTTTGAGGTCCCTTCCAGTCCTACAATTCTATTATTCCATGTTCAGTGAACCTTCCTATAAAACTGAGAAATTGCCATAAAAATATAGTATATGCTATTTTCCAAAGTGGCTTAAAAGCATTTATATTTACAAGGCCAATAAGTAAGAAGAATGCCCATTTCTAATATAGATTGAGCCATCTCTTGAGTTCCTCATGCCTTATTTTGTTAATTTATGAAACTGAATAATAACATGGCTTAATTAAAAAGGAGAAAAATGTGGGCAGACCTTCAAGTATGAATAATAATAAACTAGGGCCCCCTTCCTGCAACTGTCCCTTCTAATCACTTCTACATCCTGGTTATCATAGTCTGCCACAATAGCGCAGTGTCTAGGATTTAACCACTGCATGGGAATGTTTTAAATGCAAACAAAAACCTGCCTTTATTACAATTTAAGAGATTTCTACTAACCTCAGGTTTTATAAAACTACTTCTACTATACTTAAATTTTGGGTGTAAATTGACCAGACAGCATGGGCAGCCGGTGAACTGGCCACTGGGGGAGGCCAGCCCCCGGCCCCTCCCCTTATGCCCAAAGTCCCACCCCTCCCCCTTTCCTTTTGTTCCCCCTCCCCCACATGAGTCCAGAGCACCCCCATTGCTGCCCTGGCCCCCCTGCCCCAGGCCACCAGAGTGCCCACAGACTCAGAGTGCTGGGCGGTGTGGCTGCAGTGGCGCCAGCCCCAGAGCACTGGGCAGCTAGGCTGCCACCCCAGGTCTGGAGAGCCCAAAGTGCCTCGTGCCCAAGCAGTGTGGTCCCAGCACCCTGAGCGCCAGGCAGGCGGCATGGCCCTGGCTACAGCGCCAGCCGCCCTAGCCAGCCTGGGCCACAGAAGAGCAGGAACTGCCGGAGAGTGCCTGGGGATAGAGCATGGATGGGGCCACAGTAGGCTGTTTGGGGACACACAGCCTCCCCCAGCCTATGATACCTACTGCCCATGCCAGACAGTGTCTTTTAAATGTGTCTGCCTGGCTACATATTTTGCAAGGAATAAATGAATATTCTGTACAATAGTCTTCCTTCTTAGCTATCAGGATCCCCAATACCTTAAAAAAGAGTAGCCAAAATCCAACAGTCTGTCAAAATTCAAATGCCAATAAGCTGAAGAATATGACTTCCTTTTTTACTAAAGGGAAGAAGAGATTTTTTTTTGCCTTAATTTATTCTTTAATCCCAAACAAATGGCAAACTCCTCTCTAACTTCCAGTACTCTCTTGAGGGACCAAACTAATGTTCAGAGACAGTGCAGAACACTGTGTACACTTAATGCAATAACCTTTCAAACTAAATCCACCCTGATACCTGAGATACCTGGGTCAAGTTTTACACTGCTGGCTAAAGACTCGATAGCAATAAAAGGGTGACAAGATGAAATTTGCTCAGGTATTTCTTTTCAGGCAAAATGATCAGAAATATTGATTTTTAAGCTTTCCCATCCACCAAATCAAGTGCTATCTTTAAAGAAGCAGTAGCTGGTTGTGCCTTACTATCCTGTACAGCACATGTTAAATAGTACAACATTACTGATTTTTTATGATAGAATATACTAACCGTCTGGACAGAATATTTCTGTCTGCAATAAGACGTGGGAATGAGTTGCAGTGATTGCATACCTACAGCTAGTTTGCAAGTTCAGCTTGAAAGGAGTTTGTGACTTTTTGTGTGAGAATGATTTGCATGGTGTATGTCCCAAAGTTTATTAAAGTTTGTGTTTGAACCTGGTTTTTCCAAGGTTGATTCTTCCAATGAACCGAGAGAGAAGTTTTGAGTTTGACTAGTTCTTGGCCACTTGCGGAGTTTCACTGGTTTGTTGGTATGGAAAGTAGATTAGACTCTGGTGATGCAGCAGCAGAATTTTGTTCAGAAGGAAACAATTTCCCCTTCTATCACGAGGCTGTAATTATGTGAACCAATCATGTATATAGTAAAAATGAAACCAGTTCCCTATCACTGGGGGAATTATAGAAGGTGATACTGTACCTTCCTCAAGCAGCATTATAAATAACTTCAAAAAAATGGACTAAAAATCAGTGCAAGATTTCACCTCAGAGGATCCCTACTCTACTCCAGATGCTGCAATACCCAGAGCAACTCTTCATCAGTGATAGTTACTTAGCTTTGGCAATTGTGTCAGAAAGGGTGGAGGAGCATGGTACAAGTGGAAAAATGGGGCTGAATGTGCTGGGCCTGCTTCCACTGCATCTAAGGGGAATGTGTGTCCCCTTCCCTCAGAGCTGAAACTTTAGCCGTGGTGTTTGGAAAAATGAGATACGCTTTGACTGGAAGGCGGCTTCTTGCAGTGCATTTCCTGACAGCTAGAAGGATCAGGATGCATTGTTAAGTGGAGGTATGTCTGCAAAAAATGGTCTGGTAAGTGTATGAAGAATAAACTGGTCAAATGCTGCCTTCAGTTGTACCTAGGCAACCCCATGCAATTTAGAGTTACAGAAGTACAAGTGAAAGAAGAATTAGCCCAAGTATTTTTTTTAAACCCTTTCTGGTAGAAAGAACCCTATTCTAAACTAACTGATTCTGAGATACAGTAAAGGATCTTGGGTAGGAATTCACCAAAGATAAAACCCAAACATCTAGGGAAAGCAGGAGCAGAGGTAGTCTTGGCACATCAGTTGGCAGTTCCCAAAGGGGTTTCTGTGATCCAACCCGTCACAACTGTATTAAAATGTTCTTATAAAAACTATATTTGTAAATCAGCAGATGATTCACTATCCTGAATTTTCATGTGTACAGCGACACCTCTTTTTACATTTATTGGTGCTCATCTGAGCTTTGCTGAGCCTGTCTGAAACAAAGGCAGGATTTTGACAATGCTGTCATGTAAAAGATGGTAAACGTGTCTTTGCTGTACGTTAAAAGTACTTTTCAGCTTAGATTAACAGCATCCTCAGGGATGGTGGGAGCCAATTTAGTTATTTCAAAAACAATAAACCAGGCTTATACACAAAGAAAGTTCATGAATTGCTGCATTCTGCGCAAATGTGTAACAATTTTCAGATGAAAAAAGCAGAGTTGTGCTAAACAGCATAATTAGACTGAAAATAAAAGATGAATTCTTATAAACAATGCTGGATCTTACTCAGATTTCTATCTTTCCTTTTATTAAGGGAATGATTATTATAGCACTTAGTGATTCAGAGTTAGTTTATCTCTCATCTCAATTATATTTAGCTCTAAAAGATACAATATACATGTGACCGGTTGGATCATAGAAACCCCCTTGGGGCTCCCAACTGATGTGCCAAGACTACTTCTGCCCCTGCTTTCCCTGCCAGGTTGGGACTCCAGCACCTTGTCTTGCTGAGCCAGACACACCCATCTGCTCCAACAAAGACCCAGAATCTGAACCATGTGCCCCAAAGCTGCAGACTTAACCTGAAAGCAACTTACAGAAGTGTTCCTGTCTTTAACACTCAGATGCCCAACTCCCACTGGGGTCCAAACCCCAAATAAATCTGTTTTATCCTGTATAAAGTTTATGCAGGGTAAACTCATAAATTGTTCACCCTCTATAACACCGATAGAGAGAGATGCACAGCTGTTTGCCCCCCAGGTATTAATACACACTCTGGGTTAATTAATAAGTAAAAAGTGATTTTATTAAATACAGAAAGTAGGATTTAAGTGGTTCCAAGTAGTAACAGACAGAACAAAGTGAATTACCAAGTAAAATAAAATAAAACATGCATATCTAAGCCTAATACAGTAATACAACTGAGTACAGATAAAATCTCACCCTCAGAGGTGTTTCAACAAGTTTCTTTCACAGACTGGATGCCTTCCTAGTCTGGGCACAGTCCTTTCCCCTGGTACAGCCCTTGTTCCAGCTCAGGTGGTAGCTAGGGGATTCCTCATGATGGCTGTCCCCTTTGTTCTGTTCCACCCATTTATATATCTTTTGCATAAGGTGGGAATCCTTTGTCCCTCTCTGGATTCCCACCCCCTCCTTCTCAATGGAAAAGCACCTGGTCAAAGATGGATTCCAGTTCAGGTGACATGAGCACATGTCACTGTAAGACTTCATTACCCACTTGCCAGCACACAGTATACAGTGAGACTTACAAGTAAAACATAGCCATCTGCAGACAATGGTCCTGGTTAATGGGAGTCATCAAGAGTCCAAACCACCATTAATGGTCCACACTTTGCATAATTACAATAGGCCCTCAGAGTTTTATTTCATATTTCTAGTTTCAGATACAAGAGTGATACATTTATACAAATAGCATGACCACACTCAGTCAATTATAAGCTTTGTAATGATACCTTACAAGAGACCTTTTGCATGAAGCATATTCCAGTTACATTATATTTGAATTCATTAGCATATTTTCATAAAATCATATAGAGTGCAATGTCCCAACAGTGTCATAGATATGTATGGAATATAGACTTATACACACTGTGCTGTTACTTGTCCAGCATTTTAAAGAAGCCTCAACTCAGCCTTTAATTTTTCACCCTCCGTCAATTACTACTACTAAATAGCATGTGCAAAGGGTAGAATTTCGACATTTTAATTACCTGGTTACCTACATATGATTTCCAGCACAAAGTTAGAGGTTGTTTTGGAATATTTGGCCCATTTAGGTTAAAATCTTACATATGTAATTATAAAGCCGAGAAAATAATGTTCTATTATATATAATCTGAATTCTAAAAGCCTGGCTCCCCCAACGTCCTTTGACACCCTGAAAATACCATTTGTCTTCTTCCAATTCTTCAATACTGATAGAAATATCTAAAGTGATACAATGAGGTAATGTATAAAATATATGATAACAAATGAACAAAGTGTCTGATCTAGAGCTGCGTTTCTTCTCTCATAGTTTCCAGCTAGATTTCCTTCAGGCAAAACCTTTTAATATTTTACAGCTCTGCTTGGAACTAAGTGCTGCAAGGTTCTTGTGATGATGCACTGTGTGAATGTTCACTGTATCTTACTAGCAACTTCTCCATGCATGTCTGGAAAGGGGCTGTTTTTACTGGCTTCCTTTCATATTCATGTATAATTTGCAGACAACAAATGGGTTTTCCTGGTGTGCATGTCTTTCAGAATTTATATTAATCCATTCAAAGCACAAACAAAACAATTTAAAAATCAATAGCTACTGAGCTACATTAAGGCAAGAAATTTCATTAATGTTAATAATCAGAGGAATTATGGAACCAATCCCCTTTACTGATCTTTAGATGAAACACTAAATTTCTTTTGCAATGTATCAAATACTTTAAACAGATAATTTTGTGTTCCTTTATACCTGCAAGGTCATGATACATTGTAGTCTGACCTTTTTTGACATTAACTGTACAGCTATCTGACAGCATCTTCTTGTCTATTTAGGTGTCTAGACATGAGTTTTTGTTTGTTTGTAGTCCACACCGATGTATTGCTTTAAGTGAAAAGGTATACATGGTATGGTGCACCTTTGTATTGGACAACATATGTTGGTAGTGTTTTATCAGTTTTTCTGTAGTTGAAGAGACACAGTCACTATAAAGTCCTGTTCTGGTGCACTTGTAACTTTCTAAATACACAGTAACACCTTACATTTCTCTTGTGTGCCATCCTAAACTGGATATTTCAGGTTGCTAAAAGCTTTGGCCCAAAAGACTTGGTAACATCGACTTCAATGGGAGTTCCTGGGTACTCAGCCACTAACTGAGATCATTAACTGGGCCACTTATGGTAAACTCCAATAATCTTGACCCTCAGCTTAGGTAGACCAAAAAGCATCTACTCTTTTCTGTATTCTGCACTGTTGTTGTTTGTTTCATAATATCACCATAATGTAATATTACAGTGATGCCACATAATGTATGTCAGGATAGTGCAGTTATTTTTTCCTGAAAAATGATTGTCTAAATGTTCTCAGAACAGACCTGGAGTGCAGTAAACTCCAACTCCCATTCTCTGTGCTGCAGCTTCAGTAAACAAGTGCAACCTTAATGAACAATTTAGAACCTTTTGGAGTAGAGCAAGTCCCTGCACTTACTCCTTCTCACCCAAGAAAAATAGTTTAATTAGAAATTTTCCTGTGCCGTGGCTTATAAGGTTAAATGTTCATGTATTGTACTTTCTCCTGCATGTGGGATAATGGGTTACACATGTGAAATTTAACAGAACATTTTATTTTTATGAAAGCAAAAACAGAGATCTCCACCCAGCTCTGAGTGAATGCCATTGTATCAGATGCTCTTAAATTATGTACATAAAATTCAGTGGTAGATTGTCAGACATGTACATTTTTCTGAGTTCAAAACTGTATCCGTAAATCTTTCATTGCAGTACAGCCAGTTTACTTTAAGAATGCCCAAGAGGGGTGAGCAAATGCTGAGATGTCACAATGGAACTGAGCAACAATATCAGTTCAAGAATTGTGCTATCTAAGGAAACTTTAGAAATGCAATTCACAAGGGTAACTAGAAGTAATGTGATCAAGTTGAGAAAAGCAAGATTTAGGTCTGAATATCAAGAAAAGCTTGCTAACACTGAGTGAAATATTATTTAATATCCTTCCAATGGAAGTGGTCTAAAACCCCCATCCAGATGACTTAATAATGGTTGGACTTTTCTATTTCCAATTTCAAGTCTGTTTAATAATAATTTTTTAAATTGTGCCACATGCTGTGGGTGTATCAGATACCAACAACTAAAAGAACAAGTGATGGATACTAAACATCCATATAAGGAATGAGAAGTAAAACGCTTCAAGGCAAATGCCTGTTGGCTACATAGATATCAGGGATGATGGTAGTTCTGGGTATTGAGGAAGACATTATAAAAGAATGAACAGGTGGAAACTGTGAAAGGAGAAACTAACAGAATTTCCTGAATTCAGCATGGAAGTAGCTGCTGTAGGGGACGATAGAACTCTCTGCCAAATCTGTGGTGTATATACCACAATCAGCTATCCTACTATATTCTAGGCTGCACCTGTTACTGGGGGGGCACCAGAGAACCCGAGTGATCTTGTGTCTCCATATACCATCTATAATGATATATATATATATATATATATATATATATATATATATATATATATATATATATATATATATATATATATAGTGTGTGTGTGTGAGAGACACACACACACACACACACACACACACACACACGGTCTTTGTCTAGCCATAGCAAAAGAGCTTTTATGCTGGCTGGTCCAACCAGTATAAACTAATGGACCATACACAAACTGTGTCTACTCTAGGAGCCAGACTGTTATAGAAACTACCTCCAAACTAATGGCATCTTGAATTCTATAAATCTCAAAAGTACCTCCCCACAAAGCAATATGTCCAAGGAAAACATGGCAACAGCAGCCAAAGCTAGGGAATATAGAAGTACCTGTGAGGAGTCCAGTGACTATAGCTTTTGCACAGCTGTCTAATATTAAAAGCAGAGTGCTGAAGTCACTCTACTTCCACTGTTGATCCTTGAGCTGAGGGGAAGAAAAGAATTGAAACAAGCTTAAATTACATCAGCTTCAAATTTCAGTCAAACTCTCTGCCTCCATTCCTTATTTTACATCCCATTAATGTCAGAACACGAGTGGGATATTAATTGTATCACAAGACATAGTTGTTAGTCAAATCTAGGCTTAGTACTTTTTCTTTAATTAAAATTAGTTAGGGATGCAGGGCTCATTTAAAAATGTTGTGGGGAATCTGAAACTTAATTCACACTTTATAGAAAAATGACAATAAGAAACATCATTTAAATTTGTAGACACCTATGCTTAAAGACTTCTGGGCATCTTAACAACAAACAAAACCCTAAACAAACTACCTAACCACCTGCCATTTAATGCCGTTATCACTTGAGCTGCCAGCTAAGGGATTAATCATATGGCTATGGAAGTCAGTAGAAAGATTCTTTGATTTCAGTGGGTTTTAGCTTAGGTCTTACTGCATGTGTTCTAGTGCTGTTACATATCTCTTATCTCTATTTTTCAGTTTATCCTTGGATAATTAATACAAAAGTAATTAAAAACCGGAATGATCTACATGTAGTTGCTTTGTATTGGAAGCAGCCTTTGGCCCTTGGAGTCTGTCTAAAAGAAACACAATACTCTTAAAATATCTCTCTTTAAAATAAGATCATGTATGTATCTTTATTCTCAACCTATTCAGGTATAATACATTTAGAATAGCTTGTTCCTCACTGCAGGGATATTGAAGTTGAAGGAGGCAACAGCAATGGGGTAAAAA
Source organism: Mauremys reevesii (assembly GCF_016161935.1). Classification (NCBI taxonomy): domain Eukaryota; kingdom Metazoa; phylum Chordata; order Testudines; family Geoemydidae; genus Mauremys; species Mauremys reevesii. The sequence continues at coordinate 49,759,430 of NC_052633.1, read as the reverse complement.
CATATTTTCATTTCCTTTAAATGAAATTATCAATATGCTTGGTCTCTGTCATGAATAACTTAAATCATATAAAATGGAAATGATAAATTAGGACCACTGACATAATTCACCTCAATAGGAATGAGTAGTGCTTTCATGTTTACATTAAATGCTGTTTGTTGAATGATACAAAGTGTGTTAGCTTTCAGATTAGACCTTTTTAAAGAAGAGGATTTTAAATGTAATTCACATAAAAGAAAAATTAAACAGGCAGAAACTGGTATAAATGGAAGGTTAGATATAAACTACAATGTATGCACCATTTGAATAATTGTAAAGATGGTAATCATGAACAGGGCTGTGTTTTGTGTTTTTTTCATTTACAGGAAGTTATGTTCCTATGCCATTTTTTCCCCATACTTCATTTATGGGCTAACTCCTCTAAGTTTGGCTTGAGATTTTTACTTTGAACAAAAATCACCCAAGCTAAACTAATAAGGTTTGACTTGTTTCAGGCCAGCTTTGCATGGTGTCCCCCCACCCACAATGGTTCTTGTACCTAACTAGTGAGGGGTCCACATCCCAGCTGAAGTTTCTGCTTTGTAACAAAATTCAAGTGAGTTTCTCCTGCATTGGGGTGTCATAAAGTTCTACCTAGCTCAGTTCATTAATATTATGGATGGGGCATCATAACCTTTCAGTATTCCAATCCAGCAAAATACTTAAGCACATGCATAAGTTTAAGCAAGCGAGTAACCATTAACTTCAGTTTTTTAAAATGTATGTCTCAAGCATCAGTGTGATTTGGTATAGAACGTTGAAATATGGCACAGAAACAGCCCTCTTTTTGTAGGGCTATGCTCTGAAATGAAGTGAAATTGGATAATTGTGTTAAGATACCCTTTGCAAACCATTGGATCACCTTAAATATTTGCTTACCTTAAGCATGCAGAAGGAACCTGTAAAATCTCATGCATAGTTACTATTGCCAGGGAAACCACTTTCTTGGTATCTGTTTTCAGTATTTCATTCCCCCTTTTTTCCTGTGACTCTAAGAGAGCTGCAAGAATGTAAAACAAGTGACCCCAGTCTAAATTTACCAAGACATTGGCTGACAATGTTTCCATCCATTTATGCAAAAGATGTATAGAAGAATACTCTGTCAACTTTCTAAAAAGCCATTGAGTTTGTGTACCTGATTTTCTAAAAACGTATGTAGCTAAATTTAAAAAATCTGACTTTTCATGGAAAACTATGAAAAATATTCCGCTTACAGAAAATTCTTTACTTATGTGTGTGTTTCTGAAGAATTGTCCATAAACAGAATGTTGTTTATAGTTCTCTTTGTACTAGCTCTAACAGACTTGCCCATTTACATTTTTCGTATACAGCCAGGGCACACTTAAAAATTTCCACTTGTTTGAAAGATTATACATAATAGAAGTCTCTCTATTTAAAAGATAAGTACAATTTCTGAATGGGCCATGTTCCAAACTCAAGGTGAGTTATATGACACAAAAATATAACCAACACTATCACGCCAGCTAAGTTTAAGGTAGTGTTTTCATAAGCCCTTGTTTTCAGCCACTTTGAATTTTCCAAAATGTTCCCATTTTTGGCTGAAATTTACCAAGCATGGTCTCCACTCAAAGGTGAATGTTTTGGGAAGGGTTTGTAACAAGACGGTGCAGTCATTTTTTAAAACAAAGAGAATGAGGGTAGGGGTGGGAAATCCTCATTTTTATTTATAGACAATACTGTAACTTTTTTCTCTTTTTTTTAAAATATCTCGAGCACCAATGTGGCATGGGACAGAAAGTTGAAATTTGGCATGGACCCAGCCCTTCTTCTGAGTATTCCAGTGAAAACAGATTTTGATTTGACAATTATGGACATTTGAAAAATGCTGTTCATGCAGGCACTTTAGCAATGTTTAGAGTAAAGGTAGGATGTGCTCTGCTTCCCTAGAGGAGTCCACTCTCGCTTTCTCTGTATCATGGAAGTGTGACTTTTATAAAGTGTATGCTTCAGTCTAGTGCATGAAGTGTATGTGGTTCAGTGTGTATATGCCTTTAATTCCTTTTGTATTGCTAGGAACTTTTACATGGAAAACATCCTTGGATTTAAAGAATTAATAAATTTCTTCTGTTTATTCCTTATCATAACATAATGAGGCATGTGGGCCCCAATCCAAAACCCACTGAAGTCAATGGGAGACCTGCCATTGGCTTCAATGTGCTTTAAACCATATCTCTGATCCTACAAGCCTTTTACATCTGGTACTCCCATTGAAATCATTGCAGGATGATTAGTAGCAAAAGGAAAGGAACAGTTAAGAAAACATACTCTTTTCATGCAATGTCTCCAGTAATGAGAGGGCAAGAGAGAAAAAAGACTGAAAATAATGAGGCAAAAAAACCCAGTATATTGTTTCTAGTTAGAATGTTTTTCAAAGTGCTTCATGAGATGCTGTGTAAAGTCTTTTTGTTCAGATTTCTCACATAGCCCTTTTGAATTCAGGATCTGGCAGTCTGCTCCTTGATTTTGTCAGTCTTTGTCCTTTTGCTGAGGATAAACAATATAGCAGCAGTAAAGCAATAAAGACATTAAATCTCTGCTTAAAAGAAGGAATGGGGAAGATAAATCTGATGGAGCCTTGCTTTTTCACTAGGGGAAATTCTTAATCCTTACTGGTGTGACCCCAGTTTGACTGCCTGAATTAGGGGGCCTGGTCAATGGCACTGGAAGAGGGCAGGTCAGGAGGCCAGGGCCTTCCCACTTTTTGAAAGTGAACGGGCCTGGCCTGTCCACTTTTCACCAGGGTGGTCCCCACCCCCTTCCCTCCTCTTTGCCCTGAGGCCCACCCCAAGACCAGGCCAGCGTGGAGCCCAGGAAGTTGTGGGAGCCATGCAGAAACTCCACCTGCCTGTGGTGCAGGGGGGCTGAGAGCAGCACCTGGCCAGCGTCTCTGTCTCCTGGGCTCCCTGCCCAGCCCAGGGCAGGTGGAGGTGGAGAGTTGGCACTAGCTCCCCACAGCTGCCCACAAGGCTATTCATGACAGTGGCCTTGGATCCGCAGCCCAGCCATGGTAAGAGCTGCATGAGCAGCTGTGAGGAGTCATGGGGCTCTGGGGGGCGGGGACACAGGCTGGGGGGTGGTCATCTTGGGCCTCCTGCACCCCAGGCAGGTGGAGTGTCCACTGTGGCTCCCCACAACTGCCCGGCCCCACGCTGCTCTTATCATGGCTGGGTTGTGGCTCCTGAGGCCCGCCCCTCTGGCTGGAGCTGGATTGGGGAGAGCTGGGCAGCTGTGGGGAGTGGGTCCCTCCACCTGCCTTGGGCAGGGAGCCTGGAGGGGATACGGGGTGTGTGTGTGAATTCCCCAGCCCCACTCTGGCTCCCGGCTTGGCCGGGGGGTGGGTGAGTGGGCTTGGGGGAAGAGGAGGAGTGGGTGCAGTGGGGACCTCAGAGGGTGGGGGGGCCGTGTTCCCCCTCATTTTGGGGAAGGCACCAGTGCCCTTGGGCCTTGTTACTCCTTTGGGCACTCTAACTAGAAATTAGGTACCAAATACTTGTTTTAGGTGACCAAGTGTCTATCCGAGTGTCTGAATGCAGCACTGGTAGCCAAACTTCAGAGCTGAGGTCCCCATGATTAGCAGATGACAGCCTTTTCCATTTACTCTTCTGCAAAGCTGACTTGAAAGGTATTTTGTTTGCAAAAACAGGAGTTAAGGCTTCTGTAGTTCTTAAAAGTTGATGACCTCAATAACAGTGGTTTTACTCAGACACACATTTGGTGACTTCAAAGGGAGTTTTTTTACTGAGTATGGATTGCAAGAACAAGCCCTAAAACTGGAGGCAGTGACACTGATTGTATTTGTTTAGGAATTAATGATGTCCTTTGCTACTGTGGATAAAATGGAGAACCCTAGACACAGAGTATGTAAAGGTGCTAATAATTTTCATTTCAACATCTTTTTAAAAAAAAATTATTTCTGTGTCTGTACATGTTCTGCCATTAATGATTGGGATTTCAAACAGAATTCCCATTTACAGTGTTCTACTTCACCTTTCAATAACAGGCCCTTTATGGAGTTTCATAAGATGTATGCTATTTGAGAGTATACCTTCAGTATGAATGTCACTCGGAATATGTTAGAAAGGGGTGTTGGCTTCAGGTTTCAAAGCAGAACAACTCCATTTTTCTTTCATTAGTAAAACATTTGTATGTGTCTTTCTTGCATCTAAATTTCTACTTCCTGCCCATAATAAATTTTTCAGACATAGGTGCTTCATCCATGATTATCTCGCCTACAAATGTTTTGGCAATGTAATGTGTGAGCAATTATATTATATTCAGCAACATGCCTGAGAAAGCACAGATCTTGCACGAAAACAGTGGATAATAATAGATTTTTGTTATTGCTCATCTTCCTTTGGTCATAGAGATGCTCATCTTGATTCCTGTAATTCTCTTCCTCTCATCATTATATTTTCTTTTCTCTGTTATATTTTAGAGAATTTAAAAAAAAAACCCTTTTCAAAGAATACACAGTAGCAGCTCATTTTTTGAGAGACTTTTTATAGTTTAAATTGAAATGTGACTGAAGAATCCAACCTGCAGGTAGCACAAACACATTCTCTTCCCCCTGTAATTCAGTCCATAAAAATCTGGTATCCATAAAAACCTGACACAGATATTCAGAAACCAGAAAAAAAATCTGAAAAATCATTGCCTGGACTCAGAGTATAGTCTCATCAGCGTTCAGCTCCACTCCAAGAGAATGGAGAAGAAACAAAACCCAGAAAAATATGAAAGAAAGAAGTTGAAAGAAAAGCACTGAGGAAAAAAATGTTTTTTCTTAAGTGAGAGGATGAGGACGAGTGTGGCAGACTTGCAGAATGAGCAAGTCAGATACGCCTTGCTAATTGCATTGCATTTTTCATTATTCCAGTTGTCATGCTGAAATTAATTGATGACAAAGTTATTGTCAGTATGAAAAAGTTGGTATTTGTACTCAAGTGTTACAGTGGGTCTCCATATTCAGTGTCCCTGAGGGACTCCCTCCACCTGCTCTTGGCACTTCTAAGGCTGAGGCCTGCTGACCAAGTTCCTATATTAACTTAGCAACACAGGGTTAGAAGTTTGCCCATCCTGTGAAGGTTTCGGTTTTCTCGCCCTTCAGGGGGGTTAGTGCTTGTTCCCCCAAAATTAACAGTCAAAATCAAATAGGGGTAGGGGTAACAAGGTGGTTCTTTGTAAGAAAAATGAGAGAAAAAGATAATGAAATACATATACTTTTATACTCTCATGGACACAGTGACTATGCATGGGGTTACTAGAAGATGTGAAAATGACCTTAGAAATATTGGTCAAGGAATTCTTGAGTGCTCTTGGCAATGTCCAATTCCCATTTGCCTTTTGAGATTAAGAGTTTGTCTACATGATGGGGTGTGATTTCTAAATTGCACGAATGTGTAATTGGTCCCCCTGGACCTTCTGATGTGCACTGAAGGTTCCCTAGTGCCCTTTAGCATAATATTGTTTCAAACTATATTTTGTAACAAAACTATGTTAAGTAATACAATCCCTTATCCCCCTCTTTTTTAAAACCAGCTCTGCTAAATATGATTTATTATGGACTGTGTGGACCACAAAATTGTGGTCAGCTTTGTGTCATCTAATTTGAATGCTCCCCAGCATGTTCAAAGACTATAAAATTTTCTTGAGTAGACCAGGCAGTGGCAGATTAGCCACTGGGCTAATGGGACCTGTACGCAGGGCCCCCCCACAAAAATGGGCACCCCCGTGCCCTGACCCACTCCGCCTGCCTGGCGCTTCTGCCAGGGAGCGGGGTCGGGGTGCCCGGGCTTGCCCTGCTCCCCATGCCTGCCCGGTGCTCCTGATGGAGAGTGCCTTGACCTGACAGGAACGCTGGGAGGGATAGGGGCACTGCAGGTGGAAGAGGTGGAGAGGGGCCCCCACTTGCTCTTGCTCAGAGCCCCACAAACCCCTAGTCTGTCCCTGAGACCAGGCCTGTGAGAGCTGATATGTCCAGGACAGCATTGCAGATTGTTCACCCAATCCTGAACTGGTGTCTGCTAACACTGACTCCTGCATTTATTATCCCATTAGATAGTGTGGTTGCATGCAGAGATTATTATATAAATTTGCAAAAATGTAATGAAATACATCCTCAATGTACCAGACATTATAGACTACCTTCCCCTTTACATACACAGATAAATTAAAAGTTCATCCTGGGAGTTCTTATGTTTTTTAACTAGATCTCAAACTATTTTAACTTTCCAAAATGAAGTCATGAATAAAGTGCTTCACAGAGTACAATATATGCAATTAATCTGAGAAGAAAAATTAGTGATTGATTGACTACTGATATGTTTTTGTTCTAATACTTCTGCAGACAGTATGCTTTATTACATTCATCAAGATACAAATGGAGAAAAATGATAATGAGCTATAGATCATCTTTCTGTGATAGCCTTAAGGAATGTTTGCCAAGTTTTGAGATGCCCCAGTTTTTGACTAACTTCACAAGTACCCTGTTGTTTTTAACATGTTCCTCCTGATCCAGAAAATTCCAAATTGCAAAATAGACAAAAGCCTAATTTATCAATTTGGAAAGTCACTGCTAGCAAGTCCAGGGTCATGGGTTTCATTGTAATCATGGGCATCCATGCCATCCATTTACACTGACTGGTTCTGCTCAAGAGAGACAAGTGGGTGAGGCCCAAGGTGGGCTAACTTCTGTTGGTAAGAGAGACAAGCTTTTGAGCCACACAGAACTCTTCTTCAGGTTCTGCTAAAGACTGTTGTATCTGAATAATCTTCAGCCTGTTCAAATGAACAGAATAGGGAGGCCAAACCAAAGGATGGTGCAATGTGCATGCTCCCCCAGCAACTAAAACAAAGTTAAGTCTATTTTTAGGGCCATCAGCCTTGAAAGAGTCTTTTTAAATACATCCCCATCCAGTAGACTGAGGATTCTCAAACTTTCCCCCACCGTTAGCCCCCAAACCACTCAGTTTCTTGCCTTGATCCCCCAGTGCCTTGCAGTTGCCAATGATTGTGGGATTAGGGTTACAGCAAGCAAATAGGGAGGGGACTAGCCATGGGCTTCTAGTGGGGAAGTGCTGGGTAGAGGGCACTGGGTGCAGTCAGTTGGACAGACTGAAGGCATTTTATGTGGGGATAAAGGTTTGTGAGCTTGTGGAGAGGATGTTTTTTGGTAGGTAGGAATGGTGGGGGGTCATGGGCTGGAGAGGGAATGATTGCTTCTGGGGTAGGAGTAGTGAAGATGTGGAGCGGATGGGATGACAGCTGCTGGGTGAAGTGGAGGAGGTGGTGTGTAGCAGATGGTTCCTGCAGGTGTGAGGCTGCTGAGTATGGTAGCAATTGCTGGCAGTGGTGCTAAAGATCCTTGCTTCTCTTGCCCCCTCTTCTTCCCTTGATATTTAACCCGCTGTGTGACTTAACACAGTTATTCTACTCTCTAAGGTAAAATGTAATAGACACTGTGAGATGAGATGCATTAGGCCCAGAAGCACCCTGCTGAAGGCCTCAGGGCCCTGCCACACTCTGTCCCAGAGAAGAGCAGAAGAGAAGTGGCTGCAGGGGAAGCAGCCAATCGGGGCTGCAGGAGTAGTCAATCAGAGACCAGGAGGGCCATATAAAAAGGAGCAGCAGAGACAGAGTCAGTCAGTTGCTACCTGGGGCTGGAAGAGAGATGACTGTGTTCTTGGCTGGCTGAAAGAGTAGCAGGACCACAGATAGCTCAGTGTGGGCAGGGACGGAGGAGCTAAGACGGAACTGCTGTTGGGACTCAGTAAGGACTGAGCCCAAGGAGGGTGGCAGGAAGACAGTGTTTCCAGGGAGAAAGCCCTGGGGATATGGTCCCATACCAGAAAGGCATAGGCGGCGAGTTCTATGGGCCCATGGAGCCCAGGCCCCACCAATAATCCAGAAAGTGGGCCCAGCTCCAGCAATGTTTGGGCCCCAGGCCCTGTGCTTTTGGGGTCCCCCGTTGCAATGCCGAGTGCTCTCACGGCAGCGGCAGCTCCCGGGAGAGCCCTCAGCAGCCCCATTGGCCGGGAACCCCAGCCAATGGGAGCTGCCGGGGGCGGTGCCGGAGCTGCCTGGCCGCGCCTCCACAGCAGGGAGGGGGAGCGAGCCACCGGCAGCGTCTGAGCCCTGAGCAGAGCAACAGGGTCTGTCTCTATCAGACAGACTCAGCCGGTGAGCTGTGGGGGCAGCCAGAGACACAGACACAGCGGGGTTGGTGGGGACAAACACACACAGCTGGGGACAGTCAGACACAGCCGGGGGTGGTGGGGGCAGCCAGACAGACACAGCCAGGGGGGTGGGTGGGACAGACAGACACAAGGACACAGCCAGGGGGGTTGTGGCACAGACACACACACAGCTGGGGGTGGTGGGGACAGGCAGACACAAAGACACAGCCGGGACAAACAGACACAGCTGGGGGTTGTGGGGACAGACAGATGGAGCCATGGGCGGGCAAAGGAGCAGCAATGGGCACCCGGGGCTGGTATAAAATACACAGGATGGGGCTTCCTGAGGGGACTATAGCAACACCCCCCCGCAGAGCAGACCCAGGTTGCAGCTGGCTCCGTCCATCACAGCCCCCTGCCCCACAGAGACCCACACAACCCTCTTCCCCCCACTGCCTCTCCTCCAAAGCTCCCAGCCCAGCCCATTCCATTGGGAGGCTCCCAGTCTAGTAGCTGAGCTGCACCTGAGGCAGGGTGCCTGCCTGCAGATGCAGACCTGCCTGGCTGTGCCTCCACAGCACAGGGAGGGGGAGCCACAGGTGAGCAAGCCCTGGTCATCATCATCATCACAGGCCCAGTAATTCTCTGGATATTTAATTTCACTGAGGCAAAATGTGTGCAATTTTATGGGTTGAATGATTGAATGACATAATACCCACCTGCCCGCATTGTCCATCACTAAGTCCAGTAATTTTGTCAAGTGTTTGTTGCACAACATGGTGGTGCCTACCCCTACCTTGTGCTTCAGGGGGTGATGGGGTCCAGGGCAGCCTGTTATAGCCTGTTATAGAACTACCTGATTAGTAATTGGATATGTTGGCTGGCATTTTTTTTTACGTGTTCGCTCCCCCTGATGTTAGAACCTGGCTACACCACTGGGGAGGGGAGCTTCCTAGACCTGTGCAGCTGGGGCTTGGGTGAATTTTGTGATACTGTGCCCCTCCCCAGCTACCACCCTGCAGTCCCCACTCCTGCACCATGCTGGGCAAGGGGCAGCCCCATCCCCAGTGAGGCTATGGTGAGGGGTGGCAGCAGGGGAGGCCACATGTGATGGCAACCTCCCCCCTTGGTACCCACCATAGGAGAGGCGAGTGGGCTTTCTGGACCTGAGAGGGACCTAGGAGCATGTGCAGTGAACTGCGGGGGAGAGGAGGGGTCCCTCCCCTGGAGCTTGCTGCTGCCAGGGAGGGTGGAGGGAGTCCTCTTTGGCCCTAGCCCTGGGGCAGCCTGTCTGCACCCCAAGTTCCCCAGCCCTGCCCCAGAGTCCTCACCTGACGGGAAAAACACACAACTTAAATTTGGTGGTCAGTTTAGAGTATCATAGAATATCAGGGTTGGAAGGGGCCTCAGGAGGTCATCTAGTCCAACCTCATGCTCAAGCAGGACCAATTCCCAACTAAATCATCTCAGCCAGGGCTTTGTCAAGCCGGGCCTTAAAAACCTCTAAGGAAGGAGATTCCACCACCTCCCTAGGTAACCCATTCCAGTGCTTCACCACCCTCCTAGTGAAAAAGTTTTTTCTTAATATCCAACCTCAACCTCCCCCACTGCAACTTGAGACCATTACTCCTTGTTCTGTCCTCTGCTACCACCGAGAATAGTCTAGATCCATCCTCTTTGTAACGCCCTATCAGGTAGTTGAAAGCAGCTATCAAATCCTCCCTCATTCTTCTCTTCTGCAGACTAAACCATCCCAGTTCCCTCAGCCTCTCCTCAGAAGTCATGTGCTCCAGCCCCCTAATCATTTTTGTTGCCCTCCACTGGATTTTCCAATTTTTCCACATCCTTCTTGCAATGTGGGGCCCAAAACTGCACGTAGTACTCTAGATGAGGCCTCACCAATGTTGAATAGAGGAGAATGATAATGTCCTCGATCTGCTGGCAATGCCCCTACTTATACAGCCCAAAATGCTGTTAGCCTTCTTGACAAAGGCCAGAGGAGGGAGTGTTAGTGCCTGTGCGGACTTCTGGGAAGTGCATGGGGTGGAAGGGGATGCTGGGATGCTCTGGAACCACTCCTTCAAAGCCAGTCAGGACTCTGGGGGAGCCTCCTCTCTGAGCAGACTGTCTCCAGGGCAAGAAGCTTACACCTTCCTGGGTCTGACCTCAGAGCATTCAGCCCTTCCACACCATGCACTTTCCGCAGTGAGTCCGCCCAGGCGGGGTCCTGGGGCAGCCAGAGGTCCCTGCACCCCAACTCCGCAGTCAGATGTGACTCTCAGCCAGACTGTAAAACAGAAGGTTTATTAGATGACGGGAACACAGTTTAAACAGAGCTTGTTGGTACAGAAAACAGAACCCTCGGTCAGGTCCATCTTGGGAGCCCAGAACCAAGTTCTGGGTCTCTCCCCTTTTCCCCAGCCAGCTCCAAACTGACACTCCCTCCTCTGGCCTCTGTGTCTCTTCCGGACAAGGAGGCCACCTGATCTCTTTGTCCCCAACACCTTCAGTTGGCATCTTGCAGGGGAAACTGAGGCACCCACACAGTATTCAGAGAAAATATTAAGAACATTCCCACTTCATCACAACAGGTGCAACAAAATATAATACTGTATATTGAAGTAGGCAAGTGCTGCTTCTGACTTTCCACTTTTAATTGACCCTTGTAATCTTGTTAGCTTCATTTTATATCGGCTTACAGGGCAGGAGCGGGGGGGCACCACCATTTTGGGCCCCACCAAAAATTATACAAACCTGCCGCCTATGCAGGAAGGAGGTTGTTCTGTTTCACCTACAGACAGGGTGTGTGACTGGGCTGGAGGGTTGAGTCACTGAGGACCCACTGAAGAATCCATCAACCAAGGGGGGGCGGTGAGTGCTCGTGAAAGGTGGGTGCTACTGTCTTATAACATCACAAACTGAGAGACTGCAGGCACATGAACTCAGTGCTCACAAGAGGTGGGTGCCAACCCTGTACACACTGTAATTCTACTAATGTGCTATATTTGAACTGTCTCTCAACTGTCAGGAGTTTTATTTCTTCAAAAAATAACCAATACAGTCCAGAAGCTGTTGATTCTGACTCAGACAGTAACAGATGTAATCCCTTCACAATGGCTCATTATCACAGGTAAGAAATAGTTTATAAAAGCATTAGCTGTTTCTTGGGGCCAGAACTAAACAAGCCCATTTATTACTGCTGGCTGCAACCAGTTCCTCTAGAATTACTGCTCAAGACCGATGTGAGATAGTAATGCTGTTTATAATTATAGTCAGCCAGGTATAGTCAGACTCCCGTTTTTTTGCTCACAATCCATAAGTAATTGTTGGCTTATCTAGGATAAATATTCATGGAAAAGTATTGTTGAATTAAATTATATTATCTTTATGACTCTTTTTAGAAAATGTCAAGAAGCCAAAATATAATAAAATATTTGAGTCACTTTAAGCATATGACCCATGTGTGCTGTAATATCTGCCCCAAATCTCAAAATCTAGGGTCAATTCATGAAGTGAATCACTTTAGGAATATTAATGAGGGGCAGTTGTTGAGCCCAATAATTAAACTGTCACTTATTGGCAACAATTGTTAAACATATATGTACATTTTCTCAAGACCTAAATTTTAGTTTCTCTTTATGTAAAAATCAGTAGGTATTTTGAGAATTTGAGCATTTTGGGATAGAAACATAATATCTGATAGATTAGTGATTTAATCCTAGTTTCTGTCACTAAACTAGCCCATCATTTGAGTAGGGGCACACATACTATGGTGATGGGTGGCAGTATAAAGTCATAAGATAAATTAATAATTCCTTCTCTGAGAAATGATACATTAACACAAAGGAATATCTTGATAGTGTAGTTAGTGGTACAGCTAGAATTTGCATTCATGCACTTTCTATGGATACCCAATGTACTATTGTGATGGGGTGTACACCCCGCACAGGTTCTGAGAAGCCAATTCGGGTATCTGGCTGCACCTGGAGGGAGAACCCGGCTTAAATGAACATGAAGCCCAGCAGGGCAAAAGCAGGCTGGTTAATATACAGTCAGGAAGTTGATAGCAGAAGTCATCGGCAGAGAAAGAGACTACAGTAGTTCTCTGGGACCAGAGAGATTGGAAGGAGAAAACCCAGGATAGACAAAAAGCGCTGGGATTCTAGCCCTGGAGAAAATCAAACTCGGAGGAGTTGTGGGAAAGGAAATCCTGAGATGGCTGGGTAGAAAGAAGCCCCGGGAAACAGCAGCAAGAGATAGGACTGTGCAGCCTTTGGTTGCTTGTTGTAGGGTCCCTGGGCTGGAAACTAGTGTAGAGGGCGGGCCTGGGTTCCCCTACCAGCCACTGGGTAGTGGCACAGGATTGTTGGAAACACCAACTAGGCAGTTGGTCTGGAGGGACTTTGTTACCTCAGAATGGGGGGACGATGTAGTGACCTAGCAGAGGGCGGAGTCATGAAGAGAGGGAACACTCCAAGTTGCAGACAGAGAGAGGTGCCATGGCATGAGTGAGTGACAGAAGGGGACACCAGACCAGATGAGAGCTGATTCCCCAGACACAGCTATGAGGAGGCTCCCCAGTGGTGAATGGACCCTGTCACACTTACCCATTGCTCTCAAATGGCTTCTTTTGAAGAGAGCCCATGAAGAGCTCCTCATGTTGGAATTCATGGCATAAGGTGCAATGAAGTCAGTGGTGCAATGGTCCCAGGTGCAGTGAACTGCAGGATTAGGGTATTGAATTGTAGATGGGCAGCTCAAGTCAGTGGAGCTATGCCAGTTTACAGTAGCTGGGGATCTGTCCCCTGTGCTTGAGAAATTAAATTATATTTCATGGAAACATTTAGGACACATCTTCCTTTTTTTTTTCTTCCCTTTCTTCAGATGCTTTTTATGGGTCAGCCGCACAAGTTATGAAAAAAAATATTATTCATGCACCCACCCACACACCAAACAAACCCTTTTAAATACTCCAGTGGACACATCAAAAGTAGTTTTAATAAAATGTGAATTGTGTTGACTATAGGAGATATAAACTGTAAAAGTTGAGGAATTTTTTTCATTTTGTTTGAGATAATTCCTGTTGTTGAGGCTGGAGACCTTAACGGAGAAAGGGCAATGGCTCCACTGCCTCAGGACACAAGACACTTGCTTACCTTGCCACAGTTCTTATTGCACACTGATCAGGGAGCCATTGAAGGGATGGGGGTATAGGCAGCCTGGCCTAGGGGTCACAGCTGGGCTGGGGTCTGCACATCAGGGAGGGTAGCTGCTGAGCTGGAGTCAGACGAATCACAAGAGCCAGCTTCAGTAAGCAAGAGTTGGGACCAGAGTCAGGCAGAAGTTGGAGACTGGAGATTAGAGCCAGAATCCGGGTCACAGTCAGACTAGGATTGGGGGATCAGAAGACAAGGCGAAGTCTGGAGTCATATCAGGTCAAAGTCTGTATGGTTGCCCAGATAACTTCCTGGGGCAACCCCCAGGGTAAAAGAGGGCTGCAGGGTACCGTCACTTTGGCTCCCTGGGGTGGTACTTCATGTGGTGCCTAGTCTCTGCAGTTTTCCCTGGCTGTGGTTCTGCATGGCCTCCTAGTGGCACCTGAGGTCAGACGTCCCAGGCTCTGGAGACCTGGGTTTTAGTCCACAGTCCCTTACAGCCATAACAGCTGAGACATATTGTAATATTAGCTGCCACTGTCTGAGATATCATGGGGAACAAACTGCACTCCATGCTCATCCTTATAATATGATTGTGTGGTATCCAATGAAAAGTTTGTCATGTTGGGTGTTTTCGGAAGGCTCATGATGCACTGAACATTGTTATAGTAATGTTATAGGTTGTAATTTCATGTATATAGTTATGAGGCTGAAAATATATCCTCATGGCTTAAAACAAGCCCAGGCAAAACTCTCCAGGAGCAGAGGGGCAGTTCACACCTCATCAGAACATGTAAGGGACAAACCCAGCCTCACAGGAACAAAGGACACTGGCCTAGGCAGCAACAAAGGATTGTCTATTACTACTTGTCCTACCTTCAGTGGACATAGAGAAAAATTGACCATTGTCCTCTTTATAGTAGCCCTTAACATATTGGAAGACTGTTATCAGGTCCTCCTTCAGTTGTTTTTTCTCAAGACTAAACATGCCCAGTTTTTTTTTAACCTTTCCTCAGAGGTCAAGTTTTTCAAAAACGTTTATCATTTTTTTTGCTACCAGCCCCACCTATAATATATCAGGTCAGGTATTTTCCCCCTTAATTTGTGTACTGCACCATGTGTATCTAGAGTGCTAAATAATGACCAGAAAATCACTATGCTTACACATTGCAGCGTTGCATCTCCACCCTCACACCATGCGTGTTCCTCAATCCTCACTTGAAGGGTCACCTCAAAATGTAGGGGACAGTTTAGTCTTCAGTCCATCCAGTAACTGGATATGCCTATAGGGGCGCAAATTGTGATGGTGTGATGTAGACACCTGTTCACTTAAAGCTGAAGTGAGACCATCAGCTTGTTTCATATAGGTTACCAAGTATCAAATCATTGGTTAATGACATCTCATAATTACAGACTTGCTGGATTTGAGCAAAGGAGCTGGTGAATATCTATTATGAATCCCCTGAGCCATTTACCTTAGCACCACCCACACAAGCTATTTGTGTACAAGTTTAATATAGTAGATATTGGTACAGCCATGGAAGGAATCCAGAATTTAATTTTCAGCATCAGTTCTGCTGACAGCTTCATCTGTAATATTATGAATTAGCTATAGCAATTTCACTTAGGAAAACTTCATATTAATTTTCTGCCTCTAAATATTAGTCAGCTCTTGTTCCTTAAATTAATGTGCTTTTCCATAACTATCTCACAAAACTGCAAAACTCTATTTCATTTAATTATACCTTTAATGTTCTGATTTTGATCCTATCTTAGTGACAATTTCTTTTAAAAAGGATAGATTCTTGGCACAGAAAGACAGGATTTTTGTTCACTGTCTGGCATTGTTACTACTAAATTGTTGATCACTAAATTACAAGAAAATGAGAAATTAATAAAAAAAAAAGAAACAGAGACATCATTTTGTGGGGGAAGCACAAGGACCAGAACAAACTGAACAATCTCCATTAATCTTCCTTGGGATTTGGAGAGGAAGTGGCAAAACTCTCGTTGGAATTATAAACAGTGCTTGAATCATTTTCATAGTGCAGTATCCCTGTTTAAATAGTAATAAATTACAATCTTGCTCTGTTATCATCTGGCACATTCCTTTTGCTCTTTCCATGAAATAGCCGTAAGATGATTTAAGGTGTTTTTGTTTCCATACTATCTGACATCAGGGAAAGGGTTTACTGGTGATTGCGTTATGCAGATATTATGCCATTATTTCTTTCTTCTTTTCCCACAACTCTCATATCACAAAAGGTTCAATCTTGCAAAGTGCCAATGGGAGCTGAGAGTACTCAGCAACTCTCAGTAGGTACTGTACTTGGCATTTTACAGGATTGGATCCAAACTGATTGTCAGAAGGATATTTGCATATTTAGTTTTCATGGCAGTGCTTCCTGCAGAAAGACGTGTCGCCATCACCACTCTTATTTCATTTGATTGATTTCCCCTTATTTGCATTTTCATTTATCTTCACCTTGAAAGAAGATGATCCTCCTTCACCTTAGAACTGACCCTGGTTTTTAATAAGCGTATTTTCTATTCACTCTTTGAAATGGATGAGTAAGTCTCTGTTTCCTTTCATACCCTCAAGCACTGAAATATATGGGCGTGACAGAAATGGCAAGGAACACTTTAAGTAAACTTTGCAACCTGCAGTTTGAAAAGAGAAAAATACCCCCATGATTCTTCTGCTGGGGATCCTAGGTCAAAGAGGGGAAAAGTAACTGTTTGACAAGCAGACATAAAAATACACCCCAGGGAACCCTAGTAAACTACAATACTTATAATGGGGTTTGGTTTAATTTTTTTCACTCCCTTCAATTGATGAAGATTTCAGAATGAAACAAGAACAAAAAGATTTCCCTTTCTTCATTTGTATTATGAACTCAGTCTACATCAGGGCAGCTCTCTAGAGGTTCAAAACTTTGCATGGTGTAGGCTATTTAAAATGAATGATGTTCAAAAAACCTTAGCATTAACTGATGCTGATGAATTATTCTTTTGTAGCTTTCTTTCAGACTCTCAGGGCTTGGCTACACTTACAAGTTGCAGCGCTGGGAGTTACAGCGCTGCTCATGCAGCTGTGTAAGCCAGGCGCTGAGTGGCCACACACCAGCGCCAGCGCGCTGCAGTGGCCACACTTTTGCAGCGCGCTATTCGCTGTGGTGCATTGTGGGCACAGCTACACAGCATTCCACCCACCTCGTCATTTTTTTATTGTGAGTGAAATTGTGGGAAGAAGGAAGTGTCCTGTCATCCCACTTCCTGTTGCCGTGCCGCATGGTGCATCATCACACATCCCAGCATCACTTTTTTCCGGCAGCGGTTGGTGCCAGTGTTCTTTCTGTCTCTGTACTCTCGATTCGAATGGCAAATGGAGGCCGATCTGCTGAGGACTCTGCTGAGATGTGTCACCAGCACAACACGCTTGCAGTGTCGAGCTATTCCTCAGCTCCCAGAAGTGAAGTGACAGTGAGGATATCATGATATATGATCAATATATCAATGCGTCAGCACACACAGCTGCACGCGGCATTCACGCAAATGCCGCGCGCTGCTGGCAGCCGCTTTGGGCTCTGGGCACGGGAGTGGGGTGGTCCATCGGGATGGAAGTCTGGGATGTTGAGCATGATGAGCAGTGGCAGCAGAACTTTCTTAGCTTCTTTGGCTCTGTGCTGAGGCTTGTGTGTGCACTGCCGCAGGACACAAGCACAAGCTGGACACTGCCCGCGCGGGTGGAAAATGGGCTATGGGAGGGCAAAAGGCAATCTATCCAGATAGAATGCCGTCGGGGTGTGGGTGGGTGGGAAATGTCGATGGTTGAAAGTGTTTTGATGCAAGTTTGCAAGGCAATTAATCGGCAAGGCAAAAGAAAGACCGAAGAAGAGGAAGTGCACATTGTTGTGGATGGGACACAATGGGGGTTTCCCCTGGAGGGGATAGGCGATCCCCTATATTCCATTAGATGCCCCCCCCATTCTGATTCATCCCCCGTTAATAATCGGTATTTCTTCTATACTTGGTTCTCTCTATTGTCTGTGGATCGTCGCGTTTACACACATTTACACAGGCTTGCCTGGACAGGGTGCATGCACGATTCTCTTTCAGTGGCCTGTTCAGGAAAGGAAGGGCAGGACAGGAAGATTTCAGGAGGAAGACACAGACAGGGTGAGTAGGGGATGTCTGTGATCCGATGCCCCTGACTTGGCAACCTACCCTATTGTTACTGCCTTGGCTCACCCAGAGGCTTGACAGGAGAGCAAGAGCTGAGTTCAACTACAGGCTGAGCTGCTGATGATGTTTGTGGTGACTGCTTTTTGTTTGGGATGTTTTTCTGGGCTTGTGGGTGAAGGGAGACAGGAAGCTGGGGGCAAGCGCTAATAAGCGCCCCTAATAATTTTTTGTAATATTTAGTGAAAAAGGGTGAAACATTCAGTGAGGCATGGACCACCGGAGGGTTCAGGCTGAGGAGGCTGAGCCAGAGAGCAGCAGGGCTAGAGCAGGCCAGCAGGAGGGCTTCAAGGGAGAGGGGAGGGGATTGGGGGAGATTTGAGGGCTGAAGAGTGAAGGAATGTTGCTGCCTTGCAGTTGTTTTGCACTTGTGCATGTTAATGTTATTCTATTGCAAATATATGTATTATAATAATTAATAATTTTTCTTTATCTTTAAGATTATCTTTCACTATCTTCTTTATCTTAGACTGTAAAGACTGTTTTCAATTTTTTTAAAAAGAAAAAAAAAAGAAAAAGACACAGACAGACAACACACACACACACAACACACACACAGCAGTGGGAGCAAAATGGTGGATTTTGATTTGTACAAGTTGTACAATGCATCTGGTTGCTGTTTAATGAATCCTGCCTCTGCTTGTGGTAGTATACCTGTTCAGGGATGGGGGCATGGGGTTGGGAGGGGGGGCAGTGGTGGTAGGGTGGCTGTGGTAGGAATCAGGGCTGGTTGGGGAGGTGGTGGGTGTGGGAGGTGGTTGGTGGTGAAAGGGTGGGTGGGTAAGACATTGAGGGCTGGGGGAGGATGAGGGCGGGTGGGGTGGGGGGGGGTAGTGTAGTGCTCTGCTTGCATGGGTGACAGTGACTCTGTGCTCTTTGGCTCCTCTCAGCTCTCAGAGCAGCCTCCTTTCCCCTTTCTTCTTCTCTCTTCTCTCTTTCTGTCCTGCTTTCTTTCTCTTCTTTCTCCTTCTTTCTCTTTCTCTCTTCTTTCTCTTTTTTCTCTGTTTTTTCTGCATGTTTTCTTTTCTTCTTTGTTTTTCTCAAATTTTCTTTTCTCTCCTCTGTTGGAACACACTGTGATGTTGAACATCTCACTCACAGAGTCAACACACACACACACACAACACAGGCAACATTACATCTCCACTCTCTCCACAGATACACACACACACTCAGGTGTCTCACTTCACACACTTCTTTTCTCTCTTCTTTAAAAAAGAAAACACAACAAAAGCCAAAAAAGTGAGTGAGGAGTGAGCTAGAAAATTAGAAGAGGGGAGGAGGGGGAGAGAGTGAGAGTGGTGTTGGGGGCTTGAGGGAGGGAGGAGGTTGAGAGAGATGCAGATGAGGGCAGATCTTCTCTTCTCTTCACTCACTAGAAAGAGATCTATTTTTTTTTTCTCAGGACTTGATCTCCCCAATGTCCTCACTACGAGTCACTAGGAACAGCGGGGGGGTCTTTTAGAGGCAATGTGGATTCCTGGAGCTCCCCGGGGACTGGTGACGTGTTGTTCCCCCCCACTCCCCCCCACTGGCCGAAGAGCGGGCGTCGGCTGTCACGACACGACAACAACCACAAGCTGTGGCTGCGCCCCCTGGACCCATGCCACGCATGCTTTGAGCTGACTGGATGAGATTGCTGATAACTGAGATGAGCGATTACGGATGCGATAGACCACATCAACGGGCTATTCATGCATCCATAACCCCCCATGCATGCCCTTGCCTCCCCACTCCACATAACCAACCAGAACACCAAAAAAAACCCTCCGCTTCCTCTCCCTCCTGCTGCCTGCTCTGCTGGCTGCTGGCTGCTGCGATCTCTCCTCTGCAGAAGAGCCCTGCTGCCATGCCCTGCCTCCAGATGTGCTTCTTCCCCCCCCCCCCCAGCTTCACCACGCTCTCTCCTCTCTCTCCTCCTCCTCCTCTCCTCCCCAGCCTGCCCAGCTCCCCCCATCGTGTCCCTCCCTCCCTGCCCCCAGGGGTCACAGTCACCCCCATCCCAGCATCATATCCCAGTGGGGAGCGGCGTGAACGGGCGTTCACCCTCTCATGCTTGGGCAGGCCCTGTAAGCAGCTTCTCTCGCACTACCCACTCTTTCTGCTCAAATTTGTATGCCCTCCCGATGCCCAACCTCCTCCCCTGCTTGCTATCTGTCTGCCCCATCTGCCTGAGATATCGGCCCACCCTGCCCTGATGCCTCACTGAGATGCCACACCCCCTGCACTGATGAGTGCTGGTTGCATGTGGCTCTCCATGCTGCTCATGCTGGCATTGGTTGAGGCTGCTGCAAACCTGATTGACCTGTTGCTGTTTAACTGCACTTTGAATTTATGGGCAGCAAACAGGAGAGCTGTTTTTTAGGAGGACCTGAGGCAAGAGGCAGCTGTGAGGCAGGAAGGAGAGGTTTAAATTGAACAGGGGAGTGGGGATAGCTCCAGCTGGGCTGAACAGGGATTGGAGACTGAGCAGTGCTGGCAGCGACAGGTTCTGGGTGTCACACCTGCTGACACCTGCTGAGAGTCCTGGCGCCTGCAGCAGCCACCCAACCGCGCTGCCCCAGGGGAGCAGCAGGGCGCGGCTGCACTGTTTGGCAAGCTGGGCAGGTGCCAGCTGTGCAAGGCTGCGTTGCGCTTGCAGCGCTGCAGCCTCCTCCTGGCCTCAGACTAATCCATAACTGCATCAAAGAGATCTTTTCAATTGCTTCTCACCTGGAAGCCCATTCAGTGTCCTGAATCTGTCATACTATGGATCAGCATATGTTTTTTGGTTTTTTGTTTAGAGTTTTAAACTGCTGCATAGCTGTGCCTGGCTTGTTTTTGCCTTTCAAATAGCAAAGAAACTAAGAGATGATATCTCTAAGGATCTCCAGTCATTTTATCTTCTTTACATTTCATTGATTTATAAGCATGGATCTGATATAATATAGGTAGAGGAATGTTAATACCTTTGCTGTAATAACCCCTATGGAAATCTGTTTATTATAAGTAGTATAAACCTAATGGAAGAGACTAAAAATAAAGCCTTTTATGGGACTGCCCTGATATATATTTTATATATATAAAAAATACACACAGTGTTATTCTACCAGTGAAGAGAGTGCAAAAATATGCAGGTATTTCTTCATCACTAGGGTTTTATTTAACCCTAAAAATGTCAAAAGGAAATGCAGAAATGGCAAATCATTTTCTACAGTTCTGCACTTCTATGCCTAAAAGAACTGATAATGATATTGTGAAACAGTACACTGGACGGTTATGATTTAAAAATGCATTTCAATTTGTTTTTTCTACAAATGTGTTTACTTTGTTTCCTGGGAGCAGTCAGCTTGGACAATCACAGGATGAATCCAATACAGTCTCTCACCAAATTTCAAACATGAAGGGGATGAAATAAGAAATCTGAAAATAGTGGACCTTAAAAAAAAAAAAGGGGGAGAGGGGATGAGGATGTAGAATTATGTTTTGAGGGAGCCCTGGGAAAATAGATATGGATCATTTGTTGTGAGACAAGACATGGAAATGTAGTTCTGGGCAATTTCTTAATACACACAAATCACTTTTCAGTAGAACAGTAGAAAGGGTACCAAAGTCGTAGGCTACTGTAACAGTAGAAGACTTGATAGATCTGTAAACCAGTGCTCAGAGCCCTAAATGGTGGGGTGACGAAGTGGGAATGTTCTTGATGTGTTATGTGAATGCTGAGTGGGGAGTATTGACCTGGAAAGGTTGCAGGGGAGTTGAGATGGCCTGCAATGGGGAAGGGAGCATACCTGAGCATGTAACCTGAGAACCCAGGAGGGGGGTTGAAGGCCAGGTGACACCTCTGCCTGGGAAACTGGACAAAGGCTGAGGGAGGAGCCAGGGGGAGGCTGAGTGAGAGGCTAAAGGCAGTTTCAGTTTTGGAACTGGCTGGGAAATGGAGAGGGGCGCCCTGACGGGTCTTGGGCTTCCCAACGGGGTTGTGGCCTCCCTGGGAGCCCCAGATGGACCTAACTAAAGGGGGTCCTGTTGTCTGTACCAGCAAGACCTGTTTTGGGCTGTGTTCCTGTCATCTAAATAAACCTCTGTTTTACTGGCTGGCTAAGAGTCATGTCTGACTACAAAGTGGGGGTGCAGGACTCTCTGGCTTCCCCAGGACCCCGCCTGGGTGGACTCGCTGTGGGAAGCGCACGGAGGGGCATATGCTGAATGCTCCAAGGAGAGACCCAGGAGGTGAAGCCTTGTAAGCTTCTTGCCCTGAAGACAGTCTGCTCCAAGGGAGAGGAGGCTCCCCAAAGTCCTGACTGGCTTGGTGGGGAGCAGTTCCAGAGCATCGCCCGGGAACTCCATGACAGGTGGCACATCTGTGGCATAGTTCTCCCAAGTTCATCTTCCAGAAAGTTTTAAGTAGCCAGTGCAGCCCCAAAATGGCTATCAGGTGGTCAGTAGATACATGGAATCAGTGCATCTCTCAGCATTCTCACCTGGCGGGGCTTCTTTGGAGCTCCCAGCGAAACCAGTAACTGTTTTTACTAGGTGCATTTCTATGTCTCCATGTCCCCGTCCCAGTCATAATGTGTCTGGCCCCTGGCTAGGAACCTGGAAGAATATCCTCTGGGCAATAGCATTTATACATAAATGGCGATGAAAAGGCATGAAATAGCTATTTAGATATGAAGTATGGAGGTCTTGCCTTGTCTACAGTAACTTGTATATCTGCGACTGCTGTTAAGCCAACCAATTTCAGCCACTAACTTGATCCTGCAGCCTTTTGGTAAGAATAATTCCTGCTGGCTTTCATGGGAATTCTGTGCATGAAATGACTGCAGCATCAAGCAAGAGACTGCTACAATGCTACGCTACTGGTTCCTTCACTCCTTTCAACCCAAGACCCTTAATTTAGCCTTCTGTGGTGGTCTGTTCACTGTTGTCCCATTGACAATTGTTCCTGTTCTACAGGAACAAAATGTATCTTATTTATAAGAATTCAATGTTGATCAATGTATTTCCCCTGCATGATGGGAAGAATTTGGAAAAGGTATTATAGTTATTCTTTGGTAAGAGTGCCTGGTATAAAAGTTTAATTATCTGCCACCCCTAAGCCTGTCATTTCTCTTTCATCAGTAACATAGAAGTAAGATATTTTCTACTTTGCTGACCTGTGTTCCCCCATCTACTTGGCTTTGGTATTTCTCCACAATTCTCACTTGGGGCTTCCATGCCAAATAGGAGAGTTTCCTTTACATAAATGAGGGCAGCTGAATGAGGATGGCTGAATAAATGGTGACTCTTAATTTACCTCGGCCTCTAGTATATTCTTAGATGTACTTTGTGCTGTACTCCAGCGGAGTGGTTACAGCAGTGCAACGGGTCTGTTTCATAGTCTCAAGTCATTTTTGTGGTGGTTAAAAGTCTCCATCTTATCAATTGTTTCTTTAAAATGCATTAGATGTGAACAAAATATGAAAAAGGAGGTGATTGAAGCACAACTTTATATTAAAGTCTGATTAGTTCCCTTCTTGTGCCGCTTTCTCTGTTTCCCAGGTTGGCTGTGCAGACTCATTCTTTCTTTCTCCATAATGACTTATTTTTCTTTCACATTTTGAAAAGAACAAAAAAATTGATCTGAAACACAAATATTCCATACCAAAAAGATATCGCTAGAAAGAACGGAAATAGGTTTGTATATTAACCCTACTTTGCAGTGATAGGGCCAAGTCATGGCTCTGGTGAGTCAGGGAAATGCAAGCAGTCATGGAGCAACTATAGTGCCTAACCCCTGTAGGAAAAAAAACATTATGCCGGTGCAAAGCATAAAGCCTTTGGACACTGGGCAGCGGCACAAGCTATACCTTCAAAAAGATATGCCATATATTTAAGCGCCTATGTCCCAGATTTAGGCACTACTGCAATCCACAAAACCCTACTCAGCTGCTCCCAAAAGTTGTAGGTGTTAATTTTCACTGTAAAAGTCTCCTAGGGTGCCTAAGTTTCTGGGCATGCATCCTTCTACCTCAGCCAGGTGCCCGGACACCTATCCTGTACCTAAACCCCAGTGTGGTCCTCAAATCAAGGGACAATAGATAGGACAATGCTTATCTTGTCTGATCTGGTAGGCATGCTCTGAGCATGACCAACTCCACACAAAATGGCCAGAGAA
This sequence comes from Mauremys reevesii, assembly GCF_016161935.1. NCBI lineage: Eukaryota > Metazoa > Chordata > Testudines > Geoemydidae > Mauremys > Mauremys reevesii. The sequence continues at coordinate 49,735,659 of NC_052633.1, read as the reverse complement.
TGACAGAGCAGTGTCCCTTTTACCCTTTAACTCAGTGGTTAGGGCACTCATTTGAGATGTGGGAGATCCTGTTTCAAATCCTTCCTGTACTTGAGGAGAAGGATTTGAACTGGGATTTCAAATTGCCTCTCAGGTGAGTGCCCTAATTGTTACTCTGATTCTGGCCCAAGGCATGTTTAATTATTTATACAAAATGAAATGTCTTCAATGGGGAAGGAAAACTGAGAGAACCCACACTTCAGAATATCCCATATCCCAGTGCTTAGGGCACCCACCTGAAGGATGGGAAACCCTTGTTCCAATTCTTCTTTCTCCTCAGGCACCCGAGGTGGAAACTGAACTAGGGTCTCCCACATGAGTTCCCTAACCAATACCCTAAAGGTATAAAGGAGGCTGCTGCCACCACCCTCACCCCCTGTGTGGAGTTAACTGTGTGCTGCTACTGTTCTTGCAAGAAGTGGCTTAGGTACCTGACTCCAGGAGATGGTTCATGGCTGTGGATCGCAAACAGAGATGGGCATCTCCCTTCAGCCCAGACTCAGGTTCCTAACTCTGTGAGAGGGGCAGGACTTAGGCTAGACCCCACTCATCGGTGCTGCTGTTGACTAGCTTATGGAGCCCATTCTAAGGTGTCTGTTTCTCCCCAAAGATTGTATAGGGAGCCTAGTCACCTAACCCATGGTTTGTGGATTCCATTGGGTGGTTGGGGCCCAGATCCACAATGGCATTTGGCTGTCTTATGCTTATTGAAATCAATGAGAGGTTAAGCACCTAAATTCCTTTGGGGATCTGGGCCTACGGACCTAAAAGTTAGGTGTTGCAATACTCAGAGTAGCCCTTTTGACTTAGGATGTGTATTGTATAAATAAATGAGAACAGCATTGAATGATTTCAAGGTAACCATTCACTCAGGGCATTGGTGGATTGTCAGAATGCATTTGGCATCTCCATATACAAATTTAAAAGATAAATGAAGAAGCATGTTTTTATGGAGAATACTGATCTGTTCAGCTTTACCTGATTGCTTTCTCACACCCAAGTGCCCTTGATAAACACAAGACTATTGACTCTGCTTACATTTGTTAAGAGCAGGACAAATTCTTTTAGAACTTTCATCCCAAAGCAGCAGGACTGAATCAATGGCAGTTTATATTCTCAAGTGCAGTGCCTGTGGGTCTCTTGCTGGAAAAATGGAATGGTCCTTTTAATCAATCACAGGAATGAATCTTTGTCAAAAACAAAATTGGAACCAAATTAGAAGTGCTGGATGTGTGCTACTGAGCCACAGTACTAAAGGAATCTTAAAATCCCGACATGCTATAGAACTTAAAAAAAAAAAAAAGAGGGGCAGAAAGAAAGAAAAATAGAAATGGTCATTTAACTGTGTACTAAAGTGATCCAAACTCTCCCTGATCTTGGTTTCCAAGCAAGATGAGAATACCACACTTAGCAATGATTTCTAACCACTATGTGTGTCTATATTCTGGGCTTTCTTAAGGAAACAGTCCAACTCTCATTAAAAGGCAAGATAAAGTTCTGCATGAACTTAAATGGAAACAAGATCAAGCTCTTAAGACCTGATCTTATTGGCCCTTAATGGTGAGCATCTCTGGTTGCTAGTGTCACTTTATGTTTAATTGTACATTCTAACCCGTAGAAAGCCTGGGTGGACCCAAAACCTATTCTCACAAAGGCTGGGTGGCTAGGAAACCACACTGGTATTGTTACAAACATAGCATAGTCGAATGGATCAAGCACTAGGCTGAAATTGAAGAAACCTGGTCTCTATTCCCAGCTCTACTGCTGTGTGACCTTGGAAAATTCACTTTACCTTTCTGTGCTGTCTTGTCTGTTTAGACTGCAAGCTTTTCGAGGCAGGAAGTGTCTCCTCACTATGTATTTATAAAGTGTCCAGAATCATGGGTCCCTAGTCTCAGTTGGGGCCCGGAGGTTTTACTATATGATAAACAATAATAATAGTTTGCAAAAGGCAAGAAGCCACTGGTTTAAAGTGCTGCTTTTATTTAATATATATCACGTTTTGGATAGAAGACAAAGGTGTATGATTAGGAATTATTAGATAGCCCCTACTATGTTCCATTTACTGCTCATCTCAAATCTCTTCTAAGGTAAATTCATTTTCTCTCACTTTCTTGTGTGGATATACTTTATTCTTAATCAGAAAGTTCTTTTGTACATAAAAATGAGCAAGAGATGTTACTTGAGAAGAAAACAGTGATACCAAGTCAATGGCATATACAACTTGGTGACAGGGGGTTTGTGGGTCTGGCTGGCCTGCTGGTTAGCACACCTGCCTTCCAGTCCCTTGCCCCTCTGTCAGGGCAGCCCCAGTAGTGATCTCTGTCCTGACTTTGAGACTGGAATCTTCAGCTTTCCACCCCCTCTGGGCCTCAGTCCTTAAAGAGATGCGATATGGGGACCTGGGCCTTCTCTCTACCAGGTTGCAACGCAGGGCCCAGTGGGAGGCAACACGGGCTGAGTCCTCCCTGCAGTATTTCCAAGTCTGCTTCCTTGGGTTACTTCCTACCAGTGAGTCCCTTCACTTTGGGGCATGGCCCATATTGTCCAAACAGTTAGCCTTTCAACAACAACAAAAGAATCCAAAGTACCAGGGCCCTGCAGGACCTGCTGGTTCTCCAAGGGGGTAGTAGTAGGAGAGGCTCTGCTTGAGGGCCTTACCCACTCTGTGCTCCCCTCTCCAGCTCAACCTTCAGTCTGGCTTCCTGGAGAAGGATTCCTCTTTCTTGCAGCCTCTCTCATCACTCTTTGCCTGGGCGTATGAGCTGCCTTTTAACGTGCTTCTCCAGCTGGAGCATGCTCAGCAGGCCCAGAGGGTAGGGTTGCCAGGCAACTGGTTTTGACCAGAACGCCCGGTTGAAAAGGGACCCTGGTGGATCTAGTCAGCACTGCTGACCGGGCTGTTAAATGTCTGGTCGGTGGCACAGTGGGGCTAAGACAGGCTCCCTGCCTGAAGGGTGACCAGACGTCCTGATAAAATCGGGGCTGTCCCGATATTTAGCCATTTGTCCTGTGTCCCAAAGATTGATTGGGACGCAATTTGTCCCGATATTTTGCGGGACTCCTTTCCCCCCTTGCCCTCCTATGTGTCACAATATTTTCTTCCTCTCATCTGGTCACCCTACCTGCCTGCCATGGCTCCGCATGGCTCATGGAAGCAGCGGCATGTCTCTGCAGCCCTTAGGTGAAGGGGTAGCCAAGGAGCTCTAAGCACTGGCCCCACCCCAAGCACTGCTCCGCAGCTCCCATTGGTCAGGAACACCTCCACATAGAAGCCAGAGTGGGGACATGCCGCTGCTTCTGGGAGCCGCCTGAGGTAAGCACCACCCAGAGCCTGCACTCCAACCCCCTGCCCCAGCCCTGATTCTCTTCCTGCCCTCCAAACCCCTTGGCTCTAGCCTGGCACACCCTCCTGCACTCCAAACCCTTCATCCCCAGCCCCACAACCCAAGCTGGAGACCTCACCCCAACTCCCTGTGCCAGCCCAGAACCCCATCCTGCACCCCAAATCCCTCATCCCTAGCCCCACACCTGAGCCCTCACCCCCAGCCCGGAGCCCTCACCCGCCCACCCCCAACCCCCTGTCCCAACCCAGAGTCACCTCCTCCTGACCCAGCCCAGAGCCCATATCCCCCCACCTCTCAACCCCCCTGCCTCCTGCCCCCCCCCTCCCATACTCCCCCCTTGCTCTCACCCCACCCCAGCTGAGAGCCTCCTGCACCCCCCAACCTCCCCCCCCCCCCCACTGTAGAGCCCCCCCCCCCCCAGCCAGCCAGAGTCTCCCCCCCCCCAACCCACTGCCTTAATCTGCCCCCCCTCCTCCTCCTCTCCTGCACCCTGAACTCCTCCCCCCAGCCTCTGCACCCCCACCACCACCCAACCAGCTCCTCCTCCCCCCCACCCCCACCCCAGGAACCAAGGTGAAGAAGTGAGTGAAGAGGGTCAGGAGGCAGGGAAATGGTGTTCGATTTTGTGCGAGTAGAAAGTTGGCAACCCTACCAGAGGGGTGGGGCTATTTGTGTTATGCTCATACCAAGCACACGAGATATTTATAGAAGAAGGCAAATACGCAGCATTTATTGAAAATACAACAGTTAGCATATGCTTTTCAGTCTCTCTGTCTCTCTCTCTCTCCTGCCAGTGATGTTTATAGTTACCAGTCTGTTGTAGCTCGAGTCAATCTAATGGCCAGTTAGATTGAGCACAAGTGTGGAGCTGGGCTCTTGTCAGTCGCGATCCGATGCTCCAAGGCTTTGCAGGAGTCAACCCAGAGTTCCATAGCAAAACATGCCAGCTTTATAGTTGTAAATTCCCATTTGAGTCCATGCATTTTACAATGTTATTCTGTAATCATTAGTCCTTAAGCGGTGTTATCATTTGATGGTTATTGTCGGGCTTCCCATCGTTATCTCCTATTTGTTGTCTCACCTTCGGGGGTGCCTGCCTCACCTCTGAGGTCGTCAATGCTGCTAACATGTTTAGCATCGGATACAATGGATGTTTTCCGATTGTCTTCTGGTCTTTCCAAGTTTCTCACTTCTTCTTGACCATCTGGACATTTGTGATGGCTTACACACCTTATCTTTTCCTGATGCATGCATTCCTCATTCACACAAACAATCTCTTACAGAAACCTTCAAAGGTATACAGACAGCAGTATTGTATATTCAGCAGAATACATTGTAAATCAAGCCTTGCTAAATCTTATAACTAAAACAATTCACATTGGGGCTTCAGGCCCTCAACATTCTTCTAATCTCCTTAACATAGATACAATACAAGATCCTGTCTCTTACTTACTAAAACCTTAAAACAAAGAAATGTATATTTAACTAGAGTGTCTAATTTGTAATACATATAGGAAACCATAGTAGACATTAAAACTTATCCTAAAACAAAAGGGTGACCATAATCAGTCATAAGGATTGTTCTGATCTGTCATTCCTTTCTGCTATTCAAAAAGGGTGGCTGACAGGATGAAATCAAATCATACATTAATTCTTATTGGACATTATAAAATCCTGCCTTACACTTGGGCCCAGTATTGTCTTTTAACCCCTTTGGGCCCAATGTGGGGACTGTTTACATCAGTGGTCCCCAACGTGGTGCCCGCGGGCGCCATGGTGCCCGCCGGGGCATTTATGTGTGCCCGCCTAGTGCTCAGCAGGGGAGAGAAGCCACAGCCCCACGCCTGCTGGGGACAGAGAACTCCGGGGCTGCAGGCTGCGGGCGCCGGTGTTCTCGGTCCCTGGCAGGCACGGGGCTGCGGCTTCTCTCTGGCTTCTCCTGAGCTGCAGACTGCGGGTGCCGGTGTTCTCGGTCCTCCTGGCTTCTCTCCAGCTTCTCTCTGCACTGCCCAGAACTGGCGCCACCCCTTCCCCCCGAAAAAACCCAAAACCAAAAAAAAACCCGCTCTGACTCTGCAGAATGGACCCGTAGCATGTGCTGCCCCAGGCACATCCTTCTCCACTGGTGCCTGGAGCTGGCCCTGTATGTAAGTAATTGTTGGTGCCCGCCACACTCTTCTGAAAACATGAATGCGCTACTGGCCACAAAAAGGTTGGGGACCACTGGTTTACACCATCACAAACTGGACACTATACAGTGTCCCATTTTTACAAGACAACATGAGAAGCCCAAGAAAAAATGCCCACATTGAAAAATGGAAGGATGGAATTAGATAGGGACTCTTGTCAATTTGAGTGATAGAGTAGGGATTCCTATGCATCTTGGTGAGATTGTACAGGGCAAAAAGAAATTATTAAGAAGGGAATAGCGTTGTTATAATGAGATGAAATTAAGAAAGAGAACATTTAGGCTGCAGATCAGGAAAAGCTGGGAGAATGAGGTTTCTTAACTTGGAACTATTCTCTGTCTTTTTGTTATTTAAAATTAGGTTAAACAAAGCACTAGTTAATGGACAACGGGAGATGGACTAGATGACCTAAGTGATCTTTTCCATCTCTTAATATATACAGTTCTGTGTTTCAATCCAAAATGTTTACTAAACATGCTGCTGCTTTTTCCAGGGGGTGGTTGGCAGAGGGAGATGCATGGGTTTTTGAGGATGCAGTAATTATAATGAAACTATTCAGTGTATTAGTGAGACACTGGGGACATATTTTTAAAGTTCTGAGTGACAGTTCCACTATGTGCACAAATCCCATCATTTTAATGGGATTTGAAAATGTAGCGCTAGCTGTCATATAACAGGCATATTCTGAGGCTAGTGATTGTGGAGCGGGATGAATGTATTATAGAGAATTCTTTCTTCCTTCACCTCATAAAATTACTGAATTGAATATCATTCTGGGTTGCTGTTTTAACTTGCTAACCTCTCATGCATTTTTCTCATATAATACCTGTAGCATGTATGGAGGAACTTTTCACTTCTGCATCATTGAGTATGGTGATATATTTAGCTGGCAGTGCAAAGGGCATACATCTTTCCTGAGTTGTATGAAACCTTCATTTTTACAGAATATGTCAGGGTTTCAACAGATGATTGTATTCTAGCATCATACAAAAGATACCATTTGCTAACACTTTCTCATAACCTTGTCTCGGAAACTTAGAAGTTAGTGATGGAAACATCCTATTAGATGATCTAGTCCAATTTCTTGCAAATTGTTCCCTACAGCATCTTTTCCAATACATTGTCCACTCTACTTTAAAAGTCCCAAGTAATGCAGTTTCCCTTGGCAGACTATTCCACAACCTTATACTTGTCACTGTTAGGAAGTTTTTCTGGTAATTTAGCAAAATTTTCCATCCTTTTTCTCCAAGTTATACATGTACCATCTTCATCTTCAGTACATCCTACAGACTCATATGCTCTCCTCCCCTCCTGTTTGTATTCCTTTAGTAAGATATTCACACTTTTATGCTTCGAATCTTTCTTTATAAGTTGCTCCAGTCTTCTGATGATTTTTCCTGCTCTCTTCTGAACACTCTCAATCTTCAGTATCTTTTTGGGACTGTTGTGGCCTCAATAGAATAATAATCCAGGTGTGGTTATACCAGAGCAGTACGGAGAGGGATCTAATATTTCCCTACTCCGTGATATCTTCATGAATGCAACCCAAAACTATGTTAGTCTTTTGTGCTGCCCTAGTATGTTAAACTCATGTCTAACTTTCTTTTAGGCATTTTGTTAATGACTCTGAGTATTCTTTCATCATTCTTCCCTTTAAACTCCTTCCTCAGATGAGTGTCAACTAAGGAAGAATTCACGTCCTGACAAGATTCATAGGGGAAGCAATGAGCTGTTCCATGGTGGCCCTTCTGGTATCACCTTTCCATTGGCATGACCGCCTGGCACTGGTGTGAGAGAGTCACAGGTTCACCTGAATCAGTGGAGCATCTAATGAGGTAAGCTCCCTTTAAGTCAACTGATGTCCAACTCCCATTGTCATCTGGCCTTTAAATTCCACAGCTTAAAACAAAAACAGACTTTTCCTGACTCAGTCAAAAAGGTGCAGTTAGATTTAGACCCCTGACCAGTCCAGGCTTTTTTGGGTTAAGACGGGAGATCCTTCTGCCTCAGATTCACACACAACTGACCACTAGAGGAAGCAGACAGTTATTCTACTTTGTCTGCTCTCACCTGATATCCTTCTGCTCACTCCCAGCCTTTTTACCCCAGGGTGTGTCCCGGCAGCTGGGCCTATAGCAGATGGCAGCAAATGCCTAGTACATCCAGTCACAGACAGCAATGACTATCAACCGCAACTATGGCGACACTACCACCCAACTATAATGTTTGCCCTTTCCTTTTGTAGCTCTGCCTACCATTTTTTTATCCGAATTTGAAAAAACTCTAATTTTTGTTTTCTGCCATATGAAACCCTCCAGGCATCTATATACATTATTATAGCAAGTAAATGGAGGGAAAACAAAACAAAATTTGAATTCATGGTAAGCAGCTGAAAATTATAAAATGAGAGTTTAATCATTAGGTTCCTTGGGATGCAATTCTCTCTCACACCATCAGGGAGGTAGAGTTAGAAACTGTGTCATTTGCTCTTTCAGTAGCTTGTGGGCTGTACAGCAATTAATCTGTGATCCAGGGATTCTGCAAGCTGCCTGTCACCTTCACCATGCTGCTGGGCACCCTTATCTCCCTCCGAAGTAGGGGAAACTCTCTGCCACAGAGAACCATGTTAGGTTTGATGGGCCATTACATGTCCACGATCTGGATCCCAAGAGCTATATTCCATCTGAAATAGAAGCAAAAGGAAGAAATTTAACCTGATATTGATAGAGTAAGGGACATAGGAATGGTATATTGCTTTGTGTATTTTTCATATTGTGTTTTTATGTCTCTTTTTTTCTGGGAACTAAAAATACTTTCTATAATTGTGGAATAGGTCCCGTGTAGCTAGTGACCAAACTTCTGGGTACAGGGAGTGCTGGATACTTTAAACTCTCCTTGATTTGTTTCTTCAAGAATTGAATATACTGTATTCTTCAGCTGCAAGCAAAATTTGTTGGCTTTAAAAAAAAAAAAAAGAGAGAGAGAGTCTCCATAGCAATGAACCGACTCTCACAAACTGTAAAGAAGGGGAAAATTGGACAGCTGTTAGTGCCACTTCATTTGGATTTAAAGTCATTAGAGCAAGAAAGAATCTGGGATTCTAAAAGTTAAGTTTCTAAGTTTCACTTTTATGTTGTAGAATTGAAAATGTATTTGTTGCTTTTATGACAGCGCCAAAAAAAAAAAGCCTATTGCCACCAAATGTTCTGACAAGAACTTTAAGACTTACATATATTTTCTGCCATACAATAACAGGCTATTGACTGTGCAAAGGGAAATGAGAGTAATAAAATAAGGAAACGTTCACTGTCTTTGAAACCATTTAAAAAAATTGTACTTGTAAATGTTCAGATTTGTCTGCAGGGAATCCGACAGTAGCTCCAACTAATAGTCACTGGAATTTACATGGATGATAGTTTGCACAGTGCGCTATCCTAGTAAATCTACAGGAAGTCTTTGCTTGTCTTATAATGAACTTACTTAGAGATGGAAGAATGTTTCTGAAATGTAAATGTAGTGGGCTGAAATGTTTCCCATAGGACTGAATAATCTCTTCGTTAAGAAGAGATGAGGGGACCAGAAAACCTTAACATTTTTTTCAAAGAGGAAGGAGGGAGGAGGTAAAGCAATTAGGAGATATAGAAAATGAAAAATGCAGAGAAGTAATGGTTGGTTAAATCTCTATTAAAGCATAAAGTAATTATACAGCTGTAGTTTTACTGTCTCAGATCCCTCTCCTCTAACTCCATCTTGGATTCCCCCCAACTGGGCTTTTGTCCTCTCCACTCAATTGAATCAGCTCTCAGGAAGGATTCAGATTATTTTCCTGGACAGATTTTTCGATCTCTGCTTCATCTTCTCCCTCCTTTTGACAGTTTCGATCAAAATGTCTCTCTAAATCTCGTACTCACTTGATGTTGTCATTGCTGGTTCTCCTCTTCTGTTTTCTTTGAAGGGGTTTTCCTTCCCCTTCCCTTTTTGCACTATACACTTAGAGTGATCTCATCTGCATGCACAACTTCAACCACCATATTTATACTGAAACCTTTCAAATTACCCTTTCTGCTTATGACTTGCTTTATTCATCCAGTCTTACATCACTATCTGCCATATTCTCCTTCCTGCCACTCAGGAAATTCAAGAGCACTGAGCTGTCATTCAGGTTCTCAGAATTTCCCACATTGACTACAGACTCCTTCTCATCTTCCTTGGTATGCCTGACACTCACATTGCTCTTGTGCAATCCTGTCAAAAGGTGGCACCTAAATTAATCTCTCTGGCCAGTTGCTCTCACTTCTTCTTTGAATCTGTCTACTAGATGAAAAGGAAATTATTGATATCTGGAAATGTTATGGAGGATGGATTGATAGAATTTGATGACTCTCCTCTTTTATCTGAGAAATCGGGCATGTATCCAAATCCTATTGCTTTTTCCTCCATAACATTTCCAAAATCAGACTTTGCTATATTTACATAGTGCTAACATTTTTATTCAGGCCAAGGTCCACTCATTCTTCAAAATCCTTTTCAAGACCCACCTTTTCTATGGTGCCTACAAGGAACCAGCCAGTTAATGATAGCTAGGTTATTGTGGATATCAAATTTCATTTATTTAATACCAAACAAACCAAAGATTTCAGATTAGCTGAGAACCATGAAGTTGTGCAATAGCTGACTTGTGCAACTGCATATTCTTATTGTTACTCTTGTCATCTTCACCCTTTCCTAAATTTCATGTCATTCTCTTGTTGTAGCTTGTTTAAAATTAGTGTGTAAACTCTTTGGGGGCAGGGACCATGTCTTTCTGCATGTTTGCAGTGTGATGGAATCCCCGGGGTACAACCTGGAATTGTGGGACTGCTGTGACCCCTTAACTCTCCAGCCTGGTCTGTCTCTCACAATGTTTTGCAAGTGACAAGCAGCAAATTTCTCTAAGTGTTGTTATCACCCAGCCACCAGTATGCAGTGGCACATCCAACTAAGCTGCATAAATGCTCTCCAAGGCACTCATGAACTATATGCAGGGAAACACCAGCAAATCTCTCAAGCCTCCAGCCTTGCACTCTAGAAATACACAGTCTAACACGGCTCCAGACCTTCTCTGGAACAGTGCAAACTTATTAATTAGTTCACCACTTCATCCAAGGAAGTGGACATTCACCAGCCTTTGTAATCTGAGCAGATTCCCCAAGCAGTTTTAGACAAACTCATTGGTAAGAATAAAACATTAAAACAAGTTTATTAACTACAGAAAGATAGATTTTAAGTAATTATAAGTGGTAGGCATAAATGTCAGAGATAGTTACCTTAAAAAAATAAAAAGTAAACACACATTCTAAATCCTAAATTTCAGACTAAGCAAGATTTGAATCAAACAGCTTTTCTCACCCCACTGGTTGTTGCATATAGTTTACAGTTCTTAAAATACTGGCTGAATTTCCTTCTCAGCCTGGGACCAATCTCCTCAGTTCAAAGTCTTTGTCTATTTTTCCCTGCATTCTTGTGCCTTCAATGAAGGTGGGGGAAGAGGGAGGTGATCTCATGATGCCACTGGCCCTTATTTTATACTCTCAATCCATGCCCTGGAAAGATACTGGCTCAGGCATGTCCTGGTAGGCCTTGCTGAGTCACAGAGTTGAGCAATTCCCATTGTGTGGTGTTTGCACAAGTGTCACTGAATTGTAGATCTCTTGTTTACAATTCCCCTGCTGGTCAATGGTTGTTTAACGCCTGCCTGGGTATGGGTCACCTCCTTTGTTGCCACTGGAGAACTAGCAGTGGGTAACTCTTAAACTCACAACATATTTCAATAATGACCATATAGCAGAATATCATAATTCCATATACAATGAGGATACACATATTTTGACAGAACAATGAGTTTCAGCAGATCATGACCTTTCATATGGTATTTTACATGGCATGCTCTGTATGAAATATCACAACTACATACAAATGATGAATATGGGGGTTACAGGGTCACACACAGCAAGTAGCACTGTACACTACAAGTACTGCATATAAAACTATGTCTACACTTACTGTGGTGTGTAAAGCAGTGGTTCTCAAAGCTGGTCCGCTGCTTGTTCAGGGAAAGCCCCTGGTGGGCCAGGCCGGTTTGTTTACCTGCTGCATCGGCAGGTTCGGCCGATCGCAGCTTCCACTAGCCGCGGTTCGCTGCTCCAGGCCAATGGGGGCTGTGGGAAGTGGCGCGGGCCGAGCGATGTGCTGGCCGCCCTTCCTGCAGCCTCCATTGGTCTGGAGTGGCGAACCGTGGCCAGTGGAAGCCACGATTGGCCGAACCTGTGGATTCGGCAAGTAAATAAACCAGCCCGCCCTGCCAGGGGCTTTCCCTGAACAAGTGGTGGACCAACTTTGAGAACCACTGCCGTAAAGTACAGGCACTACACATGTAGCTATGCGCTGCAGTGAAAGGCAGGGTGCATCCACATTTGTCTCTATGGTGCATAGCTACACACCACGGTGAAAGGTTCTGGCAACTGGGAAGCAACAGGACACTACACTGCTATTTTTAGTATTGTAGATGTGGGATGCACTGGTTGGCCAGGTAGAGAGCCAGATAAGGTATACACCCTAAGGTTCAGGTGTGTGGGGCACTCTACTCTACTCACTGAAGACATGACTCACCATCTGCATTGCTATTTATATCTATGCTAGCTAGGTGTGCAGTGTCTGTACTCTACACACTGCCATAAGTGTAGGCCTACCCCAAGAGTTGAAGGGATGCAGTGGATACAATACTGGATTGGGATGCTTTACTTGGCTCTGCTATTGACCTGCTGTGTGACCTTGGGCAAGTCACTTTATTTCTCTTTGCCTCTGTTTCCCCATCCACCCTTTGTCTGTTTTGTCTATTTAGATTGCATGTTGTTCAGGAAAGGGACTATGTCTTTGCACAAAGCTCCTCTGCAGCATGGGGCAGGGGTCACTTGCTGGAGGATTCTCTGCAGCTTGAGGTCTTCAAACCACAATTTGAGGACTTCAATAACTCAGACATCGGTTAGGGGTTTGTTACAGGAGTGGGTGGGTGAGATTCTGTGGCCTGCATTGTGCAGGAGGTCAGACTAGATGATCATAATGTTCCCTTCTGACCTTAAAGTCTATGAGTCTATGATGGGTCCCCGATCCTAAATGAAGCCTCTAGGCCAGGAGTGGCCAACCTGAGCATGAGAAGAAGCCAGAATTTACCAATGTACATTGCCAAAGAGCCACAGTAATATATCAGAATCCTCCCATCAGCTCCCCCCTCCCCTGCTCCCAGAGCCTCCCGCCCACTAGCGCCCCTGCCGATCAGCACCTCCCACTCCCTCCTCACACCTCCTGATCAGCTGTTTCGCCATGTGCAGAAGGCTCGGGGGAGGAGTGAGGGCACAGCAGGCTCAGGGGAGGGGGTGGGAAGGGGTAGAGTGGGGCAGGGCCGGTGGCAGAGCCAGGGGTTGAGCAGTGAGCACCCCCTGGCACATTGGGAAGTTGGCGCCTGTAGCTCCAGCCCCAGAGTCGGTGTCTATACAAGGAGCAGCATATTAACTTATGAAGAGCTGCGTGTGGCTCCAGAGCCACAGGTTGGCCACCCCTGCCCTAGGCCCTACTATTGGTAGTGAGGTCTGCTAGTAATAATAGCATAATGGGGCCCCAACCCTAATTGGCATCTTTGGGTACTACCATAACACAAGTCTTAATTATAGAGGAAGGACTTTGGAGCAGAGACAAGGGTACGTTTGTGGTGATACAGTTGCTATGGGGAAAGTGGAGAGGAGAGACTGAGTTTGAAGTGGAAGGCAAGGCTGAAGCAGAGATTGGGGCATGGCAGTAGAGGCCCTGGCAGATGTGACAGTGTGCATATGGCAGAGAATATGTGTTGATGGGTTAGCAGATGCAGAGAGGGAGAATTTCAGACAGTTATGAAGGCAAGGGCTTGGCAGAGTAGGAAGGCAGGGCAGTAGAGAGAGTGGGATAAGGGAAATTGGCAGTAGGAAGAGGGTCTGGAGCACACAGTGTAAATGCATCATTCCCTTGTGATTAAATTAGAGTAATAATCTGCAGTGGATAATGGGAAGATTCAAAGCTAGTGGCTTGCATGTAAAGGAGCGTTACACAAAGAGGTGATGCAGCATCCTAATGGTGCTGCCCAAATGGTGCTGCAACGTATTCAAAGAGCACAAAGTCTTCAGTGACTCTTTGCCCTAGAAATACTGTATGAGGGCTTCTACACCAGGGGAATGGCAGGGGACTTCGCTATTTTCAATTTTTATTATTATACCCTATAAGCATAAGAATTACTGCATTGGGTCCATCTCGTCTAGTATCCTGTCTCCCACAGTGCCAATGTCACATGCTTCAGAGGAAAGAGCAAGAAATCCCACAGTGAACAGTTATGGAGTAATTTGCTCAGAGAGGAAGTTGCTTTCTCACCACTGTCAACTGGTAGTTGGATTATACCCTGGAGCGTGAGGATTTATATTCTTTATACAAACATTTTACCTTATCTGGTCTCATTACCTCTATGAAATCTCTATTCCTGTTAAAAATCTTACTAAGATCTTTGGCTCACTGGTACTTTGTGGCAATGAGTTCCACAGACCGATCATGCACTGAATGTATCGAAAGGATTTCTTTTATCTGCTTTAAAATTGCTGCATTTCAATTTCATTAAAAGGCCCCTTCTCCGTGGATTATGAAAAGGATAAACAGGAGCACTTGATTTACCCTCTTTATAACATTCATTGTTTTAGATGCTTCTACGTCCCTTCTCATTAATTTCCTTTCCCAATGAAACTATCCCATTCTTTTCAATCTTGCCTCATGCTGAAGTCTTTCCAGCTGGTGCTGTTCTAATACAGAAAGGGGAAGGGGGCAGAATTTCAGAGGATTGTGCAAAGGATGTTCGCTAAGGCATGGAGCCCAGCTCTTTGCACACCGGCACACAGGGAAGTTGGGCATTGGTGGGCCAGAGGAGAGGTGTGGGTAAGGTCTGAACATCTGCAGCTGTTCTTTTCCTTTTTTCCCACAGAGGGGGCTGTGTTTAAAGTTGCAGTGACTACAGCAGCTTCAGAGTACTGGTACCAGGGGAGCAATTGAGGAAGCGCCCTAATGCAGTGGAAACCAGGAGAAGCAGAATTATCTAAAATATTAAACCCCCCCCCCTCAAGAAGGGCTGCCAGCCACTGGCCACATATGAAGGTATGAAGAGGAATAGATCTTGTTTGAGGATATTTTTGAAGTGACCAGTGGGGAAATTAGGTTTCTAGTAAAAGCAGCAAAGAGTCTTGTGGCACCTTATAGTCTAACAGACGTTTTGGAGCATGAGCTTTCATGGGTGAATACCCACTTCGTCGGATGCATGTCATGTATTCACCCACGAAAGCTCATGCTCCAAAACGTCTGTTAGTCTATAAGGTGCCACAAGACTCTTTGCTGCTTTTACAGATCCAGACTAACACGGCTACCCCTCTGATACTAGGTTTCTAGTGGACAGCAGGTCTAAACCTCAGTTGTGGAGAGGTCACCATTGCTCTTGAATACAAAATAATTGAGACATGTGATGTTCCTTGCGGCTTCTTTAACTATACTAGTCACTTGGAGTCATGGTGTGCTGAAATCAATGGATCTTTCATTCAGCAAAATCTGTTTATGCATGCCATCCCTCACCCCCCCACAAAAGAGAGAGAGAGAGAGATGTTCTTTAATGATTCATGATAGATACTGTGGACTCAAACTCAGTGTTTTAAAATTTTCTCAGCTAAAGATCAATACTAAAATGTGTTCTCTATACTTACATAACATAAATATTTTATTAGGAGAAACCATTTCATTATGATTGGTTAAAGCTCTCCAATCCAATAAAAAAAGTACTCAATATATTGGATATATTAAATGATCTATGAGTATATGATCACTTTAAGTGATAAATATGATAGTACATGTAGTCTTTATAATTTAGCAGAGCCTGTCACTTACAATAAACCCTGGTTTATTAACTACAAATAGACAATGCTAAGGATCCTACACTCCTTATTCAGGCTAACCTCCTTTTGGAATCAAAGGGAATTTTGCCTAAATAGAAATGCATAACAAAACACAGTGCTTGCATGTATTTTACCAGAAGAAGCATACATTTTCTAGATACTTACAGTTTTCATTTGATTATTATTGCCCCTATAATATGGTGAGCATAAAATTAAAATTACACAGCCATCTAGACAAATTTAGCCTGAGAACATTTAAATGGCTATATCTAAAAGCAATTGCAGTTGCTGGAGCTATCTTCATAAGTGTACCCATTTAACACACTGTGCAAAATGTTTCAGTGTTTGATTCTTGTGTTGAGGGCTCATCACACATTGTAACCAGCTTTTAGAGAAAGGGTGAAATCTGTAATGATTCAGTGGTGTTTCAAAACCAGCATTCCATAGCCAGCTGCAAGGAAAGATGCAAAAGCCAAGTGAGACACAAAAGAGAAACGTGCTGTTAGTTGATAGGGAGGAAGCGGACATAATGGAATTTGTATAGGTTTTCTAAGGGCTCTGTTTTACCACAGAACTGAAGGAATTACATACATAAGGAATCACATACATAAGGAATCTATTTTCTGTTCTAGCTTGTTTTGCACACATGAAGCAAATTTGAAAAATAAAGCCAAATTCCTCTCAGTTACTCCTGTACAACTCCATTGACTTTACCCTTCTTTTAAACAAAGCAAAGTAGTTATAGATATATCTCAAATTCTGGGGATGGCAAATAATCTGAATGTGGAGTGGAATAAAATTCCAATTCTTCTTTGAGTGCTGTCCCTGTGGGTGCTCCACTGTAGGTGACGGTGCGTCCCGGCGCCGTTGATCGGAAATTTTCGGTAGCAGTGCCTGGTCGGGACGCACGCACTCAGTTGGTATCTCCCGTCTCATTGGAATCTTCCTGAGCGCGTGCGTCCCGCACCCTCCTAAGTTCCTTCTCAACCGCCCTTGGCCGAAGACGGGACTCGGAGCAGTGCTGATCCTCTTCCCTGGTTTTTGAATGAAACAATTACATAGAAATAGTTAGTTAGTAAAATCCTAGTTGTTTCCCTTCCTTTAGAATAGTTACTTAGTTAAAAAAAAAATTCCTCAGGTTTGTCTCCCACTGAGACTCTCTCCCCTGGCATTACTAGTTCAATAAAGCCAGGGGCTTCAGGATTCAAGGAATTTGCTTCCTGTCAGGACTTTATGCCAATGTCCAATGGGCACTCGCGCTGTGTGAAGTGCCTTGGCAAGATACAAGTCCCTGCCAAATGTGTCCACTGCACGAGCCTCAAAACCAGGGCTCGTCCTGACAGGAACCTGCCGCTGAAACTGTTTCTCATGCAGAAATCCCTGCAGCCGCCTCTGGAGACAGGTAATGGCAAACCCTCTCCCTCATGCTCCCCGGCCAGGTCCGAACAACCGGGAGCATGGCTTCACCCTCTCTAGAGCAGAGGCAAGAAGCTCTGCAGCTGCCTATGGAGCAGGCCAGTAAACCCGCTCCCTCACGCTCCTCTGCCAAGGCAGAACCGACTGGGAGCATGGCTTCACCCTCTCTGGAGCAGAGGCAAGAAGCATTGCAGCTGCCTATAGAGCAGGGCTGTAAACCCTCTCCCTCACGCTCCCCTGCCACAAGGCAGAACCAACTGGGAGCATGGCTTCACCCTCTCTGGAGCAGAGGCGAGAAGCATTGCAGCTGCCTATGGAGCAGGGCAGTAAACCCGCTCCCTCACGCTCCCCTGCCAGGTCAGAACCGACCGGGAGCCCGGCTTCACCCTTTCATGTGAAGAGGCAGGAAACCCGAATGTCTCCTCTCAGAGACACTCAAGAGGGTAATTGATCTCCTGCAGAGTCTTTACCCTTGGTGCTGTCAGTGCCGAGAGCAGGCAACTCTGACCACCCCTGCACTTTACAAGCAACTCTTACGGGGCTCTAAAGCAGGGACCCGACTTCCCGCAGCGGGAAGCTCTCCTCAGCACTGGTTTCCCCAGCACCGACAATGGACCCGGTGCCAACAACGAGTTCCTCCTCCGGCACCGAGCCTGCCTGCCTGCTACCCCCAGCAGATTCAGACCCTCTGTGAGGCTCTCACAAACAGCTCTCGGCTCCTGCCAAAGTGAAACTAAAATCACTCCGGGCTGCCGCTCAGACTTTATGCTCTGCAGCACACCAGCCTACGGAGCAGCAACAATTCCTGCATCAGCAGGATATCTCTGTGGCCCCTAGGCCTGATTCTCGGCTCTGGGACAGAGAGTACTCATTGTTTGAACAGCAGCTCTGCCCACGTGACCTGGATACTTTCACTGATAGTGAGAACGGCACACAGCAGCAGGCAGGGTTCTCCCTGCCTGAGTCTTCCCCCCCCCACCGGAGCCATATATACCCCAAGACATGGGACATCATAAGAATCAGCCTCAGTTTCCCTACTTTGTCCCCCAGTGGCCGGGACCCATTTTTTTCCCTACCCGATGCCCTGGCCTCAGTGGTACCCGTGGTCGGCTCCTGCCACTGCTTCTCCTTGCGCTCCTTCTACCAGACCGCAAGCTCATCCTACGCCTATATCCCCAGCTCTATCAACATCTAGAGCTCCTGAACCCCCTCCTGAAGATGTGGGCTATGACCCCTTCCCTGTTTTACTGGCTCCTGCCTCACCATCAGCCACAGAAGTCGCCCTTTTGCCTCCACCTCCACAAAACATGGATGGCTTTATGCAATTTCACGAACTCAGGACATCCGTTTGGAGGAAGTCCAGGAGACACAACATAGGCTTCTCAAAATCTTCCAACCCTCTGCACCTTCAAAGATAGCACTACCCATAGAGAAAGCTCTCCTAGAACCAGCTGGTACTCTCTCGCAGACCCCACCTCCATTCACCAACATGCAAGAAAGCTCAACATAAATACTATATGACTGCGAGGGACATTGATTTCTTATTTTCCCACCCACAACCCAATTCTATTGTGGTTGATGCAGCAACACACAGAACAAAGCAGCCACACTACTGGCCCACTCTGCAGGACAAGGACCTCAAATGTCTTGACCTCCTGGACCGCAAGGTTTATATTCTTCTACTTTGCAATTTAGAATTGCAAATTTATTCTACCCTCCTTGCAAGCTATGACCATGACAACTACAACTTGCTCTTTGATTTGCCTCCCATATACTGAAGGACAGGAGAGCAGACTTCCAGTTAGTCCTCGTCGAAGGTCAATTGGTGTCTAGCATGGCACTATAAGCATCCCTGGACGTGTCTGATCCAGCAGCCCACACCACTGCAGTGGTGATGTGCTGGTCTTCTTGGCTCTCGGCATCCAATATCCCCAAAGATTTGCAGTCCAAAAGAGGAGAGTCTCTCCTTTGACAAAGAGAACCTCTTTTCCCACAAACAAACACAAACAAACCCAATATGAAATCTTTCAGACTATGAAAGACTCTAGAGCCACTTTCTGCACATTGGGCACTTACCTGTCCCTCCCCAGGAGACAAGGGTATCAACCTTACCAAACGCCCAGCACAGAACAATATCACCAACCCCAGTCTACACCGTGTGACACTGGTAAAAACCACAACAGACCTCTTAGATGCAGGCAAACCCAGGCACAACCAACTACTTCCCACCATTGGGTAACAAACAATTTTGAAGTGCTGGTCGGGGGTACATGCAACCATCCCTTGACTCCACCGTCTATTTGCCCATTTGGCTACCACCTCCAGACTTTCCACCATGTCTGGCAACAGATCACGCAGGACCGTTGTGTCCTGGAAATAGCTCAGTCAGGTTACTCCATCCATTTCCTATTTTCCCTGCCTATCCTTTCTCCTTCTCTGTCCCTCTTAGGGACCCCTCTCACAAGCACCTTCTCTGCGTGGAGGTGGCTCATCTTCTCCACCTAGATGCAGTCAAACATGTGCTGATGCAACATCGAGGAAAAGGATTCTACTCCCAAAAGAAAGGCGGGGGGTGGAGACCTACATTGGATCTATGCCAACTGAACATGCTTGTACAGGTGCAAAAATTCAAGATGGTCACATTGGGCACAATAATACCCACACTGTACAAGGGAACTGGTTCACAGCTCTCACCCTACAAGATGCCTATTTCCATATATACATTCATCCAACCCAGCAGACATAGTTTTCTGCATAACACTGACTCCGCCACCGAACATATTGGCCTCCCTACATTGGTAGACAAGACCAGAGAACCTATGCACGGACGTTCCCTTCCATCCACATTCCCCAGTACTCACGTTAACCATGGTCGCTTCCCAGATAGATTGCGGAACGCACTTAGGCAACCACAAGGCACGGGGCCGCTGGTCCCTATTAGAGACGCATCCGCACATCAATCTCCTAGAACTCCGAGCTGTCAGGCAGGGAGGAGCACAATCTCACTCTCTATGCACAACAGCCATTAAACTATGGAATTGGTGCATACATCATCACATAAAAGTCACCGCTTCCTACCTGCCCACGTGTCACAACACTACTGCCGACACACTCAGCAGACAGTTCTCTGAGAAACACGAATGGGAATTACATCCATCAATACCCCAACAGCTGTCTTCCCACTGGGGCACTCCATTGATAGACCTGTTTGCCACTCCTCAAACTGCAAATGCCATCTATTTTGCTCCAGAACAGGACTCGGAAACACACCTCATTCCTTGGAACAACTCCTTCATGTACGCTTTTCCACTGATTCCACTCATACACAGGGTTCTACGCAACATCACAGAGGACAAGGCCCGGGTCATAGTTTTTGCCCCAGCTTGGCCCAGGCAGACATGGTATCCTTACCTGCTACGCATGTCCATCCATCCTCCCCGTACTCTCCCCGACAGACCACATCTCTTCTCCCAGAACTACAGTCAGCTTCTTCATCTGCAGCTCTGGAAACTCCATCTGACGGTGTTGTTCTTTCAAGGTTTCAATCCCACGAATTAGCCTGCTCAGAACGGGTCCGACATGTCCTCCTGCACAGTAGAAGGGACTCCACTCTTAAGACTTACCTGCAAAAGTGGAAATGCTTCTCCATCTGGTGCTTCCACAGATGCTTAATACCCCAGACTGCAAACCTCCCTGACATCTTAGACCATCTTTTCAAACTAAAACAGGACACGTTTTCACTCAGTTTTATCACAGTACGTCTCGCGGTCCTTACCACCTTCCATGACACTCTGGACGGCTATTCACTTTCACATGCCCCACCATGAAACCCTTCCTCACGGGCCTGCAAAACCTCTACCTTGAGATTCATTCACTAGTAGCCTTCTGGAGTCTCAGCCTAGTTCTCTGCGCTCTTATGAAACCTCTTTTTGAGCCCCTGGCCACTTCATCCCTGCTCCACATGTCCAGGAAAGTGGCTTTCTTGGTTGCCATAATGTCAATAAGAAGGGTTGGTGAAATAAGCGCCCTGATGGCCTACCCTCCCTACACCATTTTCTCTAAACACAAGCTTACCATACAAACCTGGCCCAAATTCCTCTCCAAGGTGGTGTCTACCTTCCACCTTAACCAGTCAATACACTTATGTGTATTCCACCCCAACCCTCACATGACTCCACAGGAAGCTGCATCACATACCCTTGATGTCCGACGGGCTCGTGCATTCTATCTTGACAGAACTAAACCATTTCGTGAATCCCCTAAGCTTTTGTTTCTACTACCAAGAGATCAAAGGGTGATGCTATCTCTAAGCAAAGACTCTCCAAGTGGATCTCCACCTGCATCAGATCTTGCTATCAGACCCAGAATATTCAACCACCAGAGGGTGTTAGGACTCATTTTACTAGAGCAATGTCAACATCCTTTGCCCTCCTCCACGGCGTACCTGTTACAGACGTATGCAAGATGGCCATGTGGACATTTGACCACACATTTGCCAAACATTATGCTGTCGCATGGGATACTACAGCAGACACCATAGTTAGCCATATGGTACTTTCTACCTTTGTTCCTCACACAACTCCAAAATCCCACCAACCATAGTGGGTACTGCTTTACTTTCACCTACAGTGGAGCACCCACAGGGACAGCACTCGAAGTTACTCACCTTGCAGTAAGTGTGTCCCTGTGGGTGCTCCACTTTGAAGTATTAGTATGATTTTTCCACGGTAGAGAAGGAACTGAGGAGGGTGCGGGACGCACGCGCTCAGGAAGATTCCAACGAGACGGGAGATACCAACTGAGTGCATGCGTCCCGACCAGGCACTGCTACCGAAAATCTCCGATCAACGGCACCAGGATGCACCGTCACCTACAGTGGAGCACCCACAGGGACACACATCTCTAAGAACCTCAGTTACTGCAAGGTGAGTAACTTTCTTTTCTCCTGCACACTCCTGTAACTGTGTGAATTCTTTGGCATTGTGTTCTGTGAAACAACTGAAAACAGGCACCCAGATTGAAGTCCTAGGATAAAATCCTTGGCTCCATTAAAGTCACTGAACGAACATCAATGGGACCAGCATTTTTTATGTATAATAGAAAATTTCCTTCCAGGACCTTTATTCTGGTGTCAATTTTATATTTTGTTTCACTAAGTGCTAATAGTTCTTTCTTTCTCCAAGAGCTTCATGTATTGGAAAATGAAAGGGGGCAAGATTAACCTGGAGTTTGGGGGTTAAAGTACTTTTCTGCCATTAAAGCAACAAGACAGAAAGTGTGTGCGTGCTTTTGAGATAATCTTATAACTGAATTGTCACAAAACTCTTCTGAAATCTTAAACCAATTTTATTGTCAAATAAGTTAGCATTCCA
This sequence comes from Mauremys reevesii, assembly GCF_016161935.1. Taxonomy (NCBI): domain Eukaryota; kingdom Metazoa; phylum Chordata; order Testudines; family Geoemydidae; genus Mauremys; species Mauremys reevesii. Next base: position 49,713,310 of record NC_052633.1, on the reverse strand, counting down.
TAAAACATTAACAATGCAGTTAGGCAAGGTAAGTATCAGGGAAATCATCTGATAGTGCTGATATTATTATATCATGTGGTATTCCAACTAGTTACTTTTCCATAACCCATAATATTTTCTTATAGGTGTGTTCTTTGAGTTCACATTTTGTTGCTTGTTTGAAATCACAAAGGGGTACCTTTATGAATGAGAGATTTCTAAATGCTCTCCTGAAACCTCCACTAGACTGAGGTGTCTCATGGTCTAAAGAAACTACGTACCATCTTCACACAGCTGACTGCACATCAGTCTCAAGAGCTGCTGGTGCCCAAGTGTGTTTAGCAATGTCTAGAATATAAGTATGAGTTGGGAAATAAATGATTTCCTCCATAGTAGAAGAATGGAGGTGACTGTAGTTATCAGAATCTCGGCATAAATTAGTTTGGGGGACAATTATTTGTGTCTAGTTCAGAGACATATTTCCTCTCAGTTTCCTTTTCCTTCTGTCTGGCCATTGATACTCAAGAAGCATAGACAATAGTGGGATATTCTGTGCATTTATAATATGCAAAGTCCTCATGGCTTCTCTGGGTTTCTGCCCCAGAAAGGGGTAGGTGGCAGCTGGGATTAATACTAGGGAAGAATTTAGGCAAGAAACTTTGAACAAAAAATTATTTCAAACACAATTTCCAAATTAAAAGCAACAAAGAATCCTTGCATCCAAAGAAGTGGGTATTCACCCACGAAAGCTCATGCTGCAAAACGTCTGTTAGTCTATAAGGTGCCACAGGATTCTTTGTTGCTTTTACAGATCCAGACTAACACGGCTACCCCTCTGATAATTTCCAAATTGAAATGGTCATTATATAGAGCTTAAGAAGAAGTCATGTATCAGTCACAAACATTTTGTTAGAGCTGGGGGCTTATTTTTTTTATAAGAGATCCATTGGTTGGGCTGGAGCCAGGTTTCTGGTATTCTGTCCAATTGATCAGTAAATCATCTACTGCTGATGTTTTGTTTTGTTACGAGAATAGAGGTTTTTCATCCTTTAGATTTCCAATAGTGGAAATGTTGTGGCTTCTGGAAGAGATTAGTCAATAGTATGTGACTCTTAAAGTGTTTATGCATCATAAACACAGCTGAATGGGGCCACATCCCAGATGTTTCATGATTCTACTGTACCATTTGCAACTCAGGTTATTGGCAACACTGTCTAGATGTGATGTTTCAAATGAGTAAACTTTATACATTCAGAGTTCTTGCTTCTGTCAGCCAACTGCATTGCCAGCTACAAAAAAGAAAGGTGAATTAAGGAAAAGATTGAGTTATGACTAAAGTTCTTGCCAATGTCTCATTTGAAAGATGTCTCAGTAACATGACTTTACTTTGATTAATAACAAATTCCACAGCACATTTATTCCAGAAGAAGCAGGCAGATCTGTACCTTGTCTTTCTTTTAAATGCAGTGAAAGAATGAGTGCATGGTTGAGCTGCAGGGAATTTTCTGCTTGTGGTTTGAATTGAACTGTGTAAATTCTGTTTCTTGTTTAATTATTTATTAGTATATTATTCATAATGGAACTATAGTCTCAGAACCTGCTCAATTCCATCCTCTCTTAACTTGATTGTGCATTTTGTATTTAATAAATGTTACCTTGATCAACTGAAGCAGGAACTTTTTAATAACTTGATTGAGACAAAAGACCTGGTCAGATCAAATGTCTTTTTGATGAGCCCTTGATGGATCAAGCAACATTTTAAAAACTTTTAAAAGAAAAGTCTAAGAAAAATTTTTAATGGTTTGCTTGCATACTGGAATTTAAAATAGCAGTCAACAAAGTCTTGCTTAAATATTTTGTACGTCAGTGACAGACACTTGGCTTTCAGACAGATTGCTGAAGTCTTTTTGCATGCCTTCAATCAGTGACAGCATTTACGCCAGTTTTACTTCTAGAGCAGATGCAGATGTATTGATTTACCACTAGCAACTAGTCCAAGCCCTTAGGGATTTGATAAACAGGCATGCAAAACTCCACATAGAAAGATGTTCCCTTATCCCTTTAAAGAAAATAAATACACTGAAGACTCAAAACCTTTTGGTGTGTAATTTTTACCCTAAAGGAATGTGACTACAATGAGGCACGTTGCAGTCAGGATTTTATCTAATTTTTTGAAAATATTCTGGGAAACACACACACACACCCCGTAAACTCGGGCTGTAACACTGATCCAAGGCTAGAACCAATGTGTCCAGAACCAAGGCACATTTCTGGCTCTTAGCACGACTCGAGCATTTAGAAGCTGGGGTAAGTGCTGGTCTTACTTTTAGATTGTATGCAAGTTTTCGGCACACAAAGCCTTCATCGCCCTTATCTGTCATTATTGCTAAAAGGAATTTTTAAAAAAAACAGAATAAAACGGAAGATTCCCGAGTTGCAAAGACGAGGTATTGGACATGTTTTATATTTCAGGCTAAATCGACTTGCCACGGACATCGATTCAGTCGATACTTTTTTCATCAAAGTTCCCTTTCTAAAAATAGTTCTAGTAGTGATGATTATTAGCAGATCACTACTCCTCACTTTTTATTAGCTGCGTAACATGTTTTCCATGGTGGATCATATCGTGGCAGACGCGTATTCCCAGCTCCTTCCTAACACCTAAGGACGAGCCTTGACATTACACTTGATTTAAATTGACCTGTTTTGTTGAATTGTTTTAATCCACTGATCTCATAAACGGTTGAAAAAGAAATATAATTGCGAAGGAAATGGCCTTGCCTCTAGATTACCGCGGTGTTGCAATAGCAGAATTTCTTGTGTTTTCTAAAATGTCTTATACGCTTTCCCCCCCTCTCCTCTATAACCTTTTTTTTCTGCTGAGGAGCAGAGAGCTATCAAAGTGCACACCAGATGCTGTATTCCTTCCTGCAGACCCCTTCAGCTAACTTCATCGTTGTTTGTGGAAGCGCAAAAGGACTACGGAGACCCCAGAGTCTAAAAGCTTAAGATGTATTTTATTAAAGCAAATGAAATCAGAAAAAACCGAACCAAGACAGTTCCCGCCCGAGCGCTTTTCGCTGTGTAAACCGTGCAATTCATAGACAAAAAGCGAGGGCTCAGCCTTCAGGCGCGCCGGCTCCCGCAGGCGCAGGAGTGACTCGGACCCAGGCTACAAAAAGAGCCACAGTAGAAAGACAACTTCAGACATTCACATGGTGGTTGTTAGTGTTGTTTGTTTAGTGGCAACGAACTGCCAACCCGCGTCCCACCGAGCCAGCGTCCTGGCTGTTATCAAACGTATGAAAAACCGTGGAAGGAAAAGCTCAAAAACAGGAATTAACATTTGACAATCAGCATTTCCTTCCCAACCCCCCCGCTCCACCCCACCCCTCTGTTTTTAAACCAAGCAGCGAAGTGCATCACAATCACTATATACAAGGCGCTGCAGGAGGCTCCGCTCTGGCCGTGTAACATACAGAAGAGGCAGACGCGCCCTGGCTGGGGCTGGGGCTGTGTCCGTCCCCCCCAGCCGCCCTGCTCTGGAGCCGCGGGAGAACCGGGGCTGGCATCGGAGCGTCCCCGGGCAGCAAGCAGTGCCAGAGCCCCCAAGCCAGGAGCGGGTCCGAGGCGCCTCCGCTCCCCTTCCCGGGGTGGGGCTGCCCCGCTCGGGCAAAAGGCACCCGTGGCCGCTGCAGCAGCAGCAGCGAGGGCCTGCGGCAAGTGCCACCTGTTTCCTGGCCGGCTCCTCAGCGGGCGGCACTGGCTGTCAGTAGGGCCCGACCACCACCGCCTCCACCTCTTTGGACGGTCTCCGGTCCTTCACCAAGAAGTTGATCATCCCCTCGGACTTGATGAGCAGGTTGCAGCCCAGGAAGAAGATGCCGAAGACCACGGTGAGCGAGAGGACGCACATGACCGCGATCTGCACCACCCGCATGATGTAGAGGCTCCTCTCGTCCGGGCCGGTCACCACGAAGCCGTTGTCGGTCACCACGGAGGCCTGGGTGCAGCAGCGCAGGGCCCGCTCCAGGGCGTCGCTGCTGTTGGCGAAGAAGAGCCCCGCCGCCTCGGTCTGATTGCCCAGCGAGGCGTTCATGGCCGCGGCCGCGGGCTGGAGGAGAGCGGAACAGGTGGCCCCGAAGACCAGCCCGGAGCGCCTCATGCAGCGGCGGCTCGGCGGAGCGGGCGGGAGGGAGCGAGCGGCTGGCTGGGGTGCGGGGTGAGCTCCAGGCAGGGAGAGTTCTGCGCTCTCCCCCCGCAAGCTCGCAGGAGCCGCCTCCTTCTGCTCGGCTGGGGCTGCGGGAACTTCTCCGCCTGGGAAGCCACTCGCCGCGGGAGGGGTTCGCTGCTCCTGCTGCCGGCAGCTCCGAGGGGAGAGCGCCCCTGCCCGGCTGCTGCGGGCAGCTGCTGGAGTCACAGCACCCTCCGGCACCCGCCCGCCTGGTCACTTGATGACTTGGAGATTTGTTGGTTTTAAAGGGCTGTCGGTCTCACGGCGGGGGTGGCGGGGGATGTGACAGGCCAGCGGGAATGATGACTTGACTGCTGCACTGCCTCCTACACAGCTGGGAAGTTTGTTAGAGAAGAAAGACCCCCCCCCCCCCCCAGCCAGCACCCACTGCGCTTCCTGGCACAAACCAACTCCAAAAGCGCGACACTGGCACCTGTATCCTGCTGGGCCGAGCTCATTTTTGGTTGCATCACACCTGGTCTTCCCACCCCTCCCTTAGTTTTACTGTCTAAGTTTAGTGCATCTGCAGCTAATTGCAGTGATACGTTGTCTCTATTTTGATGGTGCAATTTCTGAGTGTGTGGCCAACATTTGTCAGGTTCGGGGAAAATCTGATTGCTAGATCTAACCTTTTGTGATGCAGTTGCATAGGGACACAAGCTCTGGATTTATATGTGCAGCAGGGGTGGGTGAACATCTCTATTCAAGCAGTGGAATTTGGCTGATTGAAACACAAACAGGATCTAGCTTTTTGCAGCACCTTTGTTCTGGGATGCACTGATGGCTGTATTGTTGGGGTTTTTTTGGGTGTAAGATGAGCATCTACATTTCCTCTCTATTTATGCAAGAGATGTAGGAGGGTTGAGGCCAAAAATTGTCTGGATCCATCAGGATGCACAAGCCAGATCAGGGAGTTTGCTGTGCTCTTGTCTTGAGATGCATCATGATCTGGATTATATTGGCACAATAGGAGTGTCTACAAGTGTTTCATTTACATGGATCCAAATGTCAGGTGCTGTTTTTGCTGTGTTGTGGTACCAGGATGCATGATCATTTAGAGTTTTTTGGGTGCAGTAGAATGACTAGATATGTGCTTTATTTTGGCAGTTTAATTTGATCGCTTGGGTATAAAATCAACCAGATCTTTTAACCAGACTCATTTATTAGGTGAAAATGCAGGTGCCATATGGCTGCTTGTGTTTGCAATAGCCACCTCTTTCCCTTTGCTCCACTCAGCTGCTTCAAAACAGCAAAATGCTAAGGTCTCATGAAAGTATCCATAGTTAGAAATCTTTTGAAATATTTTTGTTGTACAAAAGTATGAGCACATTGCAGGCTGCTGGCAATTGATTCTCCTGAAATCCTAAAGAGTAGCTAATAGTTTAGCAGGATCCTATGCACCATCACTTATGGTGCCATTAGAGATGTAGACCTAATTCTGTATTCCTCTTCCCTGAGAACTGTGTATTTGGGAGTCAGAGGTCTGAAGCATTTCACATTACACGACATGTGGATTTGACTCAAAAATTGACCTGGGGTCAGTCTGAATGAATGGCTAAACTGAACAGATTAATTGTCTTTTATGTTTTACTTCCCCAGTAAAGGGTGAGGGTGGTAATAAGGAATTGTATCACCAAACACACAGATATATAAACAGAATGTTTGTCATGAAAAGCCAGCAAATGTAGAACGAGTAGGCTGAATTAAATACCTTTCTGTCTTGTACAATGTGGGCTAGCCCCAGGACAACACCCTGGGCACTCTGGAAATCTTCTATGCCTTGAGGAGAGAATCTGCTATCACACTTGTATGCAGCCTGCCTTTTGGATCTGCAGTGATGTTTCCCAACTCCGGGAATAAGATAGGGTTGGAGAATGGCAATTCCTGCTGGTGTCAACCATGCTACCAGGATTATTGTTGCCTTACATGAGAAACAGTGAGCATGATAAATGGAGAGACAGCAAATGGATCCAAGACAACAGGAATGCACCCACTGCTAAAGCCTGTTGAGTCTGTCTCCAGCTGTACAATTCATCCAGCTGGCTGAAAAGTTGGGTTGCAAGAAGTTCACTCCCAAGGGTCCCAAATACCAGGGACCCGTAGTTTTACATATGTTTGCATATTTTCTTGCTGTAGATCCAGTATCCAATAATGTGATTGATTTACTGTCAGCTGCTGTAATTTTCAACCCTGCTGTCTCCTCTGCCTGAATTGAAATTTAGTTCTTGAAACAGCTACCAGAATCTACTTGCTAGGGGTGTCCACTATTGTAAGTACTCACTGTAATTGATATACAGAATAGTTGGTATGTTGTCTGTGCAACACAATCAAGTGGTCTGTCTTTGTCAAATTGTGAATAAGTCTACAAGGAGTTCCAGGCAATTGATATGGAGGGATGAGTACTTCTGAGTCTCCTTGTGGCCAGTGCAATCCCTAGTTGATAAACTAACATCAGACTAAGTGCTGAAAGAACCTAAATATAACCCCCTTCCTCATTCCAGACCTGCATTGGCCCTTCCTCTAAGCAGAGGTTGCTGGTGTTCCAAAGTCTTTCCTAAGACCACCAAGATATCTTCTGTCTCTGGAACTCTTGCCACAGGCTCACCTGCATTCTAGGAATTCCTTGGCAAGCCATAAGGGACATATCCAGTCCTTTCCCTGGGCCCCTGTCAGACCTATCTATATATGAAGTCATGAATAGGATGAGCTCTGATGTCATTCTCACATTATCAGATGGGATAGGATGAGGTCATTTTGTTTTCACTACTGGATACAAACCACCATATTAATTCTAATCAGTGATGAAGGCTGGTGGTTATTTTATCCAATGGATATTGTGGGAGATACAAAATCTTCAGAAGAGAAGCCAAAACCCCATGTGATTCTTATCTCAACAGCTGATGCCACCAGGCCTCTAGGCAAGGTTTGTGGAGTGCCCCTTAATAACAAGATTGTTTCATGGACCATCCTCTGTCCTGTATGTAATTCTCTGTGTGCACCATCTCCACTCCCAGTCAAGATGGCATCATATCTCCACAGCAGTTAGAGCAATGGATTATTTGGTATTTAAGTATTTAATGTTCTTTTAACTTTTTGAAAAATGCTATTTAGTAGCCAGGAATGAGGAGAGCCAAAACCCTATGCCAAGTCACCACCCTGTGGACCATTATCAAGTGCTTCACAGATGACCACAGTTTGGGAACTACTCATATAGCACTTTCCATATGACGAACTCAATGTGATGAATTAATCCCATGACAATATGAGATGAAGGTAATGTTGTTATCCCAATTTTACAGATAGGGACATTGAGGCACAGCGAGACTATGATTTACGTAGGGCCACAAAAGAAGTGGAAAGAGAAACCAAATAAGATTACTCCTAATCCTGTACTTTGTGCCCTCTGACATTTAAAATTTGTTCTAAGGTTTTCTCCTATGGTGGAGTGGCAAAATAGAAAAAGAGTTATTACCATAAACAAACAACAAATCCTATATTCTGTACATTTTATTTTACATTGTAATTTAATGCCAGAATTAAGGCAGGATGTACAATTTCACCGCTGTAGAATTGCTGTAGTTTTTTAATTCTTATTTTGGGTTTAGCTTTTAAAATCTGCTGGATTTGAAAAACAAATATAGAGCAGCTTTGAACATTGAAGTGCAGGTGATCTGTCTTCTGCAATCAAACAATCTTCTACAGTGCTAGGAGAGCCAGACTTTCCATATGTGCAGTGACAGGTGGTTGCTTAGTACTAATGTGTAGAGAAGCATGAAAATGGTAATTTCTGTTCTCTGATCCAGGCTCATTTAAAAATATGAGGCAGAGGAGAATCATTGTCAGACCTCAAAAGAGCCCTGTTCTTATACTGGAGGATTAAAAATACCAGAAATAAATTACTTTGAGTAAACTCTTGCATCCGAAGAAGTGGGTATTCACCCACGAAAGCTCATGCTGCAAACCGTCTGTTAGTCTATAAGGTGCCACAGGATTCTTTGTTGCTTTGAGTAAACTAGTAACTGAAAGAGCCAAAACCAAAACATTGACCCCTTCTTAAAACTTTCATTTAGAGTATTTGCATGAATCTCCATTAGTGACAAATCTAGCTTGAAACCCATCTTATAAGTATTGATGTAATGATTAACTAATAAATAACCCAACTGATGAAATATTAACTGAATTATACTGCAGCAGTTTCATTGGTGCTCAGTTTCCAAACTTATTGCACGATAGCGTTTCACTTTTCATTCTGTTGTTGCTTTCCTTGTTTGACTTCAATGCAGTAAGCACTGTATAGTTAGAGAAAGGCATTTCAATCTATTTTCATTCACTCTATTCATTAATTTACTTTTGTGCCGAGTCTTGCCATGATTTGTTTCAGCCAAACTATGAATTGTGGTGTTTAGGGTTTTGTTTGCTTTTGCAAAGGGACAATTGGTTCAGTAATTTTTATGAGTAGTTTTTTTGACACATCAAAAGCTTTTAAATATTTTAATGACTTTTTTGTATAATTAGAAATGGGGAAAAGTATAAAGTTCAAGTTGAGTACAATAGGAGTCTTCGATGATGAAGAAAAATCAAATCAAAGTTTTTTTTTAAAAAGTTTTGTTATGTGCTAATATATCTCCTTCCCTCTGTGGATCTGAAAACAGTTTTCCAAAAACAAATTAAGGTTTTCCAGCAACTCTATAATATAGGAACATATTCTCATCTGAAGCTATTTGGAAAAAAATTATGAAAATATTTCCATAAAAATGGACGGTTTTTAGTCAGTTTTTTGACCATCTTCATTATTACCCTCATTATACAGATGCTGAAACTCCAGCTCAGGGAAGTCAGTCATTTACTCAAGGTCACTGTGATGACCACCCCACACAAAGCTTGAAGGGATTAAGGTAGGTAGATAGGCCAATGAACTGCCAAGGTTTCACCTGGAGGAGGAGTGAGGATTGATTAGAGATGAGGCTCAGTTGGACAGGAACAGGAGTGGCCTGTATAAAGCTCATAAGATGAGCAGTAGGAAGTAGTCTCTCCGTAGCAGGTGTGTTTGGGGCTACAGAGGCAAGTAGCCTGCAGTTACTCCCTGAGATGAGAGAGTTTGGGCTGGGAACCCTGGGGGAGCCAGAATGTGCAGGAAGGCTCAGGGAAAAGGGAGTAAGATCCAGGATGGTACAGGCCTTGGGTGCTGACTAGAGGGCCCCTGAGCTGGCACTTGGCAGAGAGTGCTGGCCTGGATTCCTCTACCAGCCACTGGGGAAGTCGCTCAGAGTAGGCAGTGGAGGGCAGACTGCCTGGGACAGTTTTCCCCCAAAGACTCTGATACCCTGGAAGGAGAGGACTATAGTGACATGGCCAGAGGGCCAAGTCACGAAGCAGAAGATGTAGCTCTTGGAGTGAGAAGGGCCACAGGGTGAGAGAGGATGACAGGTGGAGACACCACCAGAGGAGGGTGCAGCACCTGAAAGGAGTTAATCCCCAGAGCAGCCAGCAGGAGGTGCCCCGAGTGTAAGTGGACCCTGTGACTATCACATAGCAAGTGACAGGAAGAGAACTCAGAGTCCTCACTCCCATGCCCATAGTCTAAACATTGGTGTTGAGGGAGTAAAGGCCTGGCCAGAGTGTCTTTCTGCACTGGCAATCTATGGGTGTTGAAATAGCCCCTTGGGGCTGTGGTGGCTGGCCATAGGTTAGAGAAGGGCTGAAATTGCTCTAAAACAGTAGTTCTCAAACTTTTTTTGAAAATTGCTGAGGGGCTTGGCGGACCACTTAATGATCTTTCCAAATGTTGTTTGTATCATTAACTAACTATTGTAAAGTGCTTTGGATAAAAGGACTATGTATAAAAAACTTAATAATAAATGTTTTTTGGTTCTACAAATAAAAGCACACCTCGTATTTTAATAGCAGTAGTCTTATCTTTCTAATGCAATGGATGTGCCCTCTTTCCCCTGCCACGGCAGCCCCCGAGCTGAGCCTGGGAAGGAGAGCTGTTTCTCACGTCACAGCAGCCACAGAGCTGAGGCTGGGAAGGAGGAGGGTCTCTCCCCAGCAGCCGCTGTGCTGGAGCTGGGGAAAGTCGCCTCTTTCTCTGGCTGCCACAGCCCTGCACATCCCAAAGTCCCCCACCCCCTCTTCTCATTCCACTGCCCCCTCCCACCTACACCCCTATTCCCCACAAGGCCACCACCTCACCTTACATGTGCATCTTTTCCAGGGTCCAGGCACCTAATTAGTGGAGCCACGGCTGCACGGCTCCACTAATTAGGTGGGTGGCCCTTCATTCTCTTGTGTACGGCTGCCCAGGCGTGCACCTTAGAGGGAACTATCTGTGGACCACCTGAATGGAGCTCACGGACCACTGGTGGTCCACAGACCACAGTTTGAGAACCTCTGCTCTAAGACATGCTGGTGATTGGGCCAGCTGGTTCTAGAATTGGTGGAGAATAAAGGTAGTGCAAAGGCATTTTTGGTCCATCTTCAGCTGCTCTTGCTGCAGCTTGGATAAAACTCTAGAATAGATACTAAGTCTCTAACATCAGGATAGAAAGATGCACCTAAAATCTAGATCAAGATGCAAAAGTTTTATCTGAGCTGAGTAGCAGCTCCAGTCAGAGAAACTAATGAACTGAAAGATAGCAGTAAGAAACAGAAGACTGGATTGTGCTACTATTAAAATTAAAGTGTGATTTCTAGCTGTGGATTCATTATCCATATTCAAATAAAAGCAGAACCATGTTTTTGGGGGCAAGATTATTTATTTTCTATTGTGTGGCATTTTTTGTTTGAGAACATCAAGGAAATAGATCAAAATCCAGAGTATATTTCAGGTCATGTAGTGACATCTAGTGTGTATAAGAGACAATATGCAGTATTAACTTACACACAGTGGGTTTTGAAATGGGAAACAGAAGGGACACAATCTCACAACAGCTTCCAGAAATCTGAACTAATTATTGGCAGCAACAAGACAAAGTTGTGGTGCCACCTGATTACAGTGTGATCATTACAAAACTGACAAATATTTGAGCCTGCCAGCACTAAACTAGAGATGACATCAAATTAACCTCAAAACTAATGGTGCTTTAAGGTTAAACAACCAAATTTAGGCTGCGTCTTCTGCAAATGGGGAAAAGAGGTAGCTAAGTGGGAAACCACTGCTGTGTACCTTTCTGAATTTCTCCAATATCTACTCCTGAGGGCATTCTGCACCAAAAATAAAAATTCTGCACACAATATTTTAAAATTCTGCAAGTTTTATTTGTCAATAAATAAATGCAGAGGCTCCAGCATGGCAGTGGGGAGCACAGGCCATTGGCTGTACAAAGGTGGGAGATCACCCTACAGCCTCCCCACCCCTGGGACATGGACCCAGCGGTGAGTCTGTGCCCGATCGTGACACAGCATAAGGCCTGGGCTTGCCCCAGAAACACTCTGGGGCCCTGCTCCTCTGTGCCAGGTGCACCAGCATAGGCGTGCACAGCACATTTCATTAGGGTGTGCACCCAGGGAATTATTTTTTTTAAAGGCGAACATCATAAAGGTTGGGGTGTGGGAGGGAGTGCAGGGTGCGGGAGAGGGTGTGGTGTGCAGGTGGCCGGGGGGGGGGGGCCAGGGGTGGGGGGGGGGGGGGGGGGGGTGGGCGGGGGGCGGGGGGGGGGGGGGGGGGGGGGGGGGGGGGGGGGGGGGGGGGGCAGGGGGGGGGGGTGGGGGTGGGGGGGGGGGGGGGGGGGGGGGGGGGGGGGGTGGGGGGGGGGGGGGGGCGCGGGGGGGGGGGGGGGGGCAGGAGGGATGGGGGATGCAGGGGATGGCAGGATGCAGCAGGGGCTCGCAGGGGGGGTGGGGGGGGGGGGTGGGGCAGGAGCAGGGGGCAGGGGGGGGCTGGGGGGGAGGGCGGGGGGGGGGGGGGGGAGTAGCAGGGGGGGGGGGGGCGGGGGGGGGGGGGGCAGGGGGGGGGGGGAGGGGGGGGGTGGGGGTGGGGGCTGGGGGGGGGGGGGTGGGGGGGAGGGGGGGTGGGGGGGGGGGGGGGGGGAGGACAGGGGTTGGGGTGGAGGGGGGGCAGTGGGGGGGGGGAGGGAGGGGGGGTGCAGGGGGGGTGGGGGGGGCAGGGGAGGGGGGTGGGGGGGGCGGGGGTGCAGGGGGGGGGGGGGGGGTTTGGGTGCAGGGTGCAGGCAGGGGGCTCAGGGCAGGGGATTCGGGTGCAGGAGGGGTGCAAGGTGCAGGCAGGGGGCTCAGGGCAGTGAATTGGGGGGCGGGGTGCAGGAGGGGTTCGGGCTCTGGCCCGGTGCCGCTTACCTGCAGTGGTGCGCTCGTTGCCTGCTCGCTCGGCCCCGGCCTTGGCCTCGGCCCCACGCCTTGCTGCTCACTACATCCCTGCGCAGCCCCTTGGCGGGGGAAGGGGTGACACAGGGCTCCGTTCACAGCCCTTGCCACGCCTCCAGGTACCTCCCCTGAAGCTCTCATTGGCTATGGTTCCACATGCTACCTTGAATGTCCTCAGCTAGACTTCTTATGTGGATTCGGGTCTTCCAAGCTCTTTTGTCTGTTAAATGATTCCTGACTGAGCACATTCCTTTCCCAAGGAGTGACCAAATGTTCTAACTAAGGCTACTTAGAAATCTAGCAATTATACAGCCAATGTTCATAACTTTGAACACACAAATGGTGCCTGCATACAACTAGGATGAACATAACCAGTAGATCATAACCTTTACATAGATAAGTTACATGGCATATGTAGCAAAACCCTATTCCAGTTATATCATACATACATTTATAAGCACCCCCCATAAAGCCTTATGGGGTACACTGTCACAAAATGCATATCTTCTCTGACCCAACTGTAATTAATCTTATGTAAATTACACCTACCTTTGATAGGAGTAACCTGAATCAGGCTCTGTAAGGAACTGCAGCTAGGCAAATAAAGGCCCTCATTAATGCTGTGTTGTCATTAATGCATGGTCATGTGTGCCAACAAATGGAATAGGGTATAAATTAGAATGGAAGTAAAGGATGTTGACATAATCGATTGTTGAAAATATCTAAATGTACGGTGCGCATATACTGTGTGCCTATACAAATATATTTTATGTATCGGTCAGCCCCAGATTGATCTACACTACCTGTCTCTTGCTCTTTACTATTGCAAATACATTGCACAAACATTATTCCCCATTTAAAAGAGTTGTATAATGTCGATCTTGTTATGTAGTTTGAAAAATTACCTGCCCTTTGTGCAGGCAATCTTAACCTAATCGGCACCAGCTGAATCATTGTCAACTCAGAGGGCTGCAATTTCACTTTAGTTTTTTGTGTATATGTACCACATCTGAGAGTGCTTGCATATTGAGGGTATTATCTGTGATTAATACTGTATAGTCATTGCACTGCGTTCTGGTTAAAAGTTGGATAACAAGATTTTAATGTTGATTTATAATACAGAGTTGCTTCCTTTTTGTCTTCTACAACTAGTGCATTTGCACACACTTAGGGGATAACGTAAAAGAGTCTTTAGGTGAGGTTAGTGAGGGCTATAGGCAGCAGGGGCGGCTCTAGGATTTGCGCTGCCCCAAGCAGGGCGGCACGCCGTGGGGGGCGCTCTGGCAGTCGCCGGTCCCGCGGCTCCGGTGGACCTCCTGCAGGCATGCCTGCGGATGCTCCACCAAAGCCACGGGACCACCGGACCCTCCGCAGGCATGTCTGCGGGAGGTCCACCAGAGCCGCAGGACCAGCGAACCTTCCGCAGGCATGTCTGCGGGAGGTCCACCGGAGCTGCCTGCCGCCCTCCCGCAGGACGCCGCCCCAAGCGCACGCTTAGCGCGCTGGGGTCTGGAGCCGGCCCTGATAGGCAGTGAAGTAATTTCCAGGACCTCTGGGACATTAATGTCCATTGTCAAAAAGAATTGGCTTTCCAGTAACAGGTGAGAACCATTCTTAGTCTAGTAGGATTTTTTTGTTTTGTTCCCCACCCAAGATTTAAAAAAAACCAAACCCAACCTCAGAACATTTTAACTTTTAGGTGAACAGCAATACTTCATAGGACTTGGCTCCAATACCTCTTTTGGGGATATCAAATTTATGATAAGGTTAGATACATTCTTGATATGGTGTATTTGTCACTAATGGTCCATATTCTCCCCTCTACTTCTGGCCACTCAAACATCTGTCCCTATGTGGCCAGCTGAGAATTTGAACAGTGTATGGGGCTCTTTGCTGGCATCAAAGGATCAAGCCACCTCCTACATCAACTGCCCCTCAATACCATGCCATGAGAGAGGATGAAATGAAGCATGCCAATTGCCATATGATCCCATAGAGACTATAGATAGCTGGCATAAGAGCAGCCTCTACACTGCTCTAATTGACACTGATGGGAAAACACCAGTGGAAATGCACCATGTGAATCAGGGAGGAATAACCCTAGGCACTGAGCAGATCATGAAGAGGAGACCTAGTTTAATGTGTTCCTTGCTCCACAAGGTATAAGCTAATCTCAATACTTGCAATGGGATTATTTGTATCATTAGAGCTTGCATACTCTAACTAAATGCAAATAGTGATTTTTGTATCTACATTTGAGCACCACACCCTGTTTATCGCACTTATGATGAAGTCTATGAAACGGTCAGTGATATTGAAATTCTATTGAAGTAGTTTTGTTGCCTGGCAAAGAAAACTTCTCTTGTGCAAATTCAGATGCATCTGCTTCCAAAAGGGAAATACTGTGTTACACTGCCTTCCATTTCTCCAGTTGCTCCTTATAAGCATCTCTTTTAACTTATTTTGTCAATTTCAATAATGGTGCTAGGCCTAATTTCAGGCAGCCTTTATCACTGTGATAAGCAGTAGTATAATTTAGCCTTCAAGATCATGGAGCACATAGTCCAAAGAAAAAGCTGAAAGCCGACTAAATCAGGTGTTTTAGAAGTCCAGATAAATGTTGAATTTGTCTATCAGTAGCTTATTGCCTTGGTATATGACAATGTTCCCTGCTCACTTTGTCACAAGATTTTATGACACACATATATAGTAACTTTCCTGAGGTACTTTAATACGCTATGTGAGTAATTTTTTTAAACACTTTTGGTTTGTTCATTATTTTAATTTGTTGTATTTTGATAAAGGCAATGAAAACAAGTCAGTCTTTTGAAGTACTTTGTTAGGAATTCAGAAATTGTGTATGCATAAACATGCCAGTCAACCAACCACAAATAAAACATGCTCTGTTTTATTTTGGGTCCATTCCACTCTTAATTTCCTATATATAGCATTCTCACTTAGTATCTTTCTTTGAATATATTCTATTGTGAGGTAGAAAAACTATTCCAGATCATCTTCCGCCCTCAAAGTTTTCATCAGGAAAGTTTAATGAAGTGGGCAAGTCCTTTTTATATATGTTTGTAAAGCCTGTGTCACCCTGACTTTCAGCTGAGAAGTCATGCCATCAGCAGAACAAATATCTCTTATCAGGGTCCTCCAATCTTGAGTATAAATACTCACAACTTCCTTTTCCCAGTTTTATGACCAAAAGTACAATGAATGATGATGAAAGCTTAAAAAACAAATCCATAAATTCTTAAGGTTTGAGTCTCCTCTCATTTACACTGGTTTTGCACCAATATAACTTTTTTTTTTTTTTTTTTGCAGTGGCGTTACTCCTGGTTTATATTAATGTAAATGAGAACCAATGTAAGTGAGAGGAGATTTCAGGTCTGACTTCTAGATCATCTATAGGTCTAAAATGGTCAGTTAGCACAAATATATAATGACCTCTTAGAAGCTGGTTCCAAGGGGAAACAGTATTCACTTTTAACTTCTGCCCACCAGCTAGTTTGGAGAGTTGATTTTAAAAGCAACATTCAGGACTGTCAGCTCTTGCCAATCCTATGGCAGGCTGTGCTGGTGCCCTTTTTGGTACAATTTGAGAAGGGGTCTATAACAGAGTATGCTAGCCCTGTCAGACCAAACCTGGGTCAAGCACATTCCTGTTTCATGTTTGCAGAAGGACCCCCAGTGAAAGGTGAAAGTTGGTCAGATGGAGAACTGCTTGGAAGCCAAGCACCCTAGGAGTGAAATTTTATTGAACTTAGATTTTTTTTAATAGCGTTTAATATTTACTTTGGAAGGGGAAGACTTTTATTGTTGGTGGTTTAACCAAAGTGCTAAACTAAACTGTCTATACCACTGAGGAAGAGGGAATCTGTGGGGGTATCCATCCTGACTATGGAAAGATGAGATGCTGTTATGAGGTACTCACCCACTCCAACTTAGCCTTGTGGGAAGCCCCAGCTCAATTCCTCTTCTTTGAGCTGCTACAACAGTGATTCTCTCCCACTGAAGTCTCCTCAGCCAATTCCAGCTACCTTTAAATAAAAGCAAAGTTTACGGGCAACTTGCAGAGGGAAGGAAGCATGAAATAAGAGTTGGCTGAAATGTAAACTTGGTTACACGGGGATTCCAAGAAGTGTAGCTAACCAATACCAGAGCTTTCATTACAAAGCATGGGATAATATACCAGAAACTCTTGCATATTAGGAAGCTCTTGGTTTGCTCCAATAGTAGTACTGCAAAGTGTTGCTTTCAAATCAGTAGGTCACATGCACTCCAGAAAACATCACTCTGTTAATCAAAGTTTCCCCCCAGGTACAGGAAAGGAAGCCTTTTGTTTTTCCAACTCTTTCAAAGAGACCAGTTACCTACCATATTCTCTTCCAAACACCAGTTTTGTCAGATATGTACATTTTATTACAAGTATATTTAGCTCTCTGAAATATAATATTGACCTCTCAGTTTATAATATACCTGAAAAGTTATAAAGCATAAAACTCACATACCAGGAGACATGCCTTAGTTTTGGTGTAGTTTCATAGAACATATTTCCTTTACTGCAAGCACTTGTAGTCTGTAGTCTCATCTATTTATCTTAGGTAACTATATGGCCCCCCCTTACTGGAGCACCTCATAATCTTTAATTTATTTATCTTCACTACACCCCAGGAGATATTTTACAGATGGGGAATTGAGGCACAAAGACCCCACATGACTTGCCCAAGGGCACACAGGAACTCTGCGGCAGAGCAGGGAAAGGATCTTGGATCCCCCAAATCCCAGGTTAGCGCCTTGACCACTGTTCCTCTGTGAAGTCTTTCCTCTCCCCTCTCCTTCTACACACACTTTTCATGTGCAACTGGTTCACAATAACACACAATATGAGCTGTCATTGTGTGATTTGTGTGAGAGAGATAGCTGGTGTTCTCCTGGAGGTCTCAGCAGAGCAGCTATTTACAATGTAAGGTATGGCTGTTTCTGCCACATGTTCACTATAAAATATTATACTTTTGCATTCCTACATATTACAGACCATTGCCTCTTTCTTGTAATAGTAACTTTGTGACCATCATGACAGCTTTGGGCAGGTTAGCTCAGCCCAAGATCAGTATGTGTCCCTGGCTAGTTTATGCTACAAATTGCAGATTATGAACTAGTTGGCTGGAGGTTTACCATACCTAATAGTCAGTTGGCCGTATCCTCTTGGGACTGATGTGTGCTGTCTGGTATGGAAGCTGGGTTTTCCTGAGTACAAGATTGATATTCAGCCCAGGTACTGGAGGATGAAAGCTCTCTACCTCTGCAAACACAAAGCCAAACAGAAAACATTGCCCCGAGGTACAAAAAGTGGCCTTCATTTGTTGAAATCCATATGTATACACAAAAGCTGCATCGAGACTGTTGAAAATGTCTCCTCTTTGGAGTTTGCCAGTGTTTTCACGCAAAATCCCAGCATACATAAACACAAGTAGCACCATGTGATCATTACAGAAATGGTTCCTCTGTGGATATCCCATTCATCAATAGTATAATGATCTCTTTATCATGTTTGATAGCTTTTTACATTACACAAATGGATACGTGTAAATCAGAAGAAAATTCTGTTTAGAAAAAGGTATCATGAATAGGGCTGGGTGAATTATTTATGAATAATACTTTAACTGGAAAACGTAGATTTGGGTTGACTAAAACATTTCACAAATTCATGCTGAATTCACCAGATTGTTTCAGATGGGGGAGGGGGAGTTCCCCCCAAATCAAAATGTTTTGTTTTTAACACTTTTGAAATGTCTCAATTTTGTTTCAAAACTTTGCTTCAAATTTTATTTAAAAATAGTAAAACATCAAAATAATTAAATGTGGTGGTTCAGGTTGAAATATTTCATTTGATCCAAAATGAACTTGAATTTTTTTTTATATGGCCATTAACACAAAAATTAGTTATTCTCACAGCTCTAAGCATGAAGTTGCTTTTTTACTCTCAGTAAAAATAAGGAAGTTTATAAAAATATCTACTCTCCATTTGCAAATAATAAAACTAACAACTGCTGGTTTAAGTAAACATGGGAAAGTTCCATATTTTTTTAAAAGGAAAAGTAACATAATATATCGTCTCATAGCTCTCATTACAAATCATTTGAAAAAGATGTTAAAACATGTCCTCAGTATGAAAAGAAAATAAACAGTAGCATAGGGCTTGTCTTCACTGCAGAGTTAATTGAAACTATATCTCAAGTGTGGCCCCTAACTTGGGTGCCATCCATCCCAAACCCCCTAACTCGCATATGGTAGTGCCTTTAACTCAAACTGACTAGCACATCGGGGGAATGGGCTGAAGTTCAAGTTAGCACAACTTGTTAGCTGCTAACACAACCCCTCTGTGTAGCTTGACTGTTATTTTACAGTGTGGCTAGGCTATCTCAAGAGGAGTTAAGGTTAACTCTGCATTGATCTAGTCTGATCTAGGCTAGGCCTGGGAAGGAAAGATGCCTAAAGGGTTTGGCTGATGTGAGCTATGTGATTAGGAATCTCCAGGGTTTATTTAGAGTGAGGCTTGGCATCAGATCAGCCCCTTCAGGCATGATATGGAGTATTTGTCATCTGCTAGTGGCTAACCAGAACTGGCAGCTTCAGTGAGAGGCTGTTTCCTGCTCCCCAAGTCCCTTTGTCTTTACTTGGTAATTCCCTCTACATTGTCACTGGGACAAGGGGGCTCCTGAAGATGTACCTATGTAGGAAATAGTTATCCTAGGTAATCACTGAAGTTTTCCTTCAAGGACTAGTTCTTTTATGTTTTCCGATATGACTTCAGGCAATGGGTTCTGCTTGATGTAATTCTAAAAGCATCAGGCCAGATGCAATGTAAAGGATAAGATTGCAATTATGTAAATTAATATATTTACTTATTTTTTTTGAATAAAGCCAGCAGGCTCTGTGCTTTCTCTAAACTATCTTGGCTTGTAATTTGGTTGCCTGTTGGGATGGAGGTAATTAGAGAGAGACAGCTGTAAAATTTAAGTACGGACATGACATGAAGAAATTCACCTTATGTTACAAAAATGTTCTGCTCTACTAATCCTGTGAGAAGAACATATTAATGTATTCATCAATGTACTTTTTGCTACCTTTTTTTCTGTGCCATCCAAGGGCTTACAAAATCAATTTTAGATACCTCGTTTGAGGCATGACATTGCCATATTGATGGTTTTAAATAAAAGCACTGTCTGACAAGATATATTGTTAAGTGCAAATTAGGGCTGTCGATTAATCACAGTTAACTCACGTGATTAACTCAAAAAAATTAACCGCTATTAAAAAAATTAATTGTGATTAATCACAGTTTTAATTGCACTGTTAAACAAGAGACTACCAATTGAAATGTATTAAATATTTGGGATGTTTTTCTACAGTTTCATATATACCTTCTATTGTGTTGTAATTGAAATCAAAGGGTATATTTTGATTACAAATATTTGCACTGTAAAAATGAAACAAAAGAAATAGTATTTTTCAATTCACTTCATACAAGTACTGTAGTACAATCTCTTTGTTCTGAAACTGCAACTTACCAGTGTAGGTTTTTTTTTGTTTTTTTTGTTTTTGGTTACATAACTGCGCTCAAAAACAAAACAGTGTAAAACTTCAGAGGCTACAAGTCCACTGAGTCCAACTTCTTGTTCAGCCAGTGGCTAAGACAAACAAGTTTGTTTATATTTACAGGAGATAATGCTGCTCTCTTCTTATTTGCAATGTCACCAGAAAATGAGAACAGGCATTTGCATGGCACTTTTGTAGTCTGCATTGCAAGGTATTTACATGCCAGATATGCTAAACATTTGTATGCCCCTTCATGCTTCGGCCACCATTCCAGAGAACATGCTTCCATGCTGATGGCGCTCAGTAAAAAAATAATGCATTAGTTAAATTTATGACTGAACTCCTTAGGGGAGAATTGTATGTCTCCTGCTCTGTTTTACTCGCATTCTGCCATATATTTCATGTTGTGGAAGCCAGTAAATAATTAACAAGGTTTTGAAGAGATCTTAATGAATGTTAGTTAGCATGAGTTAGGTTAACTGTGACCCTGGTGACGTGAAGAAGCAAGATAATGTAAGACAGAGTGAATTGTGTGAAAGTTATTACGACCTTGCAATATGCAGTCTTGCAGTCTTGTTTTTCTAGTGAGATAGCAGAAAAGCTTATGTATAAACAAAATGTATTTGTTGCTTTTTACTGTCTGTATTATTGTTAGAAATTGTCTGTAAAAGGTATAAAGGCTTGCTGTGATTGTTTACCAGTTGAGAGACCTGTCCAGGACCCTGTGTCCTATGGCACTCTCTCCCTCCATGGTAATTACTGGAGAAATAATAAAGTATTTAATTTTGCTGCACCCAAACAAAAAAGCGAGAACTGAGTTTTTCTTCGACAATTTGGGGGCTGTCGCGGGACCCACAGACAACTACTACGGATCATTCCCCTTCGAACCCCATGGCGCCACATGAGAGGTATGAGACCTTTTGAAATCTCTATTGGGGTATCGGAGGAGGATTTTCCGTGAGGACGTCTGTCTCTGTTGGGCTCACGCCATCTGAACTTATTGACTGTGCAGCAGGATCAGATGCAAAGTGGTATTGGGGAGAGGCCCCAATAAGGTTAGTTTATAGCAGTACTGGGAACTGCTGAGTTGGCCAAGGAAATGCATAAGGTAATGCATAGGTAAATGCATTAGAATGCACCGGTGCTGAGGGGTTTTTACCGCCTCAAGAGGGGTTGTCATACCGCCTCATGGTATTGGTCCGGACCAGGTAAAGATGCATCATGGTTTAAAAAAAAAAAAAAAAAAAAAATAAAAAGGTTGAAAAAAAGGTTAAAAAGAAAAAGAAAAAGGAAGAAAAAGAGGCCTTGGTGTGTGTGTGTGTGTACACCAGTGTGAGTGGCTGTTACCGGGCTAGCCCGGTAACTAGTGGATCTTTAGGAGATTCGACCCACGGTGGGCTGAGGAAGCTGCCTGGGTCTAGGAGTGTGTGAACCCATCTTCCCTCCCCTTTCCTTCTGAGTCTGTGTGTGTAAGTGGAAAATGGGTAAGGGACTGTCTAAATATTCCACCTCACCCCCTAAGGGTGCCCCAGCATATTACATGTACGTACATTATGGTCCTAAAACCTGCAGGTATTTAAATGATTGGAATCTGTATACGCGTGAAAATTCATTTAAACAATGCCCATTAGAAGGTACCTTCAATCTAGATAAGATCATATATCTCAGTGGAGCTTTAATCACAGAGAAAAACCTCTGACACAGTGTGAGCAATTTGTCTAGGAACGGGTTAATTTGAAATTCGGCTTAGCCCTGAGATAAAGGAGAAGTTGTTTTGTGTTCAAGGTCATGAATTAGTGCGGACTATGCTAAGTGCTAAGTAAAACTGCTTCAGCCCCAGCTGGTTGTGGAAAATAAAAAAAAAAGGCAAAAAAAAAAGCAGTATAAGTTACAAAACTGAGATTGCATTTGAAAAGCTTAACGGTTCAGTGAGATCCAACAGTTTTTGCAACCCTGAAGCCGGACAGGCAGCTGACCTGAACTGGAATCTCTGAAAGAGACGCCGCAGGAGATTCCAGGGTGTAAAAGAACAGCCATCCCAAGAGTGGAAGCATGTTGGAAATGCTGGACAAGCTGTATACAGGATAATCTCCCGTCCACCTATTTCCCTTCTCTGAACATTATACACAGACATGCCAGTCTGGATATGTGTAAGTATTAAAGTGGCTTAAGGCTTGGGGCATTCATATTTTTCCCGAGTGATGTGGGAGCATTCCCAACACTCTCCATTGTTGTTTTATTATTTTTAATGAAGCTTTAAAATTTGATTATATGCTCTGTCAGTTTGATCACCTGACATGAGGGATAAATTAGTAACAGGAATTTGTCACAGTTTGGTGAGCAATTAAGAATGGGGGGCACTACAGAATTTACACCATCTATCTGTTTTACCCTTGTTAGTTTATGTTTGCTTTGTTTGGTACTGTTGGTGTTAGGTGTTAAGAATAGCATGATTATAGGTGAGCTCTAATAGAATAAGGAAACACTATTTGGTTTTGGTGCACTATTTAGCTTTGGCTCTGTTTTGTTTAACCGGTTACTGATGTTTTTCTGCTCTGTTCATTTGAGCGTTAGGTGTGTGAGCGGAACTGAACTTCTCGTTCGTAATTCCTCAGGGTGGAAGCCATGTGTGCGATGAAGCTCTGGGGTTGTCCTGAAATTTTACAGTCCCGCCCCCCCCTGTAGCGGACAATGTAATAGAAGTAGAAAAATTTGGCTTAGACTGTAATTTTCTTTGCTCTCTGTGTAATTTTCTTTTCTGTTTAAGTGTCAGCAGACAAATGGGTGGGTCTCTGGGTAGACCCCAAAGGGGTTTGGATTATGTGTTAAGTGAATGGCCATGTATTTTTGCCCAGGTGGCAAGCCTTACTAGGGAGGACTCAGGTAGTCTTGTGAGTGAAAATGTTTTGGGGAAAAGACCAGAAGGGTGGGGGCTAGTTGAGTAGCCCACCCTCCTAGCTAAGAACTGGTTGTGGAACAAGCTCGTGTCCATGGACGGGACGATTCAGTGAGGAAAAAAGGATCGGGCCCAAGCGGGAGGGCAACAGACAGAGTGTTTGGAAAACAGGTTGGAAACTTTTGAGGGTGTAGTGGAAAGAAGGAGTAAGTGAATATAAGCATGAGGATTTCAAATACTCAAGAGGATATTTGGAATGGTGATTTAAGTTGATAAAAGTGGCTGTTGGAAGGAAAAAAGCAATTGATTTTTAAGGGAAAATGAAAAATTGACTCTGTGTTTGCTGGGGGGAACAGCACTTGAACTTTGTGAAAAAGCTTAAGAGAACAGTTTTTGGTGTCTTTGAAATGTTTGTAAATAAATTCAGGCGAATACATTTATTAGATTGTAATAATTTGGCTATGACCAATTTTGTTAAATCAGTTGAAGACTGTATACAGTGCTATGTAATGAAAATTTTATTAGGCTCTACAGGCACTATAAGTGGTGATGTTTTCTTTCAGTGTTTAAAAGCAGGAGTTAAAAAAAAGTAAAAACAAGCTGGAAAGCATCTGTGTTAATGCAAATTAATTAACTGATAAGGTAGAGGCCGCTGAACCAGAGCTGTCTAAGAAGCACATACGAGAAAATATGGGGTAATTCCTCTGTTTTGCCTAGAATCAACAAGAGTATTTGTATATTTTAAGTATTTAACTGCCCCGAAGGGGTGGACCTCTGTTTTTGTCTTTCAGATAATCAGAGAACATTAATGCCAGCTACACAGCATTCAACGTACTATGATTTACTGGCAGTCACAATTATGTTGTGTGTTCTATGTTCTGTTTTGTGGTGTTTTGTCTCGTGGCCAAAAAAAATTGTTGTGTTTAATCTTTTCATGAGATGGTCTGATTTGATATCAAGCGGAAATGTTGGATTGAAATGCAGATACTTGTTTTGTTCACCTTAGAATACAAAGTGTTTGGTTACATCAGAAAAATGTGATATACTAAAATCTAATATATTTTCTTCAGTAAGAGAAAAACTACATTGGCCAAATCTTTTAATTGAGAATTGTTGTTAAAATCATACTGACAGTCTTTGGAAGCAAGGCCATGAAAAGTTAACCCACTCCCCATATTGTACGAGGGATCCTTCTGGCTACCTCAGACGTTTAGCCAGAGGGCTGGGGATGGTGGATAGCTATTGGACTAGAAGTTATATTAAGTGAACTTCTCAAAGTGGGTGTGCTTGTCCTGGCTTGTTCTTCCAAAGTTCTGTAATAAGGTTATTTTAGTGAAAGGGTATATGTGGCATACATTGAATGATAATACTTCTGTACTGTATAACAGTACTGTTTATGTGTTCATGGTATGAAAAAGGTGTATAATTGAAGAGTAAAAGTTTCCTTTGTAGGTTAAATGGAAAAAAACAACCAGAGAATGGCTAACATGCGCTGGCCCCAGTCAAGGACACCGCTTGGCTGCCTACCAAGGGAAGGGGGGTGGGAATGGTTTCTGCAGTTACACGAGATTGGTGTGCAGCGGCCAGCCCACTCTCCTCCTTGGGGACCTTTTGTAAATATTCAGATTGATTTTATTTCGATATCTACATGTTGTGGTTATGGATATGTATTTGTTTTAGTTGATGTATTTACCGATTGGGTTAAAGCTTTTCCCTGCAGGAAAGCAGGTGTCAGGACTGTTGTGACATTTTGCTTAAAGATTTTGTGCCACGTTTTGCCATCCCTGTGGGTATCAACAGTGATCGTGGAATTCATTTTTACTGGACAGATTGTAAAGGAGTTATGTGCAACTCACTGCCCTCACCACCCACAGTTGGGACAGTGGAACGCCAGAACGGGATTTTAAAGAATAAACTGGCCCAGATTTGTGCTGAAACGAACTTAAGGTGGCCGGATGCCCTTCTTTTGGCACTGAGGTGTATGAGAGCCATTCCCAATCGAACGACTGGACTCAGCCCTCATGAAATTTGACAGGACACCCAATGCTGACTGCCAACTGCACCCCCGCTAACCCCAGCTCAGATGGACATTCATTTGCTGGATAACATAATGCTTAAATATTGTCAGGCACTAATGAAATGTGTTAAGTCTTTTTATACACAGGTGATGGAAGCACTACCAAAGGATCCTGTGCAACCTTGCCACTCGTTGGAACCAGGAGCCTGGGTCTACATAAAGATCCATCAGCGAAAGACTGCCTTGGCTTCATGCTGGAAAGGCCCTTTCCAAGTCCTGCTGACTACCGACACCGCTGTGAAGTGCCACAGACTGACTGCTTGGACCCAGGATTCTCACTGCAAAAAGACCCCTCCACATCAGAAGAATTTTCCTATTGATGATTAGCCTATTCTTTCCTCTAGTTCTACTGTGCTTCTGGACAGCAGGGAAAAAAGCTCCCTTGTCCACTGACAGACCAACTGTGCCTTTAGACTTTTCTAGAAAAAGCACAGCTATTACAGGGTGATATGTGCTGGAAACCTCTCCCCTGTAGGATGCTAAACCTCGATTGTTTTGGGAAAGAAGAAAACACACTCACTCCACTGACATTGCCAAAGTCCAGGAATTCCTGACTGAAAAGGACATTGAGAACTGACCCTGGTGAAGAAACAAAGAATTGTACACTGGCAGGAGGAAATTTGTGGGACCCATGCTTGGGACTGTGGTATTAATTGGATTTTGGGGTTTATTCTACAGGCTGTGCCCTGTGTTTTGGATAAATCCTTCCGTATGTATTGCCCTCCCTAATTGGATTTTACCTGACATTGCCCTTATCCAGTTTTCTACATACCCAGATTGCTCACAAGGGGCTACCATTAGATTAGCACAACAAAAAGGCCTGGGTTATTTCCTCTGGACAACAAGGGAATTGACCAGATCCCTGTGGGCTGGGTTATTTCATCTGGCCAATAGTGTAGTAGCCATTTGGACTATTCTTCCAGGCCAAGAACATGATAAGAAATTGGGGCAACTAGACAAGGCCACTAGTCTTATTTTTGAAGCTCAGCTATCTTGAGTACAGGCTGCAGTTGGTGAGTTACATGTCATTTCCACCCTTAGTTCTATGACCCAGAAGGAGACTGACAGAGATGGTATTGAATATCACTGAGGCTGGGAAGGCATTGCAGTGGGATCTAGACTAGACTTGGCCCACTGCCCTTACAGACGTCAGGAGTACCATCTGATCTGTGGTCATGAAGACATACTTGGACACTTTCTGGATGGAAGTGTGGACATTCACAGTGCTCCTTCCAAGCATATGGACCGGTTAGGGTGGGTGTAGGCTCCCACTTACCGAATCTTGCTGGGTCCATGGGGAGGATGCCTGTGGGACTGTAATTGTTTACCGAGACATCTGGGGAAATTAGACCACCTGGTATCTCCAACTGATTTCTAGACAGTACCCCTAGAATGACACCTGACATTTTGGATAAGAATAGAGAGTCAATGGACATTTTGGCCGTTAGAACCACCACAGCTCAGTGTATCTATGAACTGAAGCTAGGGGAAGTTGTCACTGTTTATGACAATATTTGTTGAGAGGGTGGAGGTCAAGGAACTACCCTGACGGGACACCCATTTTTTTCAAGCTAATGATGGCTGTGTGTGCGTTAATGCCACCACTTTACAAGATATACATATTGCTCTTACCACTGCTGCAGGCAATTATATCATTTACTGGCCTGCAGATAGAATGCAGATAGAATATTGTAAGTAGCTCTTAGATTTTAGGTATATTTTGATTGGACTAGAATAGTGCCTGATCAGTTTCAAAATTTGCTTTCATTGTTACCAAAGGTTCAAAGAATCTCTGAATTGCAAGGGCAAATTCCCATGCTTTAGAATATATATCAAGCTGGAAGGAATGTCTTTCATACAGCTTATAGAGTGTTTACTTTATGTACTAGGTATGATGTTTTGTGCTTTGTGTTCGCAATTGTACAACAGCCCCATTATATTATTCCTATGGGATTGTTATTGTTTGTAGTGTTGTTAGTTAATTTAGGATTATATTATTGTTGTTGTTGTAAATAACGTAAGAATAGCAATACCTTTCATGTTCATGCTAATCATGCATTGTCATTACGTCCCATGACGGTTGACATGTTTGCTGTAGAATCTGAAGTCCATGGTTTCATGCGAATTGAGAGTTGAAATTGTTTGTTGTACTAGAAGTACAAAAGGGGAGGAAGCCAGTAAATAATTAACAAGGTTTTGAAGAGATCTTAATGAATGTTAGTTAGCATGAGTTAGGTTAACTGTGACCCTGGTGACGTGAGGAAGCAAGATAATGTAAGACAGAGTGAATTGTGTGAAAGTTATTACGACCTTGCAATATGCAGTCTTGCAGTCTTGTTTTTCTAGTGAGATAGCAGAAAAGCTTATGTATAAACAAAATGTATTTGTTGCTTTTTACTGTCTGTATTATTGTTAGAAATTGTCTGTAAAAGGTATAAAGGCTTGCTGTGATTGTTTACCAGTTGAGAGACCTGTCCAGGACCCTGTGTCCTATGGCACTCTCTCCCTCCATGGTAATTACTGGAGAAATAATAAAGTATTTAATTTTGCTGCACCCAAACAAAAAAGCGAGAACTGAGTTTTTCTTCGACAATGTTATAGCAGTCTCGGATGATGACTCAGCATGTGTTGTTCATTTTAAGAACACTTTCACTGCAGATCTCACAAAACGCAAGGAAGGTACCAATATGAGATTTCTAAAGATAGCTACAGCACTCGACCCAAGATTTAAGAATCTGAAGTGCCTTCCAAAATCTGAGAGGGACGAGATAGGGAGCATGCTTTCAGAAGTCTTAAAAGAGCAACATTCCAATGTGGAAACTACAGAACCCGAACCACCAAAAACAAAAATCAACCTTCTGCTGGTGGCATCTGACGCAGATAATGAAAATGAACATACATCGGTCCGCACTGCTTTGGACGGTTTTCAAGCAGAACCCGTCATCAACATGGACGCATGTTCCCTGGAATGGTGGTTGAAGCATGCGCATCTGGCATGTAAATATCTTGCAGTGCCAGCTACAACAGTGCCATGAAAACATCTGTTCTCACTTTCAGGTGACATTGTGAACAAGAAGCGGGCAGCATTATCTCCTGCAAATGTAAACAAACTTGTTTGTCTGAGTGATTAGCTGAACAAGAAGCAGGACTGAGTGGACTTGCAAGCTCTAAAATTTTACATTGGTTTATTTTTGAATGCAGTATTTTTGTACATAATTCTATATTTGTAAGTTCAACTTTCATGATAAAGAGATTGCATTACAGTGCTTGTATTGGGGGAATTGAAAAATACTATTTCTTTTGTCTTTTTACAGTGCAAACAATAGTAATCAAAACTAAATACAAAGTGAGCACTGTACATTTTGTATTCTAGGTTGTAATTGAAATCAATATATTTAAAAATGTACACAACAAAACAAATTAAATAAAAGGTTTTCTATTATTAACAATGCGATTAATTGTGATTAATTTTTTTAATCGCTTGACAGCCCTAGTGCAAATATGATCACTTGAATGTTGTATAGTGTCAAATGGCTCTGTGATAACAGTATTGTGTGGCGATAGAGCTGATGACAATCACCATGTGATTTCTGTTTTAATTGAAAACATGCATCAGTGCTATGTAAAGTTTTTTTCTATTACATTCCTATTGCAGTTATTGGTGGGGTTGTGAAGCTGAATAAAAGCATGTAGAGGGAATTACAAGTGCTTTCCCCTTGTAAATGCATATTTGTGTAAATAATGGTGGTGTGAGTTGGTGAAGTCTCTTATTCAAACTCCGGATGGGCAATATGAAATTTGCACCATTAAAAGACTCCTAGATCCCAGGGAAGCAGCAGTATTGATTGATAGCATTAGGACCAAGAAAAGGAATGCAGTAGGTACCTGAAATAACTGCTTAAAAAGAACACAAACACCCCTTATCGTAAGCAGATGCAGACAGCCCCTACTAAAAGCCAGAGTCTTCCAGGGCTGGAGCTTTGGTTGGTAAATTCCTGACATCTAAAGTGAAACCAGTTTCAAACAATTTCTGTAAACTTTATCTTCCAAAGGCATAGTCAGAGATAAGCAAATGTGTGCCTGAATCTGCCCCCTCTGAAGGATCAGGAAGGCAGACACTTATTACCACATATAGTTGGGTTGAGTTTAGTGATGGCTGATCCTCAAAAGGTTTGACATGGGCACTTATACAGTCTCCTGAGTCTGCAAAATTGGGCTGCGAAGCTAACAGTATCTCCAGTTGGTCAAATATAAGCTATTGGACAGAAAGGATCCATTCCACATCCTACTGAAGTCAGTGGAAAGATTCCTATTGACTTCAATGGGCTTTGGATTAGAACCTAAATTTGTTGACAAGAATGCTTTAAAATTCAGATACGCTATGGTTTTCTTAGCTCAGATATACTTTTTTTGTTACCTCAGTCACATAAGGGCATTAAAATGTTTCTGTACAAATTATCTCTATTAAAATTGACATCTTATTTCTCAACACCTCTGTTCCCTGGGCCTGATCCAACTTCTATTATAGTCAATGAAAAGAAACCCCTTCACTTCAGTGGGGGAGGGGAGATAATTCAGATGACGCAGGTAATATCTAGACCGGGGTAGGGAGCCTTTTTTCTATCACGGGTCATTGAGCCACAGAAAAATATCAAGCATGCAAGAAGCAAGTCTTAAAGACTGTGAATGGCTTGCCAATTACAGAACCAGTTTCTCCTCCCTTGGTTTTCACACCTCAACTGCTAGAACAGGGCCTCATCCTCCCTGATTGAACTCCCTGATTGAACCTCGTTATCTCTAGCTTGCTTCTTGCTTGCATATATATACCTGCCCCTGGAAATTTCCACTACTTGCATCTGACGAAGTGGGTATTCACCCATGAAAGCTCATGCTCCAAAACGTCTGTTAGTCTATAAGGTGCCACAGGATTCTTTGCTGCTTTTACAGATCCAGACTAACACGGCTACCCCTCTGATACTTGAATTAATAGAATACAACATAGACAGGGACTGCGGGATTATATTGCTAACCTCTAACAATATATATGTAAATACACAAAAACACAAACATTATCTATCAATATGTCCCTAAAGGTTGAATCTGGGTCAATTAGCCTGCAAGCTGCTTAACCCTTCCTGGGATTGGTCACAGTTGGGAAAATAGTAAACGTTGGCAGTTCGGATCCATGTTAGCTTCGTATTTACTGCACTCTAGCTTCACTCTGCTGGGTCTGCCAGACAACCACTTCATTATTAAGATACCTTCATGTAGTAGATGTGACAACAATAAAAGCCAGAAAACACAATGATTAAGCTGACGCTGCCTCTTTCGGTCATGTCTTTTTTGAAATATTATGTAAAATGGTGTGAATTAGGAATTCCGCCCAACAGTACATGTTGGGCAGAATAAATACATTGAAAAACATGTGTTGTTTTCAACAATAACTTTTGGATGGCAAATCAGCAGAAACAAGTATTAATACTAGCAATGATAACTGTACATCTCTATGCCAGTGTCACCGTGCCTCAGGGGTCACAGATGAGAATATCAGATTCAGGACAAACTGCTGAAAAATAGAGCAGACTCACCCCAAACTGGTGGTTATTCTACTATTAGCTATACCAAGCCAGTAACAAAAGTAAACTTCTGTTGCACCACACTGGTTAACAAGAAGTCAAAAATGCAGTCTCCTTAGACATTCCAGCACTTACCTCATCACCCAGACAGCAGACTTTAAGATGAGAAGTTATTAAAAACATATTTAATCAAACAAAGGGTTCTTCTGATACCAAGAGATCAGTCACGTAGCCAGGTCAGTATATAATTCAGATCTTACCCAATAATCATGCTGCTGCCAATCCTTTAATAACTAAAATCTAAAGGTTTATAAGAGAAAAGAAGAGAGTTAAAATGGTTAGGGGAATTGTATACATAAAAGTGATTGCAAAGTTCTTATATCAGGTCTGAAGCAGTGACTGAATAAATGCTAGCTTGCAAAACACTCTGGAAATTATCCAATCAGCTTGGGAGTCATCCGTCCCTGTTTAGAGCTCCCTTGTTAGAAACCCAGTCCAGATAAACGACGAAGGAAATGAAGACAAAATGGAGATGTTTCCAGGGTCTTTTATGCCCTCTACCACACGGATGGAATTTTACTGTCCCAAACAAAGCCCACAGAAACAGTTTGTGGAAAAGTGCAGGCACAAGATGGAGTCAAGGGTCACATGAGCAAGTCACATGGCCTTACATGGCTTGTTGACTCACAAGGGCAAGCCATTTGCCACTTGGAGGCTAAGGCATCTGCTGGAAGAGCCATCTGGGTAGAATGAATTTCTTCTGTGGCTCATGGTGAGAGTTAATTGTCTTTGATGGGCCATCAACACAAAGCTGTCTGGCATGGGTGGTGCATATAGGAAGCTAAGCCTCCCCAAAAAAGCCATGCAGGGGAGGGAGGGGAAATGCCACTGGGTCACCTCTCCGGAGGGGTGCCAGCCTACTGCCACCTTTGGAGCACCGGCAGCAAAGCTCCATAGAAGTGAGGGGGGCCACTGGTGCCCAGACCATGGCTCTGTCCATGCTCTGCCTCACCCCCAGTCTGCCTCTTCCCCTGATGTCCCCCTGCCTGCTGCTCACCTAAGGCAGGAAAAAGTGATGGGGCCATGGCCCCCAGTGGCTCCCCCTGTTATGGGAAATGGGTGGAGAGGAGAGAGCGGTGGGGGGGAGGGGGCAGAGAAGGGTAAGTTGTGGGTGGGTCTTCAGGGGAAAGTGGCAGGGCCATGGTCCAGGCACTGGTGGGTCTTCCCCTCCCCTCCTTCCCCCCTTCCCCCTGAGGTTGCTTCCGACGCTCACATGTGAGCCTGTGAGCCTCTCCAAACGGAGGACTCACCCCACCTATGCTGTCTGGCTGCAGTGTAGACTTTACTGGTGGGTGTTACACCAGTAACAGATACATTTGAAATACAGGTACATAGTCAATATTCATAACTTTATATGAATGTATCATCTTTGAATCTAAACAGGATAATCATATTTGATTGTTACTTTTCCGCTGATGCCTTACATGGCATACTTTGTATAAGATTTGTTGCAACAGTATACCAGTGGTAGCAACAATGATGTACGTGGCCACATTTCAATCATACAGTATCACAGCCAGGGCCTGAGAATGTAAAATGTGTATAACTCCCTGGGGTTGTGTTGATTGGGAGCTATGGAGGCAATAAGGTACATGGTCTGATTACCTGATAATTATACAATTAATTTATATACACCTGGCTAATGACTGATGTGCCACATAGAGCAAACTGACTCTATGCCTGGGTGTGATGAATTAGGTACAATTTTATAAGAAATTGGAGAGTAAAGGGTAGTGGAAAAAATAACAGTAGAAAATCAAAACCCAGTGTGGGGTTTTGAACCTTGCAATAAGCTTTCATGCAGAGAGGTTAACTTGGATTGTTTTGTTGTGGCGACAAAGGAAAAGGAGATTCTTTGAGTTGGATGGAACATTTGCAAGCAAAATAAAGGCCTTTCTTCTTTTGAGCTTCTAGACTGAATTCTGCTGTCTGCACAGTCCATTTTATTTGGTAATGATTCTAGAGAAGCAGCTGCTCCCTTGGATTTGCATGCAACTTCCACGTAATTTACTCAAGAAGCATTGTATAGTGGCTGAAGCACAGAGTTTAGGAATCTGGAGAACTGTTTTCTTTATTTCTGGCTCTGCTGCAGATTTGGGCCAGTTATTTCACTTTCCCCCCGAATCCCACCCCAGCTACTGCACAGGAATGTTGTAATGCTCAATCAATATTTGTAAAGTGTCTTTAGATCCTCAGTTGGGGAAAAAACAATGTATGTGCAAAATATGATGTTCAACGGAATGAAAAGTAAAAGTGCACACTTGGAAAAGGGCATGTGCTCTGTGCTGTATATGATTGTTGAACTGAGGAAATATGCTCCATCTGAAATGAGTGAGATATTGAAGTATTAAATTAAGAAGTAATCTGTTAACTTCTAGAATAGTACAGGGTGCAGTAATATATGGGAAATATCTGCTTATCAGATGGAGACATTGTCCAAATATTTCATGATGAATTACACCTATAGATTGTATCCTCTCAGTGTTTCTTCTCTTTCTCTTGAATTTAGATTCTTTTGTGAACTGCAAATGAAGCATGGGGTGCAAATAATATTCCCAGATGTATATTCTAAATGCTTCACAGAGAGAGAATACCTGAATTAACTATCAGTGATTAGCAACTCTACACTACTTGCTACGTTTGCCATTGACTTAACTGGGATCAGGATTTTGATTTATGGAAGTGTAAAATAATTCATTTAGAAAATTACATTCTAGAGTAACCACTGTAACCAATTGCATAATCTGTATTTTGATTCATGACCCATTAATTTTATTTAAATCTAGTGATATATCAATTTCACCTAGGTTAGTCTGTCTGGCTGTGGATAAATCTTTCTTTCAAAGGTGTGTCAGCCTTGACTTGGAATTTCCTGGCTTGTCTATTGTATCACAGTATTAAGATTTAAATGTAACTTTGCATAATCTTGTGTTCATTCTCGATTTTTTTAATGAAAGGTTTTAAATGTGTTTATTTAACATTTTATGTCTTGTGGGGGTAAATATGCCCTTACAGTAAGCTTGTGTATAGAAGCATATTTCATAAATTCAAGTTTAATTTGTTTATCCAAACAATATTTTGTAGCATGTATTCATTGATCCAAACAGTTTTTGAACATCTATGGTTTTGTTGGGCAAAAGATACTCATGGAAGGCACACTCATTCTGGAAATGTACTATTCGCTGTTCCAGGCTATATAAAGTTAATATTTATGCAGTTTTTTAAAAGTGGATTTTACAAACCCTTTTGGATTAGAATCTTGTACTTGTTACAGTTTATTGGGCCAAACAGACTCTCAGGCAGTCAGTGCACTGCATAGCAGCCTGCCTAAGGCCTGATTCAGCCAAATCCCATTGACTACTCCATTTGCTTAAAGATAAGCATGGATTTAAATGCTTTGCTGGATCAGGGCCTTAGTCTGTATCCTAGGAGCTATTTTGAAAAGTTCAGTGAAAGATGTGCTCATGCACAGGAAAACCATCATTTCTAGATCAATTGGGCCAAATCCTTGCACAGCAGAAGTAAACACTGGTTTACCATGGCAGAGACCATATGTTCCTGTGTCTGGCCTCGTTGGGTTTGCATGTCACTTTAACTCACATTGACAGTAATAGGAATGCAGCTGGTGGAAGCTTCCCAGTCAATGCCCTTTCTAGCTGACCTGACTATTCACCTTATTTTGCCAGCACCATTATTCGCTCTTAGGACGTAAGTGACCCCTTTTGCCGGCATCCCCAAAGCGAAGCTGTACTTACTTCACTTATTCTGTCTTCATTGTTACCCACCAGAGAGCTCTCCCAGCATTTTCGCTGGTGCCAGCCTAAATGCTGGCAGTGAACTTGGTCCAATAACTTCAAGATTACTTAAAATCTACAATTCCTACTGCACATTGCCGTGCTCCTTGGGATCTTTAGCAAAAGAGCTTTTATTATCAATTCCATTCAGTAAATGGAAATCTTTCCCTTGACGTGCTCCTCATCAGGTCCCTTCTGATATCAGAAACTCCATATCCCTCACTTTCCCAGACAAGAATGAAAATTCATTAACTGTCTACAATGAGAATGAAAATAAACAGAAGGGCAAAGGAACATTTTTATTGGTGCAGAGTGCAAACATTATTTTATGAACTTTCAATGTGTTATCAGTTAACACATTCAGGAGTTTAGGTGTAGAGTTACAGACAAGTACCTAAAAGGCTTTTATTTTATGGTACTTCCATAGTTGAAATAGCAAAGCAGGTTTTGGGGGTGGGGGATTGGTTCATTCTAATCTGAGATTGAAAAGCTAAAATGTTTGGAGTCTAGGTTTTATTAAGGTTCTGTATGCAAACCCTGTATTTGCTGGTTCGAGTGCACAGTTACTTTGTGTTCATGTATTCTGTGCTCGTGCAATCGCAGGCTTTGTATATTCAGTTTCAATCCAAAATTAATTTTTGTGCTTGAATTTTCAAAACCTGAGAGAGGCTTATATTGGAAACACAGCAGACACTCCAGCAGCAGGAGTTTGTGGAGCATAATAAGGATAAACTATACAAGTTAAGAACTGTAAAATGAGAAATGTAATCAGTTATGTAGTTAATCAGTAAGAAAAATATCAGTCAGTCCTTCCCTCGGTAGAGAGGAAAAGACCAAATTTTATTTTCTTTGGCAACTATTGCTGTTCCTTTTTTTTCCTTCTCCACCACCTCTCACCACTCTCAGATATTCCCTCTCACTTGATGTCAATTTCAAAATCTCCAGCTGTACACAGATAAACTGGATTAGTTTCCACAATGCCATTGCCATTCAATTTGGTTTTAGAGACAACACAAACTGAAACGAGAATTGATTGTGTCTGTGGTGAGCAATACAGTTTTCAGGTTCCTTAGAAGACTGTGTCTCTTCACAAATTCGGTTAAGCATGAAACAAACATCCTTCTTCAGAACAGCACAACACATGTAATGAAGCAACACAAGAACACATTAGACATCCTTTTTCATCTGTACCCTAAGCAGAGATTTATTTATTTATTTTGGTAGTGGTGTATGTGTGAAGATAAATGCTTCACCAGCCTCCAACAGCAGGAGTCTGAAGTGGAGAAGGAGGAATACCACACAGTGGGGATGACTCATTTCTTTTGTCTAGTCTATAGTTGTCAGTCAGTCTGAAATAACTCCACTTTGAGGGTAGCTTTAATATTATGCTACATGCTGCTATAACGATTATTTAGTAATTCAGCAGCACTGAGCTTTCCCTTCTGTTTTTTTTAACTTTGACATTCTTGCATATTCTATTCATATATCCATGTACACCCATCAAAATTTCATTCTTTGATTTATCTCCCATGGCCAAATACAAGCACAAGACTTTAAAAAAAACATTTAAAAAATTATTTTAGTATTTACTCATCTGAAAATGGATGGATTTAGGACTGTTCTCCCTCCCTGCTGCGTATGCCAGCAGCTTGCTTTAATTAGTAACAGCAAATTAGCATATCAAGCAGTAACTCTATACTAGCACATAAGAGTAATATGGTTTAGTTTGGCAGAAAAATGTATAAAGGGCTAGCCACAATCTAGAGGCATAGGCGGGAGTAGGGGTTCCTTATACCCCAGAATTGCCATTCTGGGAGTGCAGGATCTGAGATCCAAATTTTCATTCTTGGTTAGGAAGGGGACAGGAAGTAGGTGGAGCCATGCACTTGCTAGCAGAATTGGCTGAGCATGTGGGGAAGGTACACTGCGTCCCATAAAGGAGTGTCACAAATTACTCCCTACTCAAACTGGGGAACTCCAGGAAGTTGTTTTTTTTAGGGTGCTGCCACAACATAAATAATAAGCAGCTGTAGTATTAAAACCTATATAATTTTTGTTCTTAGCGAGACAGTATGTAAGTTACTATGACCTGCGTTAGGCCTCGCATCCTTGGCACCTTGCATGGGCATGTGAACAAAACTGTCAATTGGTTATTGAATGTCATTACTGGTTGTAAGGCACATACATTTCACCAAGAACAAATAAAGATGTTTTAAAATGAAGGGTGGCTATTATTACTGAACACTTGCAATGCTGCCATAGCCAAAGACCCCATTCAAGATCACCCCCATTTTGCTAGGCATTGTAAAATCCCCTAGGAAAAGAGGGTTCCTATCCAGAAAAATTGTCTCAATAAAGACAAAAAATCAGATGCATGGTGAGGAAACTGGGATGCGGCATACAAGCAAAATGATTGTGGTGGTGATAGGCACGTATCTTGTTTGTTCTATTTTAATGCTAGTTACACGTAACCCTTGTCTAATTATTTAAAGTTTATAAAAAGAGTGATTCAGAACACTGACATCCGATTGTTGTTGTGTCCTCAAATTGTCTGAATCTATTCTCCATATTCTTTCATTCTAGTCTTATATTTAGGACCTACCAAATTCACAGGCATGAAAAACGCATCATGGACTGTGAAATCTGATCTCCCCCCATGAAATCTGGTCTTGTGTGCTTTTATCCTATACTATACAGATTTCGCGGGGGAGACCAGCATTTCTCTGATTGCGAGTCCTGCCCAAAAGGTTGTTGCAGGGAGGTCATAAGGTTATTTTGGGGGAGGGGGGTTGGGGTTGCGGTATTGCTGCCCTTACTTCAAAGCTTCAGAGAGCGGCAACTGTTGGTTTGTGCCCAGCTCTGAAAGCAGCACCCAGCCAGCAGCAGTGTAGAAGTAAGAGTGACAATACCATACCATGCCACGCTTACTTCTGCACTTCTGCCTGCAGAGCTGGGCAGCCAGAGAGTGGCGGCTGCTGACTGAGGGCCCCGCTCTGCAGGCAACAGCTCAGAAGTATGGCAATACCATACCCTGCCATCCTTACCTCTGCGCTGCTGCTGGCGGCAGCTCTGCCTTCAGAGCTGGGCTCCTGGCCAGCAGCTGCCACTCTCCAGCTGCCCAGCTCTGAAGGCAGCGCCCTGTCAGCACCAGCACAGAAGTAAGGGGAGCAGTACTGTAAGCAACCGCCCCCCCACACACACACAACTCCTTTTTGGGTCAGGACCCCTACAATTACAGCACCATGACATTTCAGGTTTAAATAGCTGAAATCAAATTATTTACATGCCAGATATGCTAAACATTTATATGCCCCTTCATACTTTGACCACCATTCCAGAGGACCTGCTTCCATGCTGATGATGCTCGTTTAAAAAAAATATGAATTACATTTGTGACTGAACTTCTTGGGGGAGAATGGTATGTCTCCTGCTCTGTTTTACCCACATTCTGCCATATATTTTATGCTATAGCAGTCTCGGATGATGACCCAGCACATGTTCATTTTTAAGAAGACTTTCACAGCAGATTTGAAGAAACGCAAAGAAGGTACCAATGTGAGATTTCTAAAGATAGCTAAAGCACTCGACCCAAGGTTAAGAATCTGAAGTGCCTTCCAAAATCTGAGAGGGATGAGGTGTGGAGCATGCTTTCAGAAGTCTTAAAAGAGCAACATTCCAATGTGGAAACTACAGAATTGAACCACCAAAAAAGAAAATCAACCTTCTGCAGGTGGCATCTGACTTAGATGATGAAAATGAATATTCGTCGGTCCTCACTGCTTTGGATTGTTATCAAGCAGGACCCGTCATCAGCATGGATGCATGTCCTCTGGAAAGGTGGTTGAAGCATGAAGGGACATATGAATCTTTAGCGCATCTGGCACATAAATATCTTGCGACCCCAGCTGCAACAGTGTTATGCACTGTTCTCACTTTCAGGTGACATTGTAAACAAGAAGTGAGTAGCATTATCTCCTGGAAATGTAAACAAACTTGTTTCTCTGAGCAACTGGCTGAACAGGAAGTAGGACTGAGCGGACTTGTTAAATGCAATTATATTTTGTACACGATTCTACATTTGTAACTTCAACTCTCATGATAAAGAGATTGCACTGCAGTACTTGTATTAAATGAAATTGAAAAATACTACTATTTTTTACTGTGCAAATATTTGTGATCAAATAATATAAAG
Source organism: Mauremys reevesii (assembly GCF_016161935.1). Lineage (NCBI taxonomy): Eukaryota > Metazoa > Chordata > Testudines > Geoemydidae > Mauremys > Mauremys reevesii. The sequence continues at coordinate 49,674,578 of NC_052633.1, read as the reverse complement.
TGAGCACAGTATACTATGTATTCTGTTTGGTAATTGAAATCAATATATTTGAACATGTAGAAAACATCCAAAAATGTTTAAATAAATGGTATTCTATTCTTTAATAGCGCAGCTAATTGCACAATAGCGATTAACTTTTTAAATCACTTGACAGCTCTGGTATTTTTATTTTGTTTAGATCAGTGTCTCTCTCATGCTATCTCAAGAGTAATTTGTTTTAGAATCCAGTTCAAAGTGTATCTGTTTTGCTTTACTATCACATGTGCTCCTGAAGGTTAAATTGTAAATCTGGAGTGCTCACGTGGTCGGAGTTCTTGGAGACTGTGAGCTTGGGCTACTGGGGAAACTGAGGGGTCAACACTGGTCCTGGGGCCTAGGGCAGCTAGACTGTGTGGTCCCATTTCGGTGAAGGAGTAACAGACAGAGAGCACCTGTGCCCAGGAAAGATGCCGGAGAGTCTGTAGGGAGAGAGGCGGAACAGTGACTGAAGGATTTGAGATTAAGGGAAGCTTTAAAGCACATCAGTCCAGTGGATTGGGACCCAACAGCATCCCGGTGAATGGCCAGCAGAGGGAGCTTTATTAAGGTCTGTGAGTGAGCAATTAATTATGATGGTTGATTTGAAGATTCCTTGAGATCCAAAACAATTGTGTTGGGAATGGGGAGATGCAAATCTGGGCTGAAACAGCTATTGCATGAACAGCCATGAAGAAAAGCATTACAAAAGGGATACAGAAACAGGAAATACAGTCCTAAATGGATTGGGAACTGGGGGCAGGGGGGAGAACAATGGATATTTTTTAGAGACATGACTGTTGTGTCCGACAGTGTCTGGGTAAATATGCTTGTGGGGGAAGTTTGGGATTAGAATGAACAGAATATAGCTGGGTGGCGGACATGATGATTGATTTAAGATGCAGAGGTTCAGGGATGCTAATGGCTGCATCTCAAGGAGTCTGTGAGGGACAAGACAAGCTGGAGAAAGATAATGCACTGGAGAAAAGTGAGCTTTTGCTCACATGTGGTATAATGCACATGGAAGTATTTTGACCCTCTATTTTAACTTTTTTCCCCTCTAATAGAGTTCTCTGAATTCTTTGAGAAGAGCAGGCTGGAGTTTGCACCCCCAATTTATCACTGGATCCAGTGGAGCTTTGTCTTCCGTTGCCCCTGAAATTCTCTTTGAAAAGGGGTTTCCCCAGCACGGGAGCTCAGCACAAGGTTAATACAGGGGATTTAATGTACTTCAACCGCGGCCGGCTCCCTTGTCTCCACACATGGCTCTTTGCAACCCATGGAGGTGGTTTATGTATTAGAGGTAGGAGAGCCACAAATGAAGGGTTGGTCCCTTCCACACATGCACAGGGGGATGAATGGGCACACCATACTCTCTGTCTCAAGTACCTGCCATTCTTTAGGCCTTTTGGCCTTCTGATCTCTCTAACCTGGTGTTGGAACATTCTTTCCAAATTAATTTAATTACATTTGTGTTTTTTACATTTTTGGCTCTTCCATCACATTGAAAAAAATATTCAGAACAATTCCTACACAATAAAATAAATCTATGTGCAGGATAATACAATAACAACTATAATTTTCACCAATGATATGGGTGTAATGACCGCTGGGAAGCAGTGACAATAATTAAACACTGGGACAATCTTGAATGGGAAAGATCTCTCCCTTTCATTTATGAATTGTCTTCCTGCTAAGAAACTGTAATTATCAGGAGGCAGTGCAAACTGACAACTTTAATTTTGCATTGCTTGGCTAGAAGCAAGTTTAATTACATTAACATTTGTTTTTATTTTTTAAACCCAAATGCTTTAAACCAAAATGCTTCAAGATTTAAAATAGAGAGAGATTAACTGTCTGAGCCTTTGTTTGGATTTCTTCTGTTCAGGTAATAATACATGAGAGGAAGGTTTTTGGGAAGCAGTCCAAAGATGTGCATATTGTACCAATTAAAACATAACATTTTCTGCTACCCAATAAGAATATAAAAAAGCTTTAAAATTCTCATAATCAAGATTTGATTTTTTTTAACGTGGGCGATCGATATCTATTTCCTAGCCCTGTTCTCAGAAACAGTTGAACTGTTTGGCTAATTTCTTTTCTTTTTAAAATGTCAGTCAAGAGTTAGACACCTCCAATAGAAAATTTCAGCCCAAACAATTAAAGTTTGACAAAGTTATAAGGCACTGAAAACAGGTCCTTCTATTTGGAAACAGTGGGCAACGTTGTTAATGGGCACAGCTACCAGCCACACCTATGATACAGAAATATAATGCAAATGGACAAGGGTAGCACGTACAAGTGTTGCTTGTATCGCCCGTATCTCTTGTAAGCCTCTACCTTACTTCCGGCAGCATCAGCGAGGCTTACACCAGTTTTCCCCTAGGTTGAACAAGAATGCACATGTGTTACAGCTGGGATCCTTTGACACTCCATGGCCCTCGTTACAGGCATCCTATGGTGCAGTTGCATAGGAAGTCCCTTCTATGTACATAATGTTCAGCATTCACTGCGGATAACTCTCTCTATATAAAAAGCTATTTTGCCTCCTTCCAGCTACTGGAGAGAAAAATCTATATAGATTTTTTTGCCTCTCTTAAGTGGCTCTTTGCTTTCTTCTGTCTGAAATACTGAGTTAAAGTGGGAAATAAAGCCCTGGGCTTTAGCTCTGCCTGCAGCTGCCACCATTATTGTTATTAACTTGGTGGAACTGATCTGTGAGGCCAGAGTGCTCAGGGTAGGACACTCCACTCTCGCTGCCTGTTGTGGGTGACTGTGAAGTGGAGACCAAACTTGTCACGTTTCCTAAAGGTTTTTAAGGACAAACAGCATTGCAGGCACTCAAAGCCAGATCTGTTTATTTTGCTAACTGTTGCAGGTAGCACCAGTAGCCCAGACAATAGTGTAATGAGCCCATTACAGCTAGGCAGGATTGGCATCAACATTTAGTGCCAATAAAAGCACATGTTGGATTTAATCTTTCTCCAACTGTCAGGGCCATGAATCTCTTCCAGCGCCACAACCAGTTTATGTGGCAAAACATCTTTCCCTTGAATCTGACTAAAATTCGCATACTCTGGCACAGTAAAAGGGGCATCAGCTGTGATAATTATTTTTAACAACTTTTTGAGTCCAAACACATCAGGAAAGCCGCTCAATACGACAAAAAGGGACATATCAAATCAGGGAGGAGGGGATGAAATTTTAGTGACTCTCCGTTACTTGGCCTGATCCCTTGGTTGGCCTGAAATAAGTCTGTAAGGCCCTCAGACTGTACATCCTATACCAGTGATTCTCAAACTTTTGTACTGGTGACCCCTTTCACATAGCAAGCCTCTGAGTGTGACCCCCCCTCAATTAAAAATGCTTTTTTGTATATTTAACACCATTATAAATGCTGGAGGTAAAGCAGGATTTGGGATGGAGTCTGACAGCTCGCGACCCCCAATGTAAGAACCTTGCAACCCCCTGAGGTATCCTGACTCCCCAGTTTGAGAAACCTTGTCCTATACCAACAACACACCCAACGCTGCCAAATTTACAGAGATTTGAAAAAAAACAGCTGATTAAAATTCTGCATTCTGATGCTTGGAGTAACTCAGATACAAATTTCAGAGGGGTAGCCATGTTAGTCTGTAAAAAGTGACAAAGAGTCCTGTGGCACCTTATAGACTAACAGAAGTATAGGAGCATGAGCTTTCGTGGGTGAATACCCACTTCGTCACCCAGGAAAGCTTATGCTCCAATACTTCTGTTAGTCTATATGGTGCCACAGGACTCTTTGTTGCTTTTTTCAGATACAAATTATTTAAAAATACTCCAGAAGTCTTGAAACAGGAAAGGAATAGTAAAAATACAGTATTAATACAACAAATATGTACTTTCAGGAGTTACAAAATAAAATAAATCATGATGCAGGAGAGAAGATTTTAAATGTCCTCAGCTAGAAAGCTTTATGTAAGGATTATTGGGCATCTCTCCAATTCCCCAGAAACCACAACCAGGACCTTGTGTCTCTATTTAGTCCAACACAAAAACACTGTATTAAGATGAGTTAAGGTTGAGATTGTGGATAAATAATGGAAGGGTAAAAAACAGTACAGGGATGTTGTAATTAACCCAAAACAAAACATTATTAATCTAGGAAATTCAGAGTTAAGCTTTCAATTTAAAAGAAATCTGAACATGTTAGAAAAACACTGTTAAGACCCCAGAGCAACCTTAACTCTGCCCAGCAGTGATATCGTTCAGTAACCATTTGATTAAAGTATTTTAGTGTTTGTGGTACCAGGTTAATTACACTGATTTTTTTAGTCACATTTGATATTTTTCCCCTTATGTACCACTACAGAATATACTTGCACATGTTTAGTCATTGTCCATAATGGAAAGACTTTTGGAGGAGAAAGATTTGACACAAAATATACTGTTTATAGTGGGAGTCACAAAAATAAGATACACATAGGTAGGGTGACCAGATGTCCTGATTTTATAGGGACAGTCCCAATTCTGGGGGCTTTTTCTTATATAATCATCTATTATTCCCCGCCCCATCTTGATTTTTACACTTGCTATCTGGTCACCCTCAGGGGCGGCTCTAGGCCCCAGCACACCAAGCGCGTGCTTGGGGCGGCATGCCGTGGGGGGCGCTCTGCCGGTTGCTGGGAGGCGTGCCTGCGGAGGGTCCACTGGTTCCGCGGCTCTGGTGGACCTCCTGCAGGCGTGCCTGCGGAGGGTCCGCTGGTCCCCCGGCTCCAGTGGGACCAGCCAAAGCCGCAGGACCAGCGGACTGCAGAACCGGTGGACCCTCCGCAGGCACGCCTGCGGGAGGTCCACCGGAGCCGCCTGCCGCCCTCCCGGTGACTGGCAGAGCATCCCCCGCGGCATGCTGCCATGTTTGGGGCAGCGAAATGTCTAGAGCCGCCCCTGGTCACCCTACACATAGGTGAAAGCCTGGCCCCATTGAAGTTGGTGGGAATTTTCTCATTGGCTTCAGTAGGAGTGGGATTTCCAACTAGGAGCTGCACAGGGAGATAGAAAATGTCTCAAGCTAAGTTAGAATGCTTAGAAGATTACTGAGATTTTGGAAGGTAAGTTCATCATTTTCAATATCACAATGGAGAGTAACAGACCCTTTCTGTCTGAGACATCTTAGAGTGGGGCAGGAAATGGTTTTCCCAACCCATGACAATTTTTGAGATTTTTGAAAACTTTTTCCTTTCCCGAAATGTTGAAATCTCAATTGTTGAACTGATAATCAATCTGAAAATAATTTTGGGTGAGGTCAATTGAAATTTTTCAATATCGGATACCATGGGCTGTTAGGTATCCAGTCACTGTAAGGTTAAGGATGTTTGTGGCACTTTACAGACATTGGCTGACTATCTAATTATCATAACAGCCTGTGTGATAGGTAAATAAAATTCCTATTTTACAGATGTGGTAACTGAGGAAGAGAGCTGCAGAGGCCAACATTTAGAGACAACTGTATAAAATTAAGCATCAAACTCCATATTCAGGCACTTAAGTAAGAGTGGCCTGATGACCTGCAAGCTTCAGAAGAAATAAAAGAGACAGATTTAATTGTGATTATTCTGAATCCTAGTGGCCAGGCCTTGCTGACAGTGAGGGGAATGTAAATAACCTTGAATCTTAAGGGAGTGGGGGAACAGTGACAAGCTTTTAAAGCTATTGATTAATTTTACATCAATTTACACTTTCAAGGTTATCTTCAAAGAGCTAGAAATGCACTTTTCTGTTTTTAAAAAGGAAAGCTTTATATTTCTAGGTCCTCGAAGTCCAGCTCTGTGGGCAGGGATGGAGGAGTCTCTGTGGCTGCATTAGTAAACTAGGAATGGGTGTGCCCTATAACAGAGGTTCTCAACCTTTTTCTTTCTGAGGCTCCCCCAACATGCTGTAAAAACTCATTGGCCCACATGTGTCACAATAACTGGTTTCTGCATTTGTAAGCCAGGGCTGGCATTAGGGGGTAGCAAGAAGGGCAGTTGCCTGGAGCCTCATGCCACAGGGGCTCCTGCGAAGCTACATTGCTCAGACTTCGGCTTCAGCCTCGGGTGGCGGGACTTAGGGCCCTGGGCTTCAGTTCCAGGCAATGGAGTTTTGGCTTTCTGCCCTGGATCCCAGCAAGCCTAACACTTGGTGATCCCCTTGAAACCTGCTCGTGGCCCCCCAGGGGACCCCAGATCCCTGGTTGAAAACCACTGCCCTATAAGATGAGCTGATAATCATTCCTTGATTAACTCCAGACAAAAATTAAACTCTCACTGAAAAAACAAGCACATCTACTAGAACAGACAGACTTCAGTTATCCAAAGAACAAAATAACTGCTCCTAAAAATATGCTGTACCCCTAAAGATTTCTGAATGCTTTAATGCAACATAATGAGCTCTTAGCTCTTGGATAAAAATAGAATTTTTTTCTCCACCAATCCAGACTGTAGTCTTGGAAAGCACTGTATATTAGTCTATTAGGTTTAGAGTACAATAAAAACATTTATCTTTGCCTGTCCAAATGTAGAAAGACAAAAATCAATTTCTCTGGAGCCAGTTGTCATTTAATGTTCTCACTTTAGCAATATGGTGCAATCTGTGTCACCGATAAAGTTAGATTTTGTGTTGTTTGTTCCAGGAGTGCAAAATGCACTTATCTCTTAGATTGCTTTCTACTGCAGTTTTCACAGGAAAGAGCCACTATGTCCCTTCTGTCTTTGAGACAGCTAGTGTATACTAAAGATGGTCAATCAAGGTTTGTTCTTTGTCATTTTGCTGCTTTTCTAGCAATGTAATTAACTTATTTTATCAGAAAGATGCAGAAGAATTAAATAAGAGACTAGACACAATCCACACTAGACTGTCTTCTTGCTACATCCTAAATTTCCTCCCTTGCTTTAAATACAAATAGGATCCAACATTTGTTCCTAATTGAACCTATGTATAATTGATTATTTCATCAAAGGTTGACCATGATTCAGCCATCATTTGAATAAAGAACTGCATTTGGTATTTTTCAAAAATGAAATTGAAAAGGAATGTACAACAAATAATTGAATGTAATAGAAACATGTGGACGACTCTTTACATGTTAATGCTCTTTCTCCACGAGCAGTCTGCTAATACTCCATCTTCCCTTCCTCTCATACAGACCACAGGCAGTGCAGTGAACTCAATGGAAATTTTGCCATTGTCTTTAGTGGGGCCAGGATTTTACCATCTGGTTCTTCAGTGGAAATTACAGCTCTCTCTTAACATCCTACTTGGACAGGTAATAGTGCCTAAAAGCCATAAATGGAAATGATATAGGTATCTGCTGAAAACTGTGTCCTAGAGGGAGGAAGAGACAATATCTGCAAGACACGGCCAATATTCTACATGCTCTAAACTCAGATGGGGCTGACGTAAAATGACTGCATGATCAGAGAGCTATAACCAGCTCCAGAAGGCCTCCCCTGTCTCCCCTGGTGCCCTGCAGAGAGTGCGTGCAGCAGGTGATCTGACCATACTGTATATTGTAGGAGCTCTCTCTGTCAAAACATAAAGGTATTTGTGGGTACAGAATGAATGGGACGAGTGCTTGTGTGTTCAGAGTGCTCTCATGGTTGTCTGGAATGAGCAGCTTACTGACATTTATTGGCATCTTTCCTCTTCGCTGCCTTAAGGCATTTCCATAAAATCCTAAGTGCTCTGCTATTCTTGTAGGATAAGCATTGTGCTCTTGCAGGCACACTGCAGCTTTCAGTGCAAATCTCGTTTTGTATATTCTGCAGCTGATCCCTGTACAGAGCTCTTATTGTTAGAGTGCTGAATTATTTACTATTCTTATTGTAGTGCAGGAGCTGTAGTCAAGGACCAGAACCTCACTGTGCTAGGTGCTGGATAAAGCCCCAAAAGACTGCCCCTGCCCCAAAGAGCTTACAATCTAAGGAAACACCATGAGATGACAGGTGGATACAGGCAAACAGATGGGGAAGTAGAAGAAAACAATGTTGGTCAGCATGAAAGGCAGTGGTCCACATCAAGGATAAGAGATAATGTCTGCTGATCCAAAGGCACAATTTTTGTCCTTCTAGTTTATTAACTCTGCTTTTTGTTCCAAGGGTTTAGTGCTCTGAGTCTCTTCACTGTGAGCCTGATTGCACATGGACTGCAGTGAAGTGGCTCCTGACTTACAGGTGTGAGAAGGTCAGAATTAGACACAATTAGTTTTTTAAAAATACTTTTGACCAAATTCTGCTTTCAGATGCACCAGTGTAAATCTTGAGCAATTCTGTCTCCACTGGAGTTCCGCCAGATTTACACTGGTGTCAGAGAAGAAAATTTGGCCCTTTGTCTAGTTACATAAGCCAACCAGCTGCTTTGACTTTCCTGGGACATTTCTTTTCCTATACAATCCCTTTAGATTTTCCTCTAGCTCTTTTTATGACACTTTCACCTCTTGCCCTTTTTTCTCCCCAACACACTAAAGTGACCCTTCTTCCATCTGCTAATTACACTGAACCATCCTTTTCCTTTCATTAGGCTTGTTTCCTGTTTTGATATATTAGATCTGACACACTTCGCTCCATATACTGAGTCCGGAGGTCAGGAGTCCATTTCCCTTCCCTATTTCTTGTGTATCTGCTTCAGTCGAGCATACTAAACTAAAAATATCAGCCGGTGGGAGAATATTGCTTTCAGCCAAGGAAGCATTCACTATGATTTCCATGTCACTGTCTGAAACTCCCTGATGATTTTCATCATTCAAAACTGACCAGACCATTTTCTTTTAATTCTCTTCCTCAGGGAATACCCAGCAGCATGGAGCCCTGTGATTTAACTGCTCTAGCAGGCAGCCTTGGAGTTGGGATTTCCCAGTGCTATCTCCAAAGGGCTGATTCTGGAACATCTCTCTAGTCTGGGCCTGATTCACCACTGTGTTACTCCAGTTTGATACAGGTTTAACACTGTTTAAATCCATGGAGTTACAATGGCATAAAACTGCAGTAACACAATGGGGAATCTGGCCCTGAGTGTCAGTTTCAGAAACCATCTGAGGACATCAAAGCAGCACATTCAGGGAGAGCTCACTGAATGTGATCTGAGTATCATTCAGCATGAAAAGCAGGCAGTGACTTTTCTGGGCAGCATGGTCTTGTGTTTAAAGCATGGGACTGGGAGTCAGTCAACCTGCGTTCTGGTCCCAGTTGTAACAATGACTCCTGAGTGAACTTAGGCAAGCTTTACTCTGTCTGTTTCAGGATGGGATCCCTGAATGAGCTGTAGTTGCATGGGAGCTTGCATTCATAACTTTGCTAGACACTAAAAATCGTGTTCTTAATAAAAGACACAGGATTTATGGCTTATTATAACAATCTGTAACCCACTAACCCCGCTTCTTGTCCTATGACTCCATGGATGTTGACGGGCCACTTCCCCTTGAGTGGTCCCTTAGAATATGTGCTAACTACTTATGCTAAAGTATCTGTTTGATCTTGTATTTAGCTGTGATGCTCTAAGTACATTTCCCAGACCCAAAGAAGAGCTCAAAAGCTTGTCTCTCTCACCAACAGAAGTTGGTCCAATAAAGGATATTACTTCACCCACCTTGTCTCTCTAATATCCTGGGACTGATACAAGTACAACACCACTGCATATGAGTAAAGTGGGAGACATTTTGAATATCTATCTGTTATTTTGAGGGTTCTATTAACTTTCCTAGTCACAAATGCCTTAGCAGTCCTCCTAAAGATAGTCCTCATCAGAGAAGACAGGCCATGTCATTCATAGTGGCAATGAATAGTCATTGAGCCAGAGAGAGAGACAATGACTCTGTAGGGGACTCACTTAGGATATGGGAGACTCAAGTTCATGATCCAGACTATTTAATTATTTGTACACAAAAGAATAGCTTTAGCAGGAGAGAGTGAGAAAGACCTATACTACCATATTCCATAGCCCAGTGGCTTAGGTCCTTCTCTTGCAGTCAGAAAGACCAAAGTTCTCAGATCCCTTTTGCACATGAGGCAGAGAGGGAAACTGAACACATGTTTACTGCATCTCAGATAAGTGCTCTAACCAGCTGGCTAAAAGTTATAAGGGAGACCACACCACACATCTGAGTCCCACAAATCTTTTTTGGGGGGACGGGGCTGAAACTATTTAGTGAATTTGTGTCAAATTCACAAATAGTTTTGGGTCAACTGAAACTGCATTTTTTTGGTGAATAAATTTATCTGAAAATTGTTGCCCAAATGGACGAGTCCTGTGTTCCTTTATTTTCTTGAATGGTAAAAACCACCCTGTGCCAGGTTTATGTGGGTAGTTCTTGCCAGTAAACTTTAAAAGAATCTTTAAAAAAGATATTCACAGAAAATAATGAATGAGTAGAACCCAAACCATCAATGATAATTGTTTGGGGTTGATACCAGACAGACTCAGGCAATGAGTTGGAAGAGCACCAGGCGTCTGTGTTAAAGAAAAACATTGGAGAATGAAAAATATGAGTTCACAAAATGCAAACATTAATGCAGTGCTAAGCATTAGATTTTAAATGCACAAAAATCAGGAGTTTCAAGTTATGGTTCCCACAATGACCATAACAGCCACAATTATATATAACTTTTATGCCTTTATAGATGTGTAAAGTGGCAGAGTTATGGTGCCCATAACAACTATAACTCTTCCTTACCTGACTTTTTTGTGAATTTCAAATCTCCTCCAAGGGCCCAGTCTTGTATCTCTATTGGCAAAACTTCCATTGAATTAAAAGACCATTAACTTCAGTGGGAGACTTTCCCACATAAGCATTACAGAATTGGGCTATGCAGTGGTGCTTTAGCACAATTGTTTGCATTTAGTTACCTTTTTGACTATTACACTTAACTTTGATATGGCCCATGTTATATTTGCCTTCTTATCAGCATAGACAGCAACAAGACTGGTTAGTTTGCAGATGCAATATGCTGAGTGATTCTGCTGTTGTTCACTCTTTAGATTTATTTTAACATTTGAATAATTAATACAGGTTGGTAGTTTACCAGAATTAACCTTCTAGAGATTCAGTTTTAGTCAAGAAGAGACAGTGGCCTTTCTATGAATAATAAAAAGCAGCCTTCACTAAAACTTCAGTTAAGATCATTAAAATTGATCTTTCACTCTGATACTGATCAACAGTAAACTTGATTTTAGAACCTTGGAAGACATCATGAGAAACAGATGGGGACTAAATGCCTATTACAGATAAAAGACAGCAGATTTTTTTCTCTTTAGCACAAAAATCTGTAATATTATGATATTCTTTATTAATCTTTTGCTAGGTCTTGGAAGAAGCCCATGCATAACTATAAAATTTTCAGGATATTTGAGCGAGTAATACTATGCTTCGATCTGATCTAGCTGCCTTTTTATGAAATTCAGCAATCTCTTGACATCTGTGGGAGTTACCTGCTTATTGATGGCTCTCTAAATACATTTAGGATTATTTTTGTAACAATGTCAAGAGTCTATTTTTTTTTAAATAGCTGAAGAGAGATTAAGTAGAATTTGGGAAATATTTCCCATGGGACCAGATTAGCCATAGATCCAGTAAGTAACTGTCTTAAATGTACAAACTTTTGTCAATGCCAGGAGGATAAAAGTGGGCTTTGTGTACATCCAGATACCACCTTATCTCATAAATACTGGTAACAATTAAATACAAATATGGGAGAAAATGAAGCAGGGAATCACACCGGATCAGGTCCTTTGGGGCTATTTTGGCATGTCCAATCATCTAGAACTTTGATGTGAAAAGTCATTCAAAACCAGTGAGGGGGGAAAATTTGCATTGGGCTTATTTCCAAAATAGAGCAAACGGTCAAAGTAGGAGCATGAATTATGTCTTTGAAGTGATTTGCCCATGGCTATTTTTTTTTCCTAGTGATTTCATGAGAGTAGAGTAACGTTGGCCCCAAAACAAAACTACTGATCAGAACATAACTGAACTCCAGTTAAACCTTTGATCCCAGCCCAAACTTTCCCACTGCTCGCTGCTATCTCTACTATCAACTGAACCAAAGCAGCAGATCTGAACCATCCCAGGGAATTCTGGATCTGGATCTGAACTTTGTGGCTTAGGGCCCATCTTTAAATAAAATCTTCTCTGTGAGTGCAGTAAATGACTGTGCTCTGTTATGTTTCATGGCCTAAAAACAGAATTTAAATTAAAAAGAAAAAAAATATTTTGCTGGAGGGTTGCAATGTAACACTACTTTATTTCTTAGAATTCAGAGTAATAACACACATGAACCCCAACAGAGGGAGACAAAGCTGGCTGCTCCCTAAAACAAACAGCACAACTTGCCTCGCTTTACTGTAGTCTGTCTGCAAACTGACACTGATCACATGCTTTTTCTTAGAAAGCCCCCTGCCTGCAAGCAGGACCATGAAAACCCCTCTGAATTTAAAGTAATAGATCACAGATGTAACAGTTTTCAAATATACCATACTCTATAGAGGAGAAGAGAATTTGTAGTGAAATAAAAATTGTTTTGAAACTGTCTAAATTCACATCTATCTACAGCACTAATAAATCTATGATTTTACATGCTCTCACTATAGACATGTAAATGTAAAATAAGTAAGTAGGAGGTAGCCCTACTGTCATCTTGAGAAGTCTACCTAGAGCAGTAGTTTAGAGTTACAGGCAGACACACCAATAGCAGAAGGAGTTTTCCAGATCTTTTTCTTTCTTTTTTTGGGGGGGGGGGGGGGAGGAAGGGGATGTTTATTCACCTATATAATGGTTATTCTTGTCCTAATCAGATGTAGTGGACTGTAGTTTGCCTCTGAAGCCCACACATTCCAAAATGCTTGCTGGTCCCTATATGTCTGCTTGCAGCTCAGATCTTCTGGTCCTGATGGACATTTCCTGTTGCATTTATCATTAAAGCGTTGATCTAGCAAATCTTTGAGGTGCACGGCGGCACAAAGCTGTTGCACTCCAGTAAGTGGAGGCAATAAGTGGGCACAAAGAAATGAAAGTGGTAGAAATAGTCTCCTCCATGCTAAGAAGTAATAAATCTCAAGTCCCTTCCATGCCCACTCTTAAGTGTGCAGGATTAAAAAAGGGAAGTGGAATGGACAGACAACGGGCATGTCGGAGACGTGGCTTTAAACATGACTCTATTCTAATGAGGTGCTTTGCTATGTGCTCTTCTCATAGGTCTTACTTCTGCCACTTGTCGGAGTAACTTGCTTGCAATGCAGTAGTGCTGTCATTAATGCAGAATCAGGTTCCTTTGTGCTCCCTGTTCCTCCCATCACTTCCTGTCTAACGTTGCTTATATGCAAAGTGCTCCCCACCTACATTGTGAAGAATCAAGCTCTAAAATGGCATCCAATAGGGATTACCTGGCTACTCAGTTCATATCAATGGGGACATTAAAATATTTGCAGGTATCTGCAGAATACTGTTTTAAATTTTCTCTGAGCTTATATGCTGCAAGTAAATGTTTTTATAGTCTGCTAAGGCAGTGCTAAAAGTCATGGCAATTTCCTTCAAAGCGCTTTAATAACATAACTGCTTAGCAAACCTTCCTCATCATTCATATAAAGACATGGTGCTATAGAGTTAGGATGTCATAAAAATCCACAGTAATCAATAAAGCACGGGAAAAAGACTATCAGTCTCCTTTTTGTTTAATAATTCTTGATGTCTGACTTCTAAATCCTATGGACCCTAAAGATTTAAAATGTAATTAGCTCCCCTTTGAGCCATGTTGATTTGAAGATCATGATTTTCAATCATTCTGTTGACAGATGTCAAATGCAATGTAGAAGAACTTCCATAACTTTGTATGACAGACTGACAAATTGTCAGGAATATAAACAGAAGTTTTACTAGGACTCACAAGTGCAAAGCTAGTGGGAAAACTTTTCAGTATGAAAGAGTCATTTCACTGCCTGAATATGAGCTTTATGAAAAAAAAAAGTTAGTTGCTCTAAATATCAATGGATGTGTATGCCATGAAACAGTCCATACATTTATAAATGCACGTACAGAATATTATTATAAACATGTTTATTAAACTAATTGTTTTGATGCCAGTGAATTCCAGGAGGTGTTAGAGTACAAATCCAACAAAAGAACAAACCCTCAAACAGTTATTTATACAGGATATTTACCAGCATTGGCATTAGGGAGACAGTGTAGCCTAGTGCATAGGGCTCCAAACAGGGACTCAGGAGCCCTGGGTTCAATTTCTAGCTCTGCTAATAGTCTGACTGATCTTGTGCAATTCACTTCACCTTTCTGTGCCCCCGTTTCCCCATCAGTAAAAGGAGTATAGTGATACTGACCTCTCTTGTAAAGTGCTTTGAGATCTAAAGATGAAAAGCACTTTATAAGAGCTAGGTATTATTATTAGAACTTGAAATAGAGTATTCTAATGGTGCTCTAGGACCAAATTCTCCCCCACCCTCACCCTTTGCACAAAAACACATGGAAGTCGAGAAATCGAACCACTTTCCATGTGTTTCTAGCACTAGAAAAGCTGGTTTCTTCCCTCCCTGGTCCCTTTTAGGGTGAGTTGGCAGATGGGTGGAATGGGCAAAGGGGCTGGGCTGGTTTTCTAATTGCATGGAGATCAAAAATTCGGGGGGAGCCCTGGCCTGCAGATCTTGTGACATCCATGCAGATGGTCTGCCTCTGTGTTGCTTCTCCTCTCCAGACAGTATGCTGATTCAGTACCAAGACCATAGGCGGCAGGTTTGTATAATTTTTGGTGGGGCCCAAAATGGTGGTGCCCCCCCGCTCCCGCCCTGTAAGCCGATATAAAATGAAGCTACAACGCGTCAGCACCACAAGATTACAAGGGTCAATTAAAAGTGGAAAGTCAGAAGCAGCACTTGCCTACTTCAATGTACAGTATTATATTTTGTTGCACCTGTTGTGATGAAGTGGGAATGTTCTTAATATTTTCTCTGAATACTGTGTGGGTGCCTCAGTTTCCCCTGCAAGATGCCAACTGAAGGTGTTGGGGACAAAGAGATCAGGTGGCCTCCTTGTCCAGAAGAGACACAGAGGCCAGAGGAGGGAGTGTCAGTTTGGAGCTGGCTGGGGAAATGGGGAGAGACCCAGAACTTGGTTCTGGGCTCCCCACCCCGCAAGATGGACCTGACAGAGGGGTTCTGTTTTCTGTACCAACAAGCTCTGTTTAAACTGTGTTCCCGTCATCTAATAAACCTTCTGTTTTACAGTCTGGCTGAGAGTCACATCTGACTGCGGAGTTGGGGTGCAGGGACCTCTGGCTGCCCCAGGACCCCACCTGGGCAGACTCACTGTGGAAAGTGCATGGTGTGGAAGGGCTGAATGCTCTGAGGTCAGACCCAGGAAGGTGTAAGCTTCTTGCCCTGGAGACAGTCTGCTCAGAGAGGAGGCTCCCCCAGAGTCCTGACTGGCTTTGAAGGAGTGGTTCCAGAGCATCCCAGCATCCCCTTCCACCCCATGCACTTCCCAGAAGTCCGCACAGGCACTAACACTCCCTCCTCTGGCCTTTGTCAAGAAGGCTAACAGCATTTTGGGCTGTATAAGTAGGGGCATTGCCAGCAGATCGAGGGACATGATCATTCTCCTCTATTCAACATTGGTGAGGCCTCATCTAGAGTATTACGTGCAGTTTTGGGCCCCACATTGCAAGAAGGATGTGGAAAAATTGGAAAATCCAGTGGAGGGCAACAAAAATGATTAGGGGGCTGGAGCACATGACTTCTGAGGAGAGGCTGAGGGAACTGGGATGGTTTAGTCTGCAGAAGAGAAGAATGAGGAGGATTTGATAGCTGCTTTCAACTACCTGATAGGGGGTTACAAAGAGGATGGATCTAGACTGTTCTCAGTGGTAGCAGAGGACAGAACAAGGAGTAATGGTCTCAAGTTGCAGTGGGGGAGGTTTAGGTTGGATATTAAGAAAAACTTTTTCACTAGGAGGGTGGTGAAACACTGGAATGGGTTACCTAGGGAGGTGGTGGAATCTCCTTCCTTAGAGGTTTTTAAGGCCCGGCTTGACAAAGCCCTGGCTGGGATGATTTAGTTGGGTTTGATCCTGCTTTGAGCATGAGGTTGGACTAGATGACCTCCTGAGGCCCCTTCCAACCCTGATATTCTATGATACTCTAAACTGACCACCAAATTTAAGTTGCGTGTTTTTCCCGTCAGGTGAGGACTCTGGGGCAGGGCTGGGGATAAGGAACTTGGGGTGCAGACAGGCTGCCCCAGGGCTAGGGCTAAAGAGGACTCCCCTCCACCCTCCCTGGCAGCAGCAAGCTCCAGGGGAGGGACCCCTCCTCTCCCCCGCAGTTCACTGCACATGCTCCTAGGTCCCTCTCAGGTCCAGAAAGCCCACTCGCCTCCCCTATGGTGGGTACCGAGGGGGGAGGTTGCCATCATGTGTGGCCTCCCCTGCTGCCACCCCTCACCATAGCCTCACTGGGGATGGGGCTGCCCCTTGCCCAGCCTGGTGCAGGAGTGGGGACTGCAGGGTGGTAGCTGGGGAGGGGCACACTATCACAAAATTCACCTAAGCCCCAGCTGCACAGGTCTAGGAAGCTCCCCTCCCCAGTGGTGTAGCCAGGTTCTAACATCAGGGGGAGCGAACATGTAAAAAAAGATGCCAGCCAACATATCCAATTACTAATCAGGTAGTTCTATAACAGGCTATAACAGGCTGCCCTGGACCCCATCACCCCCTGAAGCACAAGGTAGGGGTAGGCACCACCATGTTGTGCAACAAACACTTGACAAAATTACTGGACTTAGTGATGGACAATGTGGGCAGGTGGGTATTATGTCATTCAATCATTCAACCCATAAAATTGCACACATTTTGCCTCAGTGAAATTAAATATGCAGAGAATTACTGGGCCTGTGATGATGACCAGGGCTTGCTCACCTGTGGCTCCCCCTCCCTGTGCTGTGGAGGCACAGCCAGGCAGGTCTGCATCTGCAGGTAGGCACCCTGCCTCATGCGCAGTTCCCGTGGGCCCTGATAGCCACTAGACTGGGAGCCTCCCGGCCAATGGAATGGGCTGGGCTGGGGGGTGGAAGGCAAAGGGGGAGATTGTAGGGAGCTTTGGAGGAGGGGAGGCAGTGGGGGAGGGGAGTGGGCTGGCACAAAGGGGAGGGCTCTCTGGAGAGGAGTGACAGGGGCACAGGGGTCATTGGGAGTCTCTCGAGGGGGCAGAGGGTTGTGTGGGTCTCTGTGGGGCAGGGGGCTGTGATGGACGGAGCCAGCTGCAACCTGGGTCTGCTCTGTGGGGGTGTTGCTATAGTCCCCTCAGGAAGCTCCCCCCATCATGTGTATTTTATACCAGCCCCGGGGTGCCCATTGCTGCTCCTTTCCCCGCCCCCGGCTCCATCTGTCTGTCCCCACAACCCCCCAACTGTGTCTGTTTGTCCCCACCAATGCCCCCCCCGGCTGTGTCTTTGTGTCTGTCTGTCCCCACCCCCGCTCTGTGTGTCTGTCCCACAACCCCCTGGCTGTGTCCTTGTGTCTCTGTCCCACAACCCCCAGCTCTGTCTGTCTGGCTGCCCCCACCACCCCCAGCTGGGTGTGTCTGTGCCACAACCCCCTGGCTGTGTCTGGCTGTCCCCACCCCCGCTGTGTGTGTCTGTCCCACAACCCCCTGGCTGTGTCTGGCTGTCCCCACCCCCGCTCTGTGTGTCTGTCCCACAACCCCCTGGCTGTGTCCTTGTGTCTGTCTGTCCCCACCACCCCCTGCTGTGTGTGTCTGTCCCATAACCCCCTGGCTGTGTCTGGCTGTCCCCACCCCCGCTGTGTGTGTCTGTCCCACAACCCCCCAGCTGTGTCGGGCTGGCTGCCCCCACCACCCCCGGCTCTGTCTGTCCCCCCCCGTGTCTGTCTGTCTGTCTGTCCCACAACCCCCTGGCTGTGTCTGTTTGTCCCCACCAAACCCCCCTCCCCGGCTGTGTCTCTGGCTCAGGCTGCCCCCACAGCTCACCGGCTGAGTCTGTCCGATAGGGACAGACCCTGCTGCTGCTCTGCTCAGGGCTCAGACGCTGCCGGTGGCTCGCTCCCCCTCCCTGCTGTGGAGGCGTGGCCAGGCAGCTCCGGCACCGCCCCCGGCAGCTCCCATTGGCTGGGGTTCCCGGCCAATGGCTGTGAGCCCTGTCGCTGCTGGAGCCTCTCCCGGGAGCTGCCGCTGCCGTGAGAGCGCTCGGCATTGAGACGCAGGGAGCCGGGGACCCCCCAAAGCACAGGGCCTGGGGCCCAGACATTGGTGGAGCTGGGCCCAGCTCCAGGATTATTGGTGGGGCCTGGGCTCCACGGGCCCATAGAACTCGCCGCCTATGACCAAGACTGCTATTTGTTCCCTCAGTACCTGAGTGTGCACTACCTCCTGCTAGATAGAAGCTATGGATCAGAAATTCAGTACTTGTGCAGTACTCAGGGGTTTTAGGACTCATTCTATGATGCTGTTTGTGGGGGCATATATCAAAAAATGCTGTTCTCCCAGTTCTGCCTCAGCCCCCACCTGAGAGATCGACCCCAAATCCTATGGAACTATGAATTTTTCACATTTCTGCTAGAAGTTTGGGGTATTTTCTGGACCTCCTCAGCATCCCTCTCCCCCTGTACGAATGCTCAAGGCACATTGGGTTCCCTTCCAGACATGGGACAAAGAAGTCTATGTGGCCTTTAAGTGGTAAATTTGACTTGGTGCACCTTTGGATTCTACTTTAATCTTTAAAAGGAGAAAAGAAAAGCATTTTGGACATATTTAGCATGCATTTCACAGTACTATATCCAGTAAACAATTTTTGCCACTAATGTACATACTATATAGTATATATTAATTGCAGGATGATTTGCCCTATAATATATCACATACAAAAACTCCATTAAAAGAATGTATTTAGGTGGCAAAGTCAGGCACCTGAAAATCAGCAAACACCAGATTTATAATTGCCCATGGAACCTTAATTCTGTCTCCTCATGTGTCCATCCTGTGTACTGAACAAGGCAGGGTGGCTGCCGTCATCTTGGCCAACAGACTGCAGATTGAAACGGGGACCTCCATAGCTAACAGTCTGAGTATTTACGGCTTAAGTTAAAGAAATAGGCTCTGTAGCTGAGACCTGCAACAGACTTGCACCTTCTGTAGATCAGGCACAGATGGGGAAGTGTAACACCTGCAGACCAGTGGGTTACTTGTGCATCAAAGTTGTCTTGTCCTCACACTGGAAAATAGAAGTCTTGCTAATGGGTAGAGGAAGCAGTGATGAGGAGGTTTGTTTGTTTATTTGTTTATTTTTTTGGTCCCCAGTTAGGCTGTGATCCAGCAAGGACTTTAATAGAATTACTCGCATGCTTAAAATTAAACATGTGCTGATAAGTGCTTGGGGACTGCTGGATTGGGGACTTACTGAGGGTCTTTCTTTGAAGGCAGTGAACCAAGATAAAGATCCAGGTATTACATTCAAAGCACATCCTTTCCACAGAATGCAACAAAGGTCTATTTCCTAGCTACATGGTTTGTGCAGGCTATTCCATTGTTTACCCCTTCATGACCTTGCAACAATACTACATGGCCTCCTGACCACAAGGCTTGATTACAGTAATTTCCTCTTAGCAGGGTTTACAGAGGGCTTCACTTTTTCATTTACAGCTTGTTTAGAATAGAACAGTATGTTTGCTCACTGGTCCAAGCATATAACACCTCCCCTCGGCTGTTTATGTTGGCTGCTATAAAGTGGTATATTGACTTCATGTTGATACCATTGGCTTTTAAAGCCCTTAACTGCATAGGTCCTGGCTATAATTGAGACCTTAAGTATCATCCTGACAGGAATTTGTTCGTGTTCTGTCTCTCAACCCCTCCCCCCTGCCCCCAATCCCAACATTGCCATCTTAAGTCAAAAAGCAATTGCATTTGTATTCTCATGGGTGCTACTACATTGTGGAACTTTCTCAAGTCCACCCCCATCCCCCTTTTAAAAAAAAACAATTCTTTTTTTTTTTTTTACCTGAAGCTGTATTTTCCAATGACCATTGTTAGGCTTCCTGTTTGTTCTTCTATCTCTTTCCCACTTCTTTTTTAAATAGACATTCTAATTTGCATTGATCTTCCTGAATTAAGAAGGTGGATTTTAATGATGTTTTTATTGTACATTTAATTTGGTTTTGTGTGTTCCACAGAGCCCCAAGCACCTTTGAAATGCAATAGAAACAAAATTACTATAAAATATTAGACACACAAAATGCTCAGAATTTGTTTTAGATTAAGCTTTTTACAAAGCATCCATTGCTGCACTTATTTCCAAAGGTGAATATACTGTACTGTGTTTCTGAAATCCTGTTTAGATGAGCAAATGTCCTGAGTTCCAAAGTCCAACTTCAGAGTAGCAAACCATTCCGGAATAAAGTATTTATTGTAGTATTTTGGAAAAAATTCCACACACCACGCTGACAATTACCTTTTCAGCATGCTGCGAGGGAAATCAGGCACAAAATACCCATTAAAATAACAGAAGTTTTCTCATTCTGAATTCCCTGTGCACTCTGCTGAATATGTCCCAATTTGTGTTTAGTTGCACACATTCAATATAAAAGCATATTTGGAACCAGAGAAAGTAGTTAAATTGAGAACAGTAGCAATGACCTGGTTTTCGCATGTCCCTCACTATGTGGGATTTTTTAATATAAGAACGGCCATGCTGGATCAGACCAATGGTCCATCTAGCCCAGTATCCTGTCTTACAACAGTAGCCAGTGCCACATGCTCCAAAAAGAGTGAACAGAACAGGGCAATTTCAAGTGATCTATCCCCTGTCATTCAGTCTGAGAGGTTTAGGGTCCCTGACCATCCATTGATGGAGCTATCCTCCATGAACTTCTCTAATTCTTGTTTGAACCCCGTTATACTTTTGATCTTCACAACATGCCCTGGCAATGAGTTGACTGTGTGTTTTGTGAAGACATGCTTCCTTATGTTTGCTTTAAACTTGTAGCCTATTAATTTTATTGGGTGACCCCTAGTTCTTGTGTTATGTGATGGGGTAAATAACACTTTTTTCTCCACACTAGTCATGCTTTTCTAGACCTCTATCATCCCCCCCCGCCTTAGTTGTCTCATTTCCAAGCAAAAAAGTCCCAGTCTTATTAAGTTCTCCTCATATGGAAGCTGCTCCTTAACCCTAACAATCTTGTTGCCCTTCTCTGTATTTTTTCCAATTCTAATACATCTTTTTTGAGATGGGGTGTCGAGAACAGCACATGGTATTCAAGGTGTGGGCATACCGTGGAATTATATAGTGGCATTATGATATTTTCTGTCTTATTCTCTATCCTTTTCCTAATGGTTCCTAACATTCTGTTAGCTTTTTAACTGTTGTTGCACATTGCACAGACGTTTTCAGAGAACTATCCATGATGAGTCCAAGATCTTTCTTTAGTGGTATCAGCTAATTTAGATCCCATCATTTTGTAAGTATAGTTGGGATTGTTTTCAAATGTGCATTATTTTGCATTTATCAACATTGAATTTCATCTGCCATTTTCTTGCCAAGTCACCTACTTTTGTGAGATCCCTTTGTAACTCTTTGCAGTCTGGTTTTCAATAACTCAGACATAGGTTAGGGGTTTGTTATTGAAGTGGATGAGTGAGATTCTGTGGCCTGCATTGTGCAGGAGGTCAGACTAGATGATCATAATGGTCCCTTCTGACCTTAAAGTCTATGAGTCTATGATTTAACCATCTTGTAGCTTTATATCATCTGCAAACTTTCCCAACTCACAGCTTATCCCTTTTTCCAGATCCAGGATATGACCAGGAGAATTTAATCTCCTTGACACTATTTTAAATCTGACTAATAGAGAGCTCAGTTTGGTACATAAGAACCTGCTGATGATTGTGGTGTCCGTGCATGGCCACAGATTGTTTTATTTGTGTGTAATATGATCTGATAAAGCAATATGTTTCAAAAGGAGAACTTATTTTGCTGTCCTTAAATCTTGCATGTAGGGTGTTATGCGGGATTCCTATCTTGTAAGTTGGAGAGCTGCTTCTGCAGAGATACCACACCACTGTTCCTTATGGGATTGTTCTCTCAACATAAGGAAGATGTAACTCTATGAGAAACTATAGTACAATTTAGTTGATTATTTCTGTAGTTTTCAGAGTGAGTGCAGTCTACGGATGTACAACTATTCAACTATGTATATTGTAAAGCAATTATAAATGAAGAGAATTCATTTAATACTTTAAGACATTCTAGAAAAATTGAAAGAGGAAGCAACCAAAGCAATTTCCTGACCTGCTTCTTGCTGGAAAATTATTGTGAGTCTGAGTACTTTGAAAGTTCTAGCATTATTTTTGTATTGGAGTTGGAGCACGAGATAACCTATTTGGATCTGCTCTTCCTAAAAATAATACTTTTTTTTGCAATTATCACTTTTCTTTTGATAATTTCACCTAGCTCTTTTACAGGGCTTTGTTTCAGTACATCACACAGTGCTTTATAAAGGAGGTAAGTATATCATTGTCCCGATTTTACAAATGGCAACACTAAGATGCAGAGAAACAGTGACTTGCCGAAGGTAAGCCAGCAGCAGAACTTGGAACAGAACCTAGGTTTTCTGGGCTAGTGCTCTGTTCACTAGGCCACATCCTGAAGCAGTACAAGTGGTTAAAATTTTAAGACTCACAACCCCTCTGTGAGATGTGATAGCATTACAGAGGCTGTACTTCAGTGCACTGTACCACTGCACTTAGTAAAGCTAACACAGATAGCTAGTATGACATATGTTTTTTTAATTTAGAATATTGACACAAATTCAATGTTAGGGTGCTGATGGAGGTTTCTTTGACTAAAGAATATATAAGAATTTAAAGAATGCTATACTTACTATGTCTTTATCCATTGACTGCTCTATGTACTCAAATTATACACATTAAAACGTAATATGCCTGCCTGTGTTTTCTACTGTTTTGCAATAGTCTTATTTTTACCTTTAATGCTAGGATCACAGCACTATGGCAGCACATGGAATTCTTTGAGTAGATGATAGATACACACTTTTGGGGACACACCCATGTACTCCACACCTAACCTGGAACCCTATGGAAAGCTCTGGCTGTTGGGGAACTGCATAATGTTCCATGAAAGGTAAAGTGTATTTTGAAGGCTATCTAAATTCTTCTACACACACAGGATCCAATACAAACAGTAAAGAAATATGGATGGGAAGTAGAGGGTGGCTCTCTATTTACAATCTACTTAAAGAACTCAGGTACAGGTGAGTAACTTTTCTTCTTTCAAGTGCTGTCAATGCAGATCCCTCACACTTTTGAGATGCACTAGCAGGAACAAAATCCTAAGGTGTTGGGGGTAAGAAGGAGTCGTCATTGAATGGTGCATGTGGACATTTTTAACTTCTGAGGTCAGATGGAGAAGATAATCCTGCACAAAGGGGTGACCTGAGCTCCAGGCAGCAGCTGTTTTTATTTCCACAATGGGAACATGCCAAATGTATCCGGAATCTAGTCAAATGTTCTCTGGGGCTTTCAGGGACTGGGATAAGCACTAGCTCATAGCATGTTTCCATACAGGACGTAACCCATTTTGACAAGTGTTGGGATGATCTAGCCTATCATCATGAAATCTGATTCTGTCATCCTAAATCACAACTAATCTGGGGAATTTATAGCATATTTGTGTTTTATTAAAGTAGCAGCTCCTTATGGGCCGCCTTAGCCTCTGGCATGTCTGACCTGGCAGTGAATGTGGGTTAGGGATGATAATGGGTTAACCGGTGGTGTGATTTGGATGGAATCTGTGATTACTTTAGGGATACAATGGGGATGAGGATGCAGTTCCATTTTGTCCTTGAGCATGTAAGGAGGATTAGCCACTAAAGGCAGGAGCCTGATGATTCTCCTGGGGTTGGCTGCCTCATGGTCTCTTGGGCAGAGGGGTGTCAACTTGCTCCTGCTGAATAAGTCATGCCTATGGCACAACTATCTCAGAGGCACTGTGCTACATGGGGGAGAACCCGCAGGATTTTCAGATGTAACCATTTTAGCACCAAGCACCTTAACCCCACCCCAGAACTACCCCTTTGACCAATTTACTCCTTTACCGCATCTCAGCACAGAGCCCTTGAGCTCATATGGCAGCCAACCCCATTCTTTTAGCCTGCCCTACTGTCCAGTTGTCTGTACAAGCTTTTGAAATTCTGGCTGTAGCATACAATGGGTAGCCTTGGTACATATTCATTATTCATCACTAATAGGTTATTAGTATCTCTTATCTCACCAACAGATAGTTTGTGCCGGTGATTTGAAAGTAGATTGTTCTCTGGGCTCGCTGGGTAAATACCAAGCAGATATGAATTTAATTAAAGTAGAGTTTTTTCTTCTTCCTTTTCTGTGAAGAGGGCACTGGAGAAAATATGTTCTAATAAACAATATTATTCGCTTCTCTTTTTAAAGGTTAAATACTTGTAAAATGATCTTGCAGAATATGGAAGATATTAAGAATTCAAGCCCAAACCCCCACCCATTTGAAATCTCTAAAATTTCTGGGCTGTGATGAAACCTCATTCTTAATAGCAGAAACTTACAAGCATGTGAGTGGCAAGCTTCTCGTCAATGACATTTGTACAGATTATGGTGAAAGGAACTGCAATTATATGACTTGGAGACATTTTAATGTTTATAGAGGTTTAAATAGCTGTAGAGGTCTGTACGCATGCCGGACAATAGCAATCAACAGGATGGTGATAACACCTAAGCTCTGTCTGCACTAGTGTTTCCACTGTTGTTACCAATGGTGGCATTGTAGTGGGTGTTGAATTACATGTCCAACTTTTGCTAGAGAAAAAGGGGAATCCTGAGAAGATGGGTGGGGTGGGATGGAGGGAGATATAAGAACAACTTGGAGGGAAGGCATGGATATTTTATGAGAGAAGAGTCCTGACGGGAGGAAAGTATAGAAAGATCATGGGGATTCTTGAGTAGCAGGGTGGGAGAAGCAAGAGAGTTGTTTTGAGAGGAAGGGGGGTTGTACAGACAAGGGAGGTGTTCAGAGGGCAGTGCAGGAAAATAAGCAAGTGCATGGGGTTGGTTCCTGAGGGGATGGAAGGGTGTTAATGAGACACTAGATGGGCAGCACTTTGAGTTACTACAGAGGATTCTTTCCCAGGTGTCTAGATGGTGGGTCTTGCCCACATGTTCAGGATCTAAGTGATCACCATATTTGGGATCGGGAAGGAATTTCTCCCTGGGTTAGATTGGCAGAGACTCTGTGGGGGTTTCACCTTCCTTTGCAGATCGGGGCATGGGTCACTTGCAGGTTTAAACTGTGTAAGTGGTGGATTCTCTGTAACTTGAAGTCTTTAAACCATGATTTGAGAACTTCAGTAACTCAGCCAGAGGTAATGGGTCTATTACAGGAGTGGGTCAGTGAGGTTCTGTGGCCTGCAATGTGCAGGAGGTCAGATTAGATTATCATGATGGTCCCTTCTGACCTTGAAGTCTATGAGTCAACACAAGGTGGGATCCTGAGGTGTGATGTATATAACTATGTCCCTGTAAGGAGAAGTGTGAATCTGTGTTTTGTGTACTCCATCTGTACCCGTAAGGAGTCTTCCTGACTATTGATTCTCTGTTGTGGGGAGGGGTCACTTTGAGGCATATCAAGGGGGCTGCTACTGGTTTGGAGGCACACATCCTTACTATCTCACTCACACCCACATCCACACACTCTCAGAGCATGCTCTTTGTCTCATGCAGACTTAACATTTGTTCTTCCTTGGTTTTATTCTTCTAAAATAAAAGCCGATTGGACTGAAAGTTTGGGTTTGATCTTTGTGTATGGAAAATATAACGAGGATATTGGAGTGTGGGAGGCTAAGGGGAAGAGGGGAGCTGGTGAAAGAGGGAAGGGGGAGAGGTAGGACAGCAGCTTTTAAACTGCACAAAACCTGCAGCCCTCGCCACCAACTCCACTACCCCCAGTGCCTGCTGCCTCTTCAGTTACACCAGCTCAGCCCTTCCCCATTCTCACACTGGGTGCTACCTTTGCTCATCCTCACAAGCTAATTTGCCAGCTGGTCTCTAATTGGAAAATCCACCCCTGCATTTTTTTGGAATTCCTCACCTTTCCGTCTTTCATCAAATAAAGAGTTGATCTGCATATTACAGGCTTTGTTTACCTCTGTAATCAACAGTGGACAGGCTGCTGTAGAAACAGCCCTTTAAAAGATAGTTTAATTGAATATTAATTGGGGATGTGTGTCCTCTGATGTGTTAAGGATTTCTTTTTGAATCAGGCGGTATTCCTTTTATATCTTCCTGACTCCCTATGGAAAAATCACAGGCTGCAAAATCATGACTCAATCTTTATTCACCAAAACTGTATGGTCTGAACTGGTGGCCTTGGGGTACCCTCTTCCATGCAGAGAGCAAAGGGCCAGTCCTGCAAGAAAACCTTTCTTGATGGGTGTGGCTCTTACATATATACATAAGGCCCTTTGTCATGGGGTTCTATTGTCTTTAAAATTTCCCAGGAATTTATCAGTGTTAATAAAAAAAAATGTAAAGTGTGAAAATCAAATAAAAAAAGAAAAGAAAACAAAGAACCAGTGGGGTGAAGAGTGTCTGCTATTTATTGGAGGCAGTGGATGTGGATGTGGTTAGAGGAGCCTTCTAATCCCTACAGGCCTAATGCTGCAGCGATGGTCTCTGTTGCCAGGACCTACCCGCCTCATTTCACTCCCCTTATTCTGTAGATCTTTTCAACCCCAAGAACTTTAAAAAAAAAAAATCAGTGGGAAAACAAGTTTGTTACGAAAGAAAAGGGCATCTTAAAATTGTCTTGATAAAAGATCTCTAGCTCCCTCTACTTACATTGCTCTTATCGCACTGAAAAAGATCTTAGTGAATGTTGTATCTGTTGCATTCTGCTTAGAACAGATTATAATGGAGGTGGCATAGAGAAGGCAGAACCAAAAGTAAATACAAAGACTGTATTTTAAAAAAGGCAGAAAACTTTGACTCATGCATACATTTTTACAAGATTGGGTCCTAGTACTGCAGTCAAGTTTTACATAAACTTGAAATCTATGGGAATATTGCTGGATTTCAGCGAGATGCATTAAACTGAAGATATAGCAAATTCAGGACTTTGCTACTGCTATATTCTCCTAATAGATTACTAATTGGGGATTTCAGGGTTTGGTGGTTACAAAATGACTATATTTAAAAGCATTTGTATAGTGGTACAATAAGATGGCAGATGAAAATGAAGGATTACTGTAATTAAAATGTTAGAAAATGGTGAGCCTTTCAAGATATTCTAAAATCACCCAAACTCTCTGGGATTCAGAGACAATTTTTGTTGCATTTATAAGCATTTCTCTAATTTATTGAAAATAAATCACCATTTAATTTTGGAAATGTCAGAAAAAAGCTGAAAAACCTTTATTGATCTGATACTGCACATTTACCTGAAACACAGTGGATCAATTTCATTACCTGTAAGCAACTGATTGACATTTTGAGTGTCATATGGGAGCTCCACAGATACAAATCTCATCCAATTAAAATATATTGAAAAGACCAATTTTATGCAGTTCTATCCTGTTTTATATTGTGTGGAATACTTGCATTTAGGATAATAAAGGAAATGGAAACAACTGACAGCAGTTGTATTTTATGTCAGTGTCCACATCTTGCCTTGCTAATTAGCTTAAGTCTGACTTGAGGAAAGCAGTCTTCACTAGGTGAGAGAAGTTATTCATTCTCCTTGCCTGCCTAATTCTCATTCTTTCCTGAAAAGAAATTGTCAATCATGCTTAATTGCATTAAATTATGTGATGGATTGGAACAGAACTACTGGTTGCTTCAGGCTAAAATGGGTGCCTAGTTTACTTTCATGGGTCTCAAATTGGGATTTAAACTATGCTCTGGAAGCAATTTATATGATGTCAAAGTGGTGTCAGTCTTCAGGGCAATTGAGCTGTTCAGAAAATGGAGACACTTTTTCCCCTAAAAGAAGTTTTTTTCGTTGAAACATGAAATTCAACTTTAGAAACAGTTCTATAGAGCAGCCTTTTTATTTGCCAGGTTTCTAAACTGTGGTTTATATTTTAGCTTTTCTGGAGATCTGGAATTCTCTCTGAGGCTGATGACTTTCTAATTATTAATAGTGCTGAATAGAAATTTTGGGTAAAATTTTGCTCAGTTTTTGTATCCAACCTCAACCTTCTGTAAACCTATTCCTCACCTCTGGCACACATACCTCTTCACTTCCAAATTTCAACTGGAAGTGCCACAAAAACACACACAAAGCCAGTGAGAAATACCATTCCAAAAAGCTGACACCAAGAAATATCACATGTATTTCCTTAGCAATTTCTAATCTTATTTCTAGCTATCTGACTTAGTCTTTTCTAATGCACAGTTGCTATAGTAACTGAGTCTAACAATCCAACCTCGGCACAGGCCATGAGCAGGACTAGAACCTGGGGCCTACCGTACCAAAACCCACAAGCTTTTACCATGGTAACAATAAGAACAGCTCCCTTAGTGGGAAGAAGTAGGAACCTCTTATCCTTTGTGAAACAGCCACTAAAGGGAACCATGATTATACCAACATGCCAATTTCAAGATTTTACATGCACTTCAGATAAGCAGCCAAGCTTTTGGATCCTTAGCTGAACAAAGCTGTCATAAATATAAAGGGAAGGGGAACAACCTTTATGTATGCAGGGCATAAATCCCTCTTGGCCAAAGGTACAGAATCACTTACCTGTAAGGGGTTAATCAATTCAATTAACCTAGTTGGCACCTGACCAGAAGGACCAATGGGGAAAGAAGATATTTTCAAATTATGGGGAGGGGGAAGGTTTTGTTTGTCCTCACCTAGTTGGTTCCTTCTTGGAACAAAGAGAGAGACCAAGCAGGTAACCCAGCTCCTAAAAAGATGCTGAACTCCTACATCTAAAAATTATAGAAATTGTAAGTAATAGCAAGGAAATGCATTAGATTATCTTTGTTTTAGCTTGTGAATTTTCCCTATGCTAAGAGGGAGATTTATTCCTGTTTTTGTAACTTTGAAGTTGAGCCTAGAGGGGAATCTTCTGTGTTTTAAATATTTTTATTTACCCTGTAAAGTTATCTTCCATCCTGATTTTGCAGGTGTGATTTTTACTTTTTTTTAAAAATAAAATTCTTCTTTTAAGAGCCTGATTGATTTTTCAGGGTCCTAAAAACCAGGGATTTGGTCTGTGCTCACTTTAACCTATCAGTTGGTATATGATTCTCAAGCCCCCCCAGGAAAGGAGGTGAAGGGACTGGGGGGTATTTTGGGGGAGATAGGGCTCCAAGTGGCCCCTCCCTGAATGTTTGTTTAAATCACTTGGTGGTGGTAGCAATACCATCCAAGGGCAAGGAAAGTAATTTGTGACTTGGGGAAGTTTTTAACATAAGCTGGTGGAATATAAGCTTAGGGGGTCTTTCATGCGGGTCCCCACATCTGTACCCCAGAGTTCAGAGTGGGGAGGGAACCCTGACAAAAGCCTATCAGTCTTCTGACGTCTGTTCATCACAAGTGTTTTAAGTGGTCTGAGGTAAGGCACCTGTTTCTACAAAAGTGAAAAACAATGTGCAATATCCTTTGTTGTCTAAAGCACTCTCCATTTACTGACTGAGGGTTAGATCCACAAAGGGATTTAGGGGCCTGCCAGCCACTGGAGGCACCTAAATCCAAAATGTAGATCCTCAAAACCCCTGCTCAGCTACACCTATCTAAACCTGTAGGTGCCTAAATTCCCTGGGTGCATGTATTTCTGCTGCCTGTAGAGTCCCCATGGTACCTACGTTTCTGCTGGTGGGTATGAACAAAGCTGCCTAAATTCTGATAGCACTGAGCTGCACAGCTCCTGAGTCCCCTCAAACTAGGTATTGAATTAGCTATCCCACCTGTGGGGCCTAATCCATTAGGTGGCCTCTAAGCATGTCTTCCAGTTGGGCCCTACACAAAACACAGCCCCAGCAAGGTGGTTCAAGTCCTCATTCTGCCTGAGAGGAGCAGCGGTTTAATGCCAAGTCACCTACATCCTGGAAGAGTGCCTTAACCACGGGACTATTGGATCTTCTGGGGGTGTGGTTCACTAAAGCTCTCCTGCTGAATGAAGCTGTTCCAATTTCTATAAAATGCGTTAGAGCAGGGACTTTGGTCTCCCACATCCCAGCTGAGCGCCATAACCACTGGGTTATAGCATCAATCTCTCTGGCACAATGAACATTTATTTAGACGAAGTGGAATATTTTCCAGGTGAGAGCTACCCACTTCAGAATACCCTGCCACCCAGTGGTTGTGGCACTTCTGTGGGATGTGGGAGAGCCAGGTTCAATTTCCTGCACTGAATCAGGCACATGGTGATTTGAACCCAGATTTCCCACATCCCGTGTGAGTGATCTAACTATGGAGAACTGCTCGACACTCAGCTTGCTGGCTTTTGTGAATCCCATTCTTAGGCACCTAACTCTTCCCATTTGTTTTATGGGGAGCTGGAGACCTAACTCAGGGCTGAGGATTTCACTGGGTGACAGGTAGCCTAAAGTTAGGCACTGCAACACTAGATCCACCTGTTTGTGGTTCTCCTCTGAAAGATTACCTAATCCACTGCATCGTAGCGTAATAAAATCAAACTAATCTATAGCCTGTAATCTATATTACTTCAACTCACCCATAATCTCTCATCTTGTATAAATCACACTATTTTATACTGCTTTGGTGAGAAAATAATGTATGTCAATTATTCTGTTTACTGTTAATAGAAAGTCAGAAACTGAAGATCTGAGCGTATTCATCGTCATTTGTGCAAAAGTGTGTATTGTAATATATCAGGGAATGATATAGACAAAATGAGTGTGATGCATGAGAAAGCATTGCAATAAAACTTAGTTTTGAGGTGATCTCGTGACTTAGTTCAGACCCTAGTTTACTGGGGCTGCCTGACGTTCACCTTATCAAGACAAGTAATTATCAAGAAAAGTTTACAGCATAAAGAAGAAAGTCATGAGAATTTATTGATGCCACTAGATAGTGGGAACTCAAAGCTAGTAATGCATGGACAATAATAGAAAAAGTTAAGAAAAAAAGAACAGTTCTGATGTAAAGACTTCTGTAATGAGGCTAGAGGAATCTCATACTCTACAGATTCTCTTTGTAGATATTATTGTTTCCAAAATAAAAAATAATTCCCACAACTTCTAGTCCCTTTGAAGGTGAATGCATCTTTCATACAGTAAGTTGATGCATTTTTTACTCTGTAGTCATCCAGACTGAACTATGATACCTACAGTTGCACAAACTTCCCATATTCATCTTAAGTTTTTTCATTAACTTCAAAGCTTAGTCTTGATCATTTAACAGTGTAATGTACTTCTTCCAGCCAAAACATCTCCAGGCACTTTCTAATGCTTTACCCTAGTCTGTGCTGCCAAGTTTCTGTTCCAGAAAGCACAGGGGCAACTACTGCCCCCCTATTTTCAAGCACAGGGGTATAAAATTGTCTCCCTCTGGACCCTTTCACCCCAACTTTGTTCCTGCGGCAGCAGCAGCTGAGCATTCCCCTGGATCTCCCCTATGGGGTTCCCTAATAGCAGAGGAGCAGAGATAAGAGCTCCTTCCTCCATTTGAAAGGCAAAGGCAGCATCAGACTCAGGCAGCAGAGAGAACCAGAAGGAAAAGTCCAGCTTCCCACCATCTCACTCTTAAAGGAATAGGAGGAAGGGTCCCTTCCCACCTGCCCTTTATTAGAAGACAGATGGCTTGGTGTTAACAGAGCACAGGGGACACACATGGACACAAACTTGTCGCAGAGCAGAGGGCTGAACTAGATGACCTCTTGAGGTCCCTTGTAGCCCTACATTTCTACGATTCTATGAAAGTTGGAGGGCAACAGTTCTGGGAGGGAAAGTGGAGGACACCGGGTTTAGGGTGACATAGCAGAACACAGAACGGTAAAGAGAGAGACAGAGCACTGCGGGGATGTTAGCAGGGACACAGAGCTCTCTAAACATGCACACACACAGACACCTGTTGTTATGGTAATAACATGTTGCTCCGGGAGGGCTCTCAGGAGGGGGGAAGTGAACTCTTCTGTGGAACCAGCTCCTTCTCTCCCTCAGCTTTTGGAACAAAAATGACTCCACCAAACCCTTCAACATATTTTGTGGATGCAATTCAGTGGGTTCTTCCCCACCTTAACCCCCTTCACATATCACTACCACTCCATGGGTATTGAAGGGAGGGACTGAATAAGCAGGCCCAGGATTTGGTCCTAAGGCAATGTGCCTCTGCTGGAGAACAATTCCTACAGAGGGATATTTTAGATTCCCAATGGAGAAGAGTCCAGCATGTTCAGTCATGCCATCCCAGCTTAGCTGATGAGCATACACACCACTACCTTCTCCTGGCTGGAATATGAACTGTGTAACTGATAGCTAATGCTGCACTAGCTCATGTAGCCGAGCCATTTTTTTTTGAAGAGATTGTGAGTTGTGTTCATATCATATGTGCACAAATAAACTGATAACCATGATTTCTAGGAAGTTTTCTAGGAAGACAGTTATAATGGCAGGCTGCTTATGTTTTACAGAAGATTACATATGTACATACACTGCTTCATATAAAACATAAAACTAAATTAAACTGAAGTCACTACTCTTTTTAATTTGGAATAATCATTTGCATTTTGTTTTCAGATACAACTATTGGCTAAGTCAATCAGGATTGATTGAACTAGCCACTGAAGAATTAATCACGATTTATCATGTACAACAAAAGAAACCAGATGTATCACATCTCTGTTTGAGTCACCCCAATTACTTTCCAATATCACTAGCTCAGTGGTGCAAAGTGAAGGGCTGGTTCAAGAGAAACTGGAACTGGACATTCTGCAGCATGTGGACACATAGTCAGACGTAAAAAAATAATAAAAAAAAAATCTATTCCTCTCCCCCACCCCCATATGCATCCACACACATTCATCTCTTATTCACTTCAGTAACCATAACAACTATGCAAGCTGAGAGTAAAATTTGGCCCATAGACTTACCCATGTGCAGTGAGAAAACAACATGTTAGAACAGTTCAGTAAGAAGTCTATTGTGATGTCACCTAGCAGCATGAATTTTAAATTCTCATCTTATCTTGTCACTTTGCTCACACAATTATTCAGGAATGCTAGGCAGTTAATAGGCTCAGAGGAAATAAGCTGAGATGTTTGTTGTAGCTTGTTCTTTAATCAACAAAAACAATATGAAGAAACCACTTGAATACATTTGGGTTCCAAATAACCGTGTTTCGTTAATATACACAAACATGCAAGGCTTACATACATTTGACATGGACACAGCAGCAAAATGAGAATAGTCACTTGCATGGAATTAAATGGAAGGCCACAATTTTTAACACAGTGGAGGGTCGCTACTGTCCCTCCCCCGCATCACCTATACCTGGCGTTCCATTGGTTACAGGGCTTGTTACCATATAATCCATAATTCAGGGTAGGCTTTCCTCAGCCTACCCCCCAGGACTCAGCTCCCTCTGAGTCCTAGCACCCTCTGTTCCCATGAGAGGGATGCAGGTTGGGGACCTCAGCCCATGAGGTCCTCAGGTCTGACTTTGGCCTGCAAAGGCCACAAAGTCTCATCCTATCACTTGAGTCCATCACCAAAATCTCATGTCTTTTACCTCTGGGAACCATTCATTTTATTCTCTGACCTTTTGCTGGTGCTGGCTATGAGTTGTGATGAGTAAGCAACATCACCCTAGTACCTTAGTTTAGGTACTGCACATTTCTGCTTAACCCCCTGTGGCTTGCAGGTGCTGCAAAGAAGGCAAAAATTTCCTGGTCTTCTGCCAATTGGTCCATGGTTCAATCCTCTGAACAGGCGATTGGCTAGACCCCTGCAGCATCTGTCAGGCTGGGTTCCCGTTGCTAGTTCAGATGGGCAGGGTGGGCTGCTGGAACAGAGCCCAAAGAGGCTTCACATGGTTCCTGTGTGGGGCTAAATCTGGTCAGATGGGGAATGCTGGCCAATCAGCACCCCTCTCCTTCAGCTGGCCATTGGGTGCCAGAGACTCCAGGGGAGAAGCTAGATATTGTCCCCTGGGAAGAGCCTCCCTCCCTTGCTACTGGAGTTGTCCCTCTTTCACCACCGACCCATCAGGTTCCACCACCTGTCGATGCAGGTGGGTGGCATATTGCTGCTCTGACTGGTTTCTGTAGGCTTCTACAAAAACACTGCGTGCCATTAGAAGACTCGCAAAACTATTTAACGGGCCAGTAGTTTATTCTTATATGCTGCAGTTCTCCTGAAAGCTGAAATCTGCTGATCAGAATGTGTTTACTGTATGATGATGATGAATGCCAAAGAAATAAATACATGAATACCAGTTAGAGAAGGGGAGAGATTCAGCTCTAAGGCATGGTCCTACATCCTGCCCAAATGCTGTGGAAATATCCTCTGTGGCAATTCCACGAGGGAGGAAGTGGGTTGTGCAGGAAATGGGCTTTCTTCACAGCATCATCTGCCAAATGGGGAAAACTGGCATAACAAGAATCTGAGAACAGTGGCTCCATTTAGAAAGTCGAAATGCAATAGGTTGCAAAGAACTGGGGAAAGGTGAGACAACAACCTTGCAGAAAATGTCATTGCTACAAGGAAACGTCCCACATTGAGTAACATGGGACCTCAAATGATTAAAATAAGTGGAAGTCACTGTATTGTGAAAGACAAGTAGACCATATGTTATTAGAATATAAAATTAAGTAATCTAATGTGATTTAAAAACATTGCAACGTACAATAAAAATATATGGTCAAATAACTAACATGTATAGTTAATTATAAAATAGCTGCATCTATCTGACAGAATCATTACATTAATGCCTCTTAAAGTTTTAATGGTTGCATTTAGAGCCATTTACTGTGATTGGCAACACATCAATCAGAAACTAAATTTTTTCAGCATTACACAGGGAAACTTTTAGTAGTGACCAAAAATTAATTAACAGAGGTGGTATTTCAACCAAGTGGAGCAGAATTATACTGTATGTCTTTGTGAAAATCTCTTAAGACAAAAAATGGTCTAATGGTGGTTTCTCATATAGGTTTTCTTGGATTTCTTTTTTCTCTTCCAGTTCTCAAATAGGCTCAGAAATTCAGAATACTGTGTGATTAGAGCTAGTCAAAATTCATCTGAAATTTAAAGGTTTCTTTTCAAAACAAAATATTTTGTGGAAAATTTGTCTTGCAATTTTCCAGTTTTTTGAACAACGCCCCAAAATTGAAAAAAAAAACAACCAACCACATTTTTTTGAAAACCAAAACAGGTTGGTTTTCAGTTTATCAACCAACTACAGTATAACTTTTCCATGAACATTTTTGAATAAAACCAAAAATGGCTTATTTTAAAAGATTTCACAGAAATCCCTTCCCATTTTTGACCAGCTCCATGTGCGATAATTGATATTAAAATGCCAATATTAATTGATCTTCACACAGGGAGCATGTTAGTCAAACCATCCTGTTCCAGTAAGGCCCTTTGTCCCTCTGGGGGATTCATCCC
Source organism: Mauremys reevesii (assembly GCF_016161935.1). Classification (NCBI taxonomy): domain Eukaryota; kingdom Metazoa; phylum Chordata; order Testudines; family Geoemydidae; genus Mauremys; species Mauremys reevesii. The sequence continues at coordinate 49,638,923 of NC_052633.1, read as the reverse complement.
ATGGAAGGGCAGGCACTTACTGTAGTGGGCTCCTTCCTTGAGTTTCCCACTAGAGTGAGGGAGCAGCTTTAATACCTAACAGGAGCTCCGTAGGACACCACTGGCTCAGGTTGCTCAGGGAATGCACTGAACTTACGTACAGGGGGCTGAACTGGATGACCTCTCAGGGTCCCTTCCAGCCCTATTTTGATTCAGAGAAACATTGAAATGTATCCCCTGGTTGCTATGACCACTCCTTTCTCCTAGCCCTTGATGCTCACATTTGGGCCTGTTTTTACCCCTTACAAAACCCCTACATATATTGCAATATTTCCCCTAGTGAACTTTCCATCTCAGGGGACCTCTTTTGGGATTTGTGCCATCAGAAGCTAGGGAAAGACCCAAGAGTAAGTCAATACAGTTATCACTATAAAATCCCTGTTGGTGTTTTTAACTCCATTTTGTAGTTTGTCTCTCTCTCCCAATCCAGCTTCTAAATTTGTTTTTAGCTTCTTTTTCATGGTGTCAACTAGCCGAGTCATGTCTTGGTTTCAGTATGGAAAATCTAAGACTGAAAGCAGTATTTTTCAAATAATTACAGTAATAAAGAGTAATTTATATGGCACTGAAATCTAGAAGGCCAGTGAATGTCTCTGTGCTTCAAAATGTAGTTTTCTGACAAATTTTCTCTGACTTCTAAATCATAAATAGTTCTGGGAGCTCTTTCTGGAGTCTTTTGTAGGAAAATGTGTCAAATACATACTGTGTTATTACTTATGTACTCCCATATATCTGAATCCATAGACCCTGAAACTATAATCAGATATCCAGGTATGGAGCCTGGGACCCATGCAGAACCCTGGGGTTATGCACCGGTATAACACTATGAGTAGTGTGTAGTGGGTAGTAGACAATGAGAACTGAATCCAGGGCTTCTGGTTCTCCAAGCATGAGCTTCTATTGCCTGAGCAAAACCACACTCCTCTGTTAGCCACAGCTATAGCAGGCTCATCAACCTCTACCTGTAGCTCCACCACCACTAGAGGGGGCAAAGTACCAAATTTAGTTGCTGTGAGTTAGACAGGTGCTAGGACACACTCACATGAATCACACTGCAGGATTGGAGGACGCTGTTATGAACCACATGACTTTCTTTTCTAGGGGAAGCAAAGTTAATTTAAGCCTTTGGCAAATATTTAGACTTATTTATTCCAGGTGTAGTGTCTATGAGATACACATTTCAATAAGACCACTGAAGTTTAACTACACAGTCATTAATCCTTGTGCCAAAATTTTTGTTCTTTTTAAATTTATGTAATTTAGAGCAGTAAAGCATGAAGTGAAAGGCACACCGATGTATGGCAGTATTTGACGGAGTGCCATCCCTGATTTTCTGACCTTCAGGACTACGCAGACATCACTAGGCTGTACACTATAGACACCCACAGGATGTTCATAAATAGGGATAAAATGCAGGACCTTCTATTCCAGTATTACAGGCTCCTGCCACTAGCAATAAAGGTGAATCGTAATGCACACTTTGATGGGGCTGCTATTTTAGTTGGGGGGCTTTGGTATGCAAACTCTGGCTAGTTATGTTACTCTCCAGAGAGCTCTCTCTCGCACAGGACTTCGTACCGATGTGGTTTTGTAGAAGGTGGCAGTAATGTTATCAATAACCCTGGACAACATTTTTCAAATTTTGGAGTTCAAAGAAATAGGAAAATTTCTAAAATAAATAAATGAATAAAAATAAATCCCCCAGTTCTCTCCTAGCTCTAGGTATCAGTATTTTTCCAAAAGTGTTTAGAAAGTGCATATGTGGCCAGTGTGCATGTAGTGCCGTGTATATATCAGATCCAAAATGGAAAGGTCAGTCTTCAGTTTGAAAACCTGTCCTTTGTCATGCGAACAGAAAGGGCTAGTAGCCTGAACGTGGAACGACTTAATTACGTGAGATATTGAGCACCTCCAGAGAGGTGCTCAGTTCCTACTGAAATCAACAGGAGACACTCAGCACTCCATAGGATAGATCTCTGAATAACCAAATAAATCTTTAATATCTATGATTTTACAGAGTCTATGATATTCTTAGATGTACTTGTGATAGATATGGCAATGTCCTGCCAGACCCTTGGGAGACTTCTGTTGAAAAGTTTAAGTATCTTTGGGGGTCCATTGAATTAATGAATGATTTATGTATTAGTGTGGGACAGGCCTGTATGTAAACTCTCTAGAGTGGAGAGGTGAAGTCTATTAATACAGCCCAGAATCATATTAGCCTTTTTTGCAGCTGCATGTTGTTGACTAATTTAGTTTTCATATTCATAACCCCCAGATCCTTTTCAGCAGTACTACCACCTAGACAGTTATTCCCCATTTTGTAGTTCTGCATTTGATTTTTCCTTCCTAAGTGAAGTACTTTGCACTTGTCTTTATTGAATTTCATCTTGTTGAATTCAGAACAATGTGCAAGACAAGAATGGACTTTTGGGACAATAAATGTTAAGTGGATTTCCTTACCTAGGGAGAGGTAAGTGCAAATTCTCCCCCTCTGGTTATGCAAAAAAACAAGCCCGATGAAGCTATGCCATCAGGAGTGGATCATTGTCTGCTGATTATCTGTTCCTGGAGACTGGAGATCAAAGGACCAAGCTGTCTAAAGAAATGGCTGAACTGCCCAGCCTGGGTTCTGGTTCTGAATCTGAGCGTTATGAACCTGTAACCACAGGCAGGGCCAGCCATAGGGAAAATGGCACCCTGAGTGAACTTGTATTTGCGCACCCCTGGTCCCTGCTACCTCCCCACTGCCTCCCTCAGCCCCCACCCATCCTCCCTATCACACATAGCCCCCACCACCGTGCTTAACTTGTGCTGGGGCTTGCCAGGACTGAGCCCTGGCTCCTCTGGGCACCCAGCCAGCAGCCACCACTTTCTGACCACCCAGCTTGAGCCCCAGCCCCTCTTTCATTACAAATTAAGCTTCCCCTCTGCCTCCTCATCCATCCCCACATTGCCCCCAGGCCCCACTGACTTCTCACCATGTTGCCCTGAGCTCCCTTCTGCAGCCTTGCACCCCAGGCCCACCCCTCTCCTTGCCTCTTGACCACAGTGCCCTGGGAAGTCACCCATGTTGCCCACCTGTAAGGCTGACCCTGTTGGAAGGACAGAGGCCGAGGTCACTGTTGGGGTGACCTCTGAGCTTTTTAGCATGCATGCAGGTTCTTTTATTGTTTTAGTATGTTTTCTCTAATGGTTTCACCTTAAGAATAAATGTGCTTGCTTAGCTAGAGCTCTGTGGTAACTTGTAACTGGGCAATTACATTGTGCGTAGCCTCCAGAAACAAAACAGAGTGCACACACTGGCCTGCTTAGCCAGTCTGGCTTGCTGTGAATATCACAGTGTAAGGCAGGGAACTGTGCAGCCTTAAAAAAACCCTGATCAGGAGGGAGAGAGAGGCAGGTCTCCACCCAGGGGAGGTGATGGTTGGGAATGAGAATCTTTTAAATGGATACCCTTGGTAGACTATGGACGGGGAACTCAAGCAGTTACTCTGAAACTCTGACATATAGAGGTTACATACAATCCTGGGTCACAATAATACATAAATCATTCATTTAATACAATGGACCCCAAAGATAATTGAACTTAATTCAGTAAAATCTCCCAAGGATGTGGCAGGATATTGCCATATTTGTTACAGTACTTACAGGCAGTTTTCCTACAATAGGAACAGTCAGCTAAATTAATTATAAAATAATTCTCCATTAATAATACCTAGTGATTCATACCCAATAGCAGCAAATGTCACACATTTCTGGAGTATTTTTAAATGATTAAATAAGAGCTAACCAGAACATTAAACCTATTAGTAAATTGTTTAATTGGCAAAATCAGATCTCAGATTTTTTGTATATTATTGTGAACTAGAAAACTTTTAACTCTGTCTGAAATAATCAATATACATTTGTTAGCTACTTGATTTTCTAGTAACATAACCTGTCCCAAATGGAAAGACAAGGAAGTAAATAGCGGTTTAATTAAATTAACACATGATCTTTTTGCTTAGAAAGCGTTCCTTTCCCATTAAGACAAGAACATTTAACCTTGTAACAGGACTGAATTTCAGAGCATATGATCTTAAAGGATCCCTACTCTGGAATATTTATTCAGTCATTACTGGTCTGTTTTTCTGAAAGGTAAGTTAAAAGGTTAGAATAACAATTTCCTTACTTTGTAATAGAAAGTTTCATTAACATGCTACAAGTACAATAGAGATTTTATAATTTTCTCAAAAGTAATTTTTTTTTCTTCTGTTGCAGGATGCACTTTTACTTTTATTGTTCCTTTACTAGCATTCGTTTGTTAAATTATAAGAACTTGCTACCGCTAGACCTCCAGTGTCTGCAGCACATCTTCATAAGAAATAATCCAGGCCAAATGCTGAGGTGCAATTTCCATTGGCAATAGGATAGCAAGATTTAGCACATACTTTATGATGCATTTTGGTCAAGTTACCATTGTAAATGGAGCTGAGTGAATAACTTGCAGCTGATGATACAGCTGGTTAATCTTGCTGCTACAATTTAGTGAGCAGATTTGTCATTTCCATTAATTGACCTGTTATTCAATTAAGTCTTTCAATTCTTTAAAACTCTCTGGAGCAATCTTAAGTATGCGAAACTCAAACTGCTTAGCTTAGCTGTAATTGGCCAGACAGATAACATGGTATTGTTTCTGTTTTCTGTTTAGATGAGTGCACAAGCATTTGAAGCATAAATTTTTGTGTTCGCTTACTTCGAGTTCAGTTTTGTGAATTATGTGCAACATCACATGTTGAGGCAGATCGTTAGCTGGCTTAAATTGTCAGCTGAGACTTTTGAAATGCACTTTATGTGAACATTTATGACAAACTCAATTGCTTGAATTTTTGTGGAAAGCAAATGAAAAAAGGTGTGAGTATGGCAAAAGTAAAAATGGAAAAGTTTTAGCATGATTCAATGAACTCAAACTGTAAGCAAGAATTTGCAATCGGTAAATTAATGGATTTCATTGCCTCAGTCACACCTTACACTGCAGATGCACAGCTGAGATTCATACAATTTATTTGTTAAGTATGAAGTATGGGGATGAAATCTGCTAGAATTAATTTAAGGATTTAACACTTCAATTTCCAATTCTATTTAGGTATTTCATGCTTGAAAATGGGACTCATAAGGCCTAATCCTCTCCTCCCCCGGTTAAATACACAAATTTCCATTATTTTTTATTGCAGTACATCACTTTTATTTCAACAGAATTATCATAGGGCTGTAACAAAGCAAAGATCACTAAATATCAAAATTTTAAAGTTTAAGCATGGAAGCATTTTATTCAATAGAAGAGCCTATCTTCTTATTTCAATAAACAAGCCAGTCATTTAGCGAAACCTAAATAATGTTCTTTTAGTAAGTTCATGAAATGCGTGGTTTCCCTTGTAGCTTAGTATATAATATCTCAAAAATATTGTAAAACTAATTCTACAAGTGGCACAAAACTGAAGCCAGCACAACTTAGAGATTTCTGTATTGCTACCTGTGCATTCAGGTTGATTAGTGTGAAAGTTTAAGGCTCACAGTGGTGTCAAATCTTGTAATTTTATTGGAAGTCTCACAATATTCAGTGTGTTTGATAAAGACCACACTCCTGGGATCAGGTCATTGTGAATCTCAGCTTCCAATTAAAAAATAAAAGTTTCTGGCTCTTTTGGTTGTGGAGAAAAGCTTGAAAATGAGAACGCTAAGGCTTCAAGAACAAGTGTTCACATAAGAACCACCCCAAATTTTGTATTTTTAAAGTTTCATAGAAAGGTAGGGCTGGAAGTGACCTCAAGAAGTCATCAAGTCCAGGCCCCTGCACTGTGGCAGGACCAAGTAAACCTAGACCATCCCCGACAGGCATTTGTCCAACTTGTTTTTAAAAGATTCCAATGATGCGGACTCCATGACCTCCCTGGAAGCCGATTCCAGAGCTTAACTACCCTTCTAGTTAGAAAGTTTTTCCTAATATCTAACCTAAATCTCCCTTGCTGCAGATTAAGCCCATTACTTCTTGTCCTACCTTCAGTGGACATGGAAAACAATTCAGCCTCATCCTCTTTATAGCAGCCCTTAAGACACTGGAAGACTATTATCAGGTCCCACCCCCCACTTCATCTTTTCTCAAAACTAAACATGCCCAGTTTGCACCTTTCCTTATAGGTCTGGTTTTTAAAAACCTTTATCATTTTTGTTGCTCTCCTTTGGAGTCTTTCCCATTTGTCCACCTCTTTCCTAAACTGTGGTGCCCAAAATTGGACATAGTGCTCCAGCTGGGGCCTCACCAGTGCCAAGTAAAGGGGGACAATAACCTGCCATGTCTTACATACAACACTCCTGTTAATACACCCCAGAATTATAGTAGCCTTTTCTGCGGGCTATGAATGTTTGGGGTTGGCAATACGGGGCTGGCAGCATGATTCCCAGCTCAAGGAAAAATAGAATGGTGCTGCAGCAGCATGAGTGGCGAGAGCAGCTAGCTGCCCTTAGTGTGTGCTTGCCAGAGATGCTAAGTACATATGCAGGGCAGTTAGTTCCTCCCAGCACTCATGCTGCTGCAGCTACATTCCATATTTAACAAGGAATCCTTGTGGCACCTTACAGACTAACAAATTTATTTGAGCATAAGCTTTCTGGGCTAAAGCCCACTTCATCAAATGCATGCAGTAGAAAATACAATAGGAATATATATATTCCTATTGTATTTTCTCTATGTGTATGTGTATATATATATATATATACACACACACATACACATAGAGAGAGAGAATATGAAAAAATGGGGGTTGCCATACCAACTCTAATGAGACTAATCATTTAAGATGGGCTGTTATCAGCAGGAGAAAAAAAAACTTTTGTAGTGATAATCAGGATGGCTCATTTCAAACAGTTGACAAGAAGGTGTGAGTAACAGTAGGGGGAAAATTATCATGGAGAAATAGTTTTTAGTTTGTGTAATGTCTCATCCACTCCCAGTCTTTATTCAAGCCTAATTTAATGGTGTCCATTTTGGAAATTAATTCCAGTTCTGCAGTTTCTCTTTGGAGTCTGTTTTTGAAGTTTTTCTGTTGAAAAATTGTGACTTTTAGCTCTGTAATTGAGTAACCGGGGAGGTTGAAGTGTTCTCCGACTGGTTTTTGAATGTTATAATTCTTGATGTCAGATTTGTGTCCATTTATTCTGTTGTGTAGAGACTGTCCAGTCTGGCCAATTTACACGGCAGAGGGGCATTGCTGGCACATGATGGCATATATCACATTGTTAGATGTGCAGGTGAATGAGCCTCTGATAGTGTGGCCCACCGTAATCGATTAGTCTCATTAGAGTTGGTATGGCAACCCCCATTTTTTCATGTTTTCTGTATATATAATCTTCCTACTGTATTTTCCATTGCATGCATCTGATGAAGTGGGCTTTAGCCCACAAAAGCTTATGCTCAAATAAAATTGTTAGTCTCTAAGGCCTGGTCTACACTGGGGTGGGGGGGGAGTCAAACTAAGGTACGCAACTTCAGCTACGCGAATAGCGTAGCTGAAGTCGAACTACCTTAGTTCGAACTACTTACCCGTCCTCATGGCACGGGATCGATGTCCGCGGCTCCCCCATCGACTCCGCCACCGCCGTTCGCGGTGGTGGAGTTCCGGAGTCGACGGGAGCGTGTTCGGAGTTCGATATATTGCGTCTAGATGAGATGCGATATATCGAACTCCGAGAAGTCGATTGCTATCTGCCGATCTGGGCGGGTAGTATGGACGTACCCTTAGGTGCCACAAGGACTCCTCGTTCTTTTTGCTGATACAGACTAACACGGCTACCACTCTGAAACCTGATTCCATATTTAGTGCCAGTAGCATAGCTGGGGGGAGCGGGGCAGCGGTCGCTCTCCCACTGAGCACAAGTGGTGCCTTTTCAATTTCTTGGCGCCTTTTTAATTTTTACTCACCCAGCGGCACTTCGGCGGCAGGCCCTACACTAGCTCCGGGTGTCTTTGGTGGCACTGCAGGCCCTGCCACCAAAATGCCACCGAAGACGCGTGGAGCGAGTGAAGGTTCTGCCGCTGAGGTGCTACCGAATACCCGGAGCCCTGCCCCATCAGTAAAAGCGCTGCCAGGTGAGTAAAAAGCACCACAGCGTGTGGCGCCTTTTTTTGTGATTGCTCCCCCTGTTCCCTCCACCTGGATACACCGCTGTTTAGTGCATTAACTTGATAAAAGCTAGTGCAAGTTTGACTCCTTGAGCTGGGAATCACACCCCCAGCTTGAAGTGTAGACATACGCTAAGATTCTGATCTGTGATGTGGGGGAAGAGGAGGTGCACTGTCCCAGCAGTGGCACCTGGAAGCATTATGCTTATGGAGCTCAGGAACAGGGACCGTGGCCCAGATCCTCAAAGACATTTAGGTTCCTAACTCCCATTGATGTCAATGGGAGTTAGGCACCTAGAGACTTTTGAGGCTCTGGGCCTATGCCTTTAGGCACTCAGCACCAGCAATTACTAGGGCCATGATTCTGATCTCAGACTAGTATAAATTATGCCTTGCTCTGCTGTAGCCAATGGAGTTACACCACCGAGAGTATGGAATCAAGACTTAAATCTGTAGAATAACGTTTATTGCACACAATAATGCTGTTCTCCATGCCATCCAGGCACACAAGCTATTGTGTGCTGCTTACAGAGCTAGTGGAACCTTTTTGCTCTTAAGGAATGCAGGCAGATGCATTATGGCTCTCCCCTGCATGGGATTGTTGATGGCAGAAGGATTATCCAGAGCAATTGTCACCTAGCACACACTCATGCTGCAGTAACCATAATTTGGCTTTTAATTTCTGCAAATAAACTGGAGCAAAGAGGATGGTAAAATTAACTGGACAAGTTAATTCTATTTTGCCAGGTTTTATTTTTTCCAAAAGAACTCCAGGATAGCAGTAGCCACATGCCAGTACTTCACAGGGCTGTGTGTTAAGTAGTATGCTCCACAACTTACTACCACATAGAAATGTGCTTTCCCAGCCAGTTTTCATCCTGATTTGCTCCTGAGTTTTAAAAGGAAAGTGCTTTCAGCTGAAGGCTCATTGAATTTCATAGGTGTAAAAGAGGCCATAATTTTAAGACAACAGGTAGTATAACTGAATTATTACAGTGTCCTGACAATTCGTTATTACTGGTAGTGATACACAAGAAGTAGAAAATCTAGGCTGAGCAGAAAAATGGAAGTTAAAGCAAAAATGAATTTTTTAAACAGCTATATTGATACCGATCCCTGAGAAGTAATAGACATGAAACCCAACAGAGCAGAAGCTGACTAACAGGATTAGGTAATTTATCTATCGAATATTTGTATTCTAATATATTTCAGAGTCATATTTGTTATGTTCAATAAGTTGCAGTTTACAAATGTCAAGTCTGCTGATAAATATATTTAAAGAAAAATCTTAGTACACATCCCATATCCCTTTACTTTATATCTTAAGATTTATTTTTGAATCAGCAAGCCAAAAATGATGTTTTCTTAGAAAGAAACTGAAAATTAAATACCTTTTATGTCCTCTAAAACTCCTCTCTTCAGCTTTCTGTTTCTGAATAGCCACTTAATGATTTCATGCACTTTGTCATGGGGCACATCACTTACCACCAGACTGGCACCTAGTCACTCTGGGGATTAGCTCGAGGCAGGTGCCCCCCTATCCACACTCTGCACGCCGTGACTCCATTTCTATATCCACCTGCAGCCCCTCTAGCAGCTTCAGGAACTGAAGCATCCTCTTTGTGGCTCAGCCCTCTGGCCATGTCACTAGCCATGTCCCCCCCTTCCTGGGGCTTTGGCTTTTCAGTAGTCTTAGGCAGTCTTCCTGTTCGCTGTCTAGATGCCACTCTCCCAATGACTGTTAGGGGAAAATGGACCTGCCTTCTTCTCTGGGTTCCAACCAAGGGACCCTCAGCTCAGCAGACTGGGTCTTCTCTCTTTGGACTCACTGTTCTACCCCTGGGCACTTCCTATTACTAGTCCCCTTTCCTTCCTGGGCCTACCAGTTCCTAAAGCTGTCTCCTTCTCCCCAGGGAGTGAGTAACTGAAGCCTATAATCTTCACTCACTCCTCCCTTTCTCCTGGAAGTGTCTGCCTTTTCCCAGAAGCCCTTTCTGCTTTCAGCTCTAGGCTCTATAGGCCCCGCCTATTCCTGCCCAGCTGAGGCTCCTTAATTAGCTGTCTAATTGGTTAATTGGCCCATTTGGCCTGCATTAAACCTTGCAGAATGAGTGTGGGGTAGACACTCCATCACACACTTCTGCTCTAATGTTAGTATTTTTCATTCCTGATGTATCAAGTGTTTTTAAGTTAGTGGTTTTTAAAATGTTTTATGATATGTAGTTTTAATGTTACAAGGAGGAAACAAAATAAGGTGTACCCTTTTTTGATTCTAAAATGAAGATGTGTCACATTGTCTTGACATCATCTGTTCTTTATCCTCTGTTGTCTATATAGCACATTAAAAACACATTTGGAAAGCAACATATTAATCCTTTTAAGCATTCATGTGCACAGCAAGACAACATTTTAAAAAGAGCAGATGGAATAAGAGGAAAAACAGATTCACAAACCAACTGAATTCCATTTGCGATCATGCTAGTTGGTTGAGAGTATTCAAATAACCATTAAGATAAATGAGAATATGAATGAAACATAGTTCATTTTCAGAAGTCTGTGGTTCAATGAACTTAGGCCTTCATTTATTGAACTTTTGATTCTACAACTAAATAACAAGCTCCGACTCTAATGGCTAAATGGCATTTCTTTTAATATAAAAATTCATTGATAGTTGTAAATTTCTTATCCACTGTATGAAAGAAATAAAACTACCCCAATCTGTACATCTAACGTGTTCCAATCATCATAGTAAGTTATTTTCCAATAATCTTGTCTTTTTGTTGTTTTAAAATATATTCTCTACCTTGTCACAAAATCCATGTTTTTGGTCATTCATCTGTTGCCAAATTCATCTCTGGTGTAATTCCAATGTAGTCATCTAGGATTCTGAATCTTTTTTTATGATGCTACCAACTCTGTTTAAAAATGTTGGTATGCCTAAATGTGTTAAATACTTCTGTCATGGTTTGGATCCCCCTTCTGGGGTGCCATCTGATGTGATGGGGTCCTCCTGAGCCTGCCCTTTCCACCAGCCTGAACTCCCTCACCCTGTCTTACTGCACACGCACACACACAGGTAGGGATGCACCCAGCTGTAGAATCACACAGAGTCTGCAATCAGCTTTGTGTGGGAAGACTCAGCTCAGGGAATTGCCCGGTACTCTGGTGCACACACCCTCTGGAGTGTAAACCCAAAATTATATTGTCTTACACTCAGGGGCGCCTCTAGCCGTTTCACCACCCCAAGCACGGTGGCACGCCGCGGGGGGCGCTCTGCCGGTCGCCGGTCCCGCGGCTCCGGTGGACCTCCCGCAAACGTGCCTGCGGATGCTCCACTGAAGCTGCGGGACCAGCTGACCCTCCGCAGGGATGCCTGCGGGAGGTCCACTGGAGCCGCCTGCCGCCCTCCCGGTGACCGGCAGAGCGCCCCCCGCGGCATGCCGCCCCAAGCACACGCTTGGCGTGCTGGGGCCTGGAGCCGCCCCTGCTTACACTGTATAGAGAGCTATACAGCATAAGCTCATGAAATTTGCCCCATCCCTCAATGTGGAGGAAGATATGCACAGCTTTTCCCACCCCCACAGTTATGAATTGCAAAAACTGGTTATAGAACAAACAAAAACAAGTTTAACTACAAAAGGTACATTTTAAGTGATTATAAGGGATAACAAACAGAACAAAGCAAATAAAACAAAACACGCAAACTAGGCTTTTTACATTAAAGAAATTGGCTACAAATAGTAATTTTTCACCCTAAATGTTTTATGCAGGTTGCAGAGTTTCCTGAAAGTAAACTGCACTGCTTGCAGCTTAAGTCTCCAGGTATACCCTTCAGAGGCTGCCCTTTCTTGCCTGGGCTCAGACCCTACCCCTCCTTCAGTTTAGTTCTTTTGTTCCTTCAGGTGTTTTAAGCAGTCTGAATATTCTGAGCTGGGGCTCCCTCAGTGTCTCCTGTTGAAGCTGTTCCATTGTGGATAAATAATGGACTTGTTGGAGCAGGGGTACCAGGCCAGGGTCTCCCAGGTGGGTGCCCTAACTAGTGGGGTACAGTTATTCCCAAATTCATATTTCTTCTCTCTTTCTCTCTGCCACAGACTGTTCCAATGTGGATAAATACTTAGTCATTGGAATAACTCTGTAGCCCAAGTACATTTGCAGATCCCACTCCTGATGGAGATCTGTTGTTGGCGGCCCATACCCCGGTTGGGGTGACGGGCATGAATGAATGAATGAATGACTAGAAATAAGTGTAATACAGATGCTCAGTGCGTGTGAGGATGTCTCCTAGGGCATGTCTACACTGCATCTGGGAGTCTGGGTCCACAGACTTGTGTTAGCGGAGTTTGTGCTCATGCGCTAAGAATAGCTGTATAGACGTTGTGGCTTGGGTTCTGAAGCCTGGAGTGGGCGTGGGCTTGAGGGCTGAAGCCACAAAAGCAAATGTGTCTATTTTGAGAGCACTTGCACAAGCCCCACTAGCACTGTGGACCCGGGCTGTCAGGCTCGCTCTTCAGTGCAGTGTAGACATATCCCTACTGACTGCCCCCAGTGCCTGTAATACCTGCTACTTACTCCTTTAACTCTGGCCCTGGGGCTTCTGCTTTTAGAATCTGTTCCAAAGCCTACTGGAGTTAGTGGAATGGCTCCCATTGCCTTCTTTGGGTTTTGCCTCAGGCCTTTTGAAAGTAAAGGTCCTAACTTTTATCCTCCTTGAATACTGTGGTGTCTGGTATTTATTTGGTGCAAAAGCACACAGTAGTAAGCCACATCTTCAACTGGCAAGGTGAGATCTCATGGCTAGACAGTAACATAGAGAGACTTCCTAACACTAAACAAAGGAGCTTTGCAAAGATTTAAGCATCTTTCTGTGCTGTGTCTGTATAGTGCCCATCTCAATGGGATCCTGGGCCGTGACTAGGGTCCCTACATGCTATAATGCCAATAATAATCTCTAGAAGAAATAACCTCTAAATAAAGTGAAAAAGACTAGCTCTCCACAGTACTCATTTTCTGCTTCCTATATTTGTTTGTTTAGAACCTATTTTATTAGGAAAATCTGATAAAAGCAGTGCAATGTCATGTGTATTCCAAGGAAGTAATTCACAGTCAAGAGAATGTTACAAAATCTACAAAGATTATCAAACATACAAGACACCAGAAATGGAGTTATACATAGAATTTGAGCATATGAGTTGCAAACATTCTTACCCTGATGGAATTCTTCATACCAAAAACAAGAGAAACTTTAATGGTTATTATTTAAACAATACACATTTTAAACTGTATTTCTTTTAGTGATTATACCAGCAAAACAATTGGCTTGCTTCTAGCAGAGATGAGTGAGCTGGTTTGAATAAAACACGACCTGTTTCTTTCCCCAAACTTAGCAGTCTAATTTCTGAAATTTGATATAGTTCTTTTTAAACACAACTTCTTTCACATCTTCACAGGGGTTTCCATATCCTGGTGATCGACTGAACCAGAATTGGGATAGAGACCAAAAGAAATGCTGTCGTCCTGGGATTTCCACCTCAACCTAAGGCAGGAAGCACCAGAAATTGCAGGCGAGTGCCACTTGCCAAAAGATCTTCAGCCCAAACGTATAGGCTCAAGAAATTCGGACAAAGCTTGATTAAGGTAATCTGGAAATGCAGGCTGAGGAACTCACATGGGCATGTCTAATATGCACCTGGGAGCACACTCCCAGCCTCAGTCCACATATTCAGGCTAGTGCTCTAAAAAAATAGCTGTGTGGACAGTGCTTTGACATTGCAGCTTGGGCTGGAACTCAAGTTCTCAAGCCCTCCTCCCCAGGCTTCAGAGCCTGAGCTCTACCAGAGCTGCAACATCTACACAGCTATTTTTAGAATGCTATGCAACCAGGCTGGGAGGCTTGCTTCCAGATGCAGTGTAGACAAACCCATTGTGACCCATGAACCAGGTGCGGTCCAAGTGTTTCAGAAATGGGGAAGGGAGGGAAATGTAAAACAGGGAAAATATGTGGTCTTTGAGAGACATATGTTTCTCACTCTGTAACAGTACTGATTAAAGGGAACTCGTACCAGACCAGGTGGGAGGCACTTTCCCTGTTATTTGTCTGGTGGGCGTGTCTAGTTTGCCCCACTGTGCTAGGCACTGTACAGACACATTTTGAACAATACTAGGTAAGGAGGAGGGGAAAGATCTCCCTCTGCTTTTCATGGAGGAGGGGGAGCTGCACACTTTCCTTCCTTTGACTTTAGCCCCTGTGTAACAGCAACAATCCCAAACAAACCTACAGGAAGTGTCTCTGCAGACAGAACAGAGGGTCCACTTGAAAGTGAAGGACATAGTGTCAAAAGAGGTTGGGTGCTCTTATAACTCTGCATTCATTGCTACACAAAATATAAAAATATGAAGAGAAGTGATCTGGGAAGTCTTAGCCCAGAAGTATGTGTCTAACTCCTTGCATTTTTAATTTACATTATAAAAAGGCCATGAATGACATTAAGGGCAGGCCAAGAGAGTTTATGCTGGGCTAAGACCAAGAAGCAAACCTTTCTTTTAAAGAAGCCTTTATTAAAAAGCAAGTGTGATGGAAACTTTTGTAAAAGGGGTCAGACTGCTACAGCTCTGCCTGCACTGCAGCTGCCATCAGTTTTAGTTCTGGTTCAGCTGAATCAGTGGAAATTAGGGGGGGAACTTCTTGTGTGTATACAAAGTCTGATGATTGGAGAATGGTGAAATGATATGACAAGATCAAGACCTGAGCAATTGAGAAAGAGAGGGCTTTTCAGTTAGACACACACAGTTTAAGGCAGTCTGTTTTTGCTAACAGTGTAAATGACTAATTGTGATGGGATGTACCTACACTGCACTGGTTCAGCAGGGGTTAACCACACCTATGGGCTGAGGAGGCCACACCCCCTTGTCCCTACTGGGCATGCGCCAGCTGGAAGAGAGAATAAAAGAGAGAAACTCAGCTCAGTCTGGGCTGGCCACCACAGGGAGCAGGTGTGTGTGGTAGACTCCTGTAAAGCTAAGAGGCAGAAGCCAGTTGGGGCAAGGCTCCAACTGAAGGAGGAGAGACAGTGGAAGCCTTGAGACTACTAGGCTTGGAAGGAAAGGTAAGAAGGAGCCTGGAGGAACTAGACATTGATCTGGTTATGGAAGTGGGGATAGACTCAGTGTATTTTAAAAGGACCCCTGCTGAGCCCATGGTGGATACACCTGCCACAGACAGGCTGGGACCTGGTGGAGTAGGTCCCCCTACCCTGGCTGCCACCCATCCCTTACTGGTGGCCCACTCCCCTCTGGCCAATAGGATGCCCTCTCCTGCCTAGGAGGGTGGCCCCATTGATCCTGGGGCCACCCAGCCCTGCCTCGGAGGGTGGGTATGGTGACATAGGAAATTAGGCCACTTAGGCTGCCAAATCCCTACTTTAATTCCCCCACAACCCAGCACCCCCCTGATGGGGGTACGTATCCTGTAATACTAATTAATATTTTGATGAAATTAAGCTTTTGTTAAAGATTTAACATCATCACACTTTCCTAGCTTACAGCATGTGTATTAAAGTATGATGGTGTTAAATCTTTAACACAAGCTGTGAAGATCAAGCATAATCATATCCTGAGTCTTGAGATTTCTCAACTTTAAAAAAATAAGAAATAAACAAACCTTTCATGACTTCTTGATTACATCATAAAGGAGCAAGACCGTTTATTTAAAAAATCCTTTCATGATCACATTTAGAGAGGAAGACCTTACTTTCTAAACTCACTGATTTGTGGGTTGAGCATATTCTATTTTATCTTTTGAATATGGTCCCCTATCACCACAGTATTTGAGCACTTCACAAGCTTTAATGTATTTATTCTCTCACACACACACACCCGTGAGGCAGGAGGTTACTATTATCTCCATTTTATAGATAGTTTCTCTATGCCTCAGTTCCACAAGTGAGTTACCCAGGATGGGACAGGCTGTTCAGAGAGTAGGAATTGAACCAGATTTCCCATGTCCTAGGCTTGGACTCTAACCACTGGACCATCCTTGCTCTCCTGGGAAGTTGACATTATAAATGTTAGGTGCAACTATAAAGGGTATTTCTTTTACTATTGTATATGCAGTGCATGTCTTCCAATTACTGCCTTTGATGCTATTTCAGGTAGTAATGTGCTCTTGAGAGATTTTTAGGGAATCATTTGGTTAGACAGAACATTTTAAAGATCTTTTCTTTTAGCAGTGTTTTTTGTTTTGATGTGTAGTTACTGTTCTGTTGCGCTGCTATTTTCATCTCAGTATGATAAGTCATAAATAGATAATCCCTCAAGAGAAGAGATGTTACACTTCAAGTCTGAAAAAGACAAATAGAAAGCTATATAAACCCCTAGGAAATGGCCATATTGTAGGTATTTAAAATAGTACTGGTTGGGGTACTTGTTCAGAACTTGAAATGTAAGCTAGCTAAGAACAAACTTTTAACAAAAGGCAAATAATGTTTCACTCATACTGAGTAATTCTTACATCAAGTCCATAACTTGTGTTTGTGCTAGGGTATTATATCTTCAAAAATTTGCAATCATGATTTAAAAACTGCAAGTAATGGAGAATCTACCTGTGATAGGGTCTTCCATGGCCTAGTGGCTAGATCACTGGCCTTTCAGTCTGTAAGGACGGAGGCGGGACCCAGACCCTCCCTTGCTACTGGGTCCCAGTCCAGGGCCCTGTGTAGATCAACCCCTAAAAAGGGGAAATGGATCTCCCTCCCAGCAGGGAGTCAAGACCCACTTCCATGGGCTACTTCCTACAAGTTTGGGGTGTGGCCCCATTAGATCAGTTTCCCCAAGTGCTGGGGTTTATTTGTGGCTTCCCGTTGGCAGGAGAGCCCTTACTTGCCAGCTTGGTCAACAGTTTCCCCCAAATACCTCCAATCTCTGCCTAAAAAAACTGGGTAGTCAAGCATCAAGCCACCAGAGACTCTTCTCGTCTCCCCACTGTTCAAGTCACTTCAGTGCAGGGGTAGGCCCTCACGTCTCCATGCACATACTGTAACGTGATAGTGCCCTGTGTTGGCCGTGGGTTATGAACCACCACACTTGTTAAGAGTCTGGGCACACCCCAAATCTACCAGCCCCACTGCTTCTCTTCTGTTGACTCACACCAGGATGATTAGTTTTGCTGTGTTGCCTTGACATGTTCATGTCCCCAGGGTCCACATCTTCCCAAAGCTGCATTCCATGTAGGGACAGGGTCTGGACCAGTGCCCAGAATTGACATACGTGAAACACCTATCCTTACCTTGAGTGGTTCCCTGTCTGGTCATTCGGGTGGTCTCTTCCCCATGTGCTTCCACAAGTTCTATTCCCAACAATACCCCTTTCTGAACCTCCAGTGGTTTCTTGAACTGGGGTGTGAGCGAATGGCTCTGGATCAGGGAATCTTGGGGCCTCTTGGTCCTTGTGCCGTCTGGGGCTCTGGTAAGGGGGTAGCATGGCTACGCTCCTCAAGGGACTGGGGACACAATACATGCCCCCTGGACACCAGGGGACCTTAGAAATTTAGTTAAGGAATTTCCCAATATTAGAGAAGAACCAGAAAAGTTTAGAGAGGAACTCCAGAAGGTGTTTCAGTGTTACAATCCATCATGGGCAGACGTTAACCAACTCCTGCGGGTAGTTCTGCCATCTGAAGTCCAACAACAGCTACTCACTCAGGCCCAATGGCCCAGTGCTGACCCCGGAATTGGAGAGGCCCTCACTCAGGCTAGAAATCGCCTTGTGATTGCCATTATGGACATTTGCTCTAGGAAAATGGATTGGGCAAAGATCAACAACTGGAAACAGAACAACGGCGAGTCCCCCGCTGATTATTTAGATAAATTGACAAAAGTATTTGAACAATATTCGCGGATTGCCCAGCCAGCTAACAATGTCAGAGAGGCAGTGGGGGCTGCTTTTGTCCAAGGACTCTTGCCAAAGGTTCAACAGAAGTTAAAGTTGATCTGCATCGGCTGGCAAACTTTCTGAATTGGTGACAGTTGCCAACCATTGTACAGCTTGCATAGAGCAGAACAAAGTTCTGAAACAAAACTACTGGCTTTGCAGTTGCACACTTATCAACATAGAGGCCGTGGGGTAATAAGGGGTGGGAGAGGATGAAGTTGAGGAAGAGGGAGAGGTCCCTCACACCGTGACTCGACAGGGAACAATACGTGCCATTACTGTGGCCAGGAAGGGCATTGGAAAAATGAATGCCCGAACTGACCTCCTCAAACCTCCCCACCCCCATTCCCAAACCCTGATGTGCCTGCTTTTTCTCCACAAAATACATTCCCTCAGGCTGTCCTAATAGGAATTAACTGCATCATGCATCCTTTAATTCCTCTTGATCAAAAAGGCCCATATGTAAATTGCAAAATTGAAGGATAACCTGTAGCTTGTCTTGTAGATACTGGTGCTAGCAGATCAGCTTTAAGGTCCTTTGAGTTTCCCTCCATTCCCTTGTCATCCTTGTCTATTAATGCCATCGGTATTTCAAACCAGCCTGTACCTCAACCTATTAAACCCTTTCTGTTTCCTTGGGACCCATTTCTGATCAACATGCCTTTTTACTGAGCCCATTCTCTTCTGTTAACTTGCTGGGAAGAGATCTTTTGTGCAAATTGGACTGCACTATCTCTTGCCCTCCAGATGGTGTCTTCTTAGAAGTCCCTGATGAGAATACCAACCTAGTGTTGGCCACCCTTCAAACAAAGGAGCCATCCCAAACAAATGCAGCTCTTGGCAATGATCTTGTTAAGCTGTTGTCACAAGTACTCTCTTGTCTTTGGTCTCAGCATGCAAACAAAGTAGGGCAAATTCAAACAGCCGAACCAGTTAAAGTTCTTGTTGACCCTTTCAAACCACTTCTAAGGGTACCACAATATCCACTACGCTCTGAAGCGGAAGAAGGAATAACTCCAGTGATAGATTCTTTCTTACAGCAAGGTATTATCATCCCTACTACCAGTCTTTGTAATACACCTATTCTCTCCGTAAAGAAACCGGGAAAGAACACCTATCGCTTCATTCAGGATCTCCGCATGGTTAATGCTGTTGTCGTGCCGTCTTTCCCTATGGTCCCAAACCCAGATACCATTCTCTCTTGTATTCCTCCTACAGCCACTTATTTTACTGTTGTAGACCTCTGTTCAGCCTTCTTTTCGATTCCTGTTCATCCTGATAGCCAGTACTTCTTTGCCTTCACCTATAAAGGGCTGCAATATACCTGGACCTGCTTACCCCAGGGATATACCGAATCTCCATCCCTGTTTTCCCAGATCCTAAAGAAGGATCCAGATGTGGTCTTCCCAAGAAAATCCATACTCATACAGTACGTGGATGATCTTTTGCTGGCATCCTCTTCCTTTGAATCCTGTAAAACTGATACTTTAGTTCTTTTGACTGCTCTTGCTGCCAACGGTCACAAGCATCTTGGGAAAAGCTCCAGTTGTGCCAACTAAGAGTCCATTACCTTGGTCATGATATTTCATCCAGCACCTGTCATTTGTCAGATTCCCTCATTACAACTATCTTAAAATTGCCAAGGCCTGTCACTATCTCTCAAATGCGAATGTTCCTTGGCATGACTGGGTACTGCAGGCAGTGGATTTTGGGTTATGCAACAATAATTAAACCATTACAAAATCTAAGACAGACACTCCTGAGCCTCTTCTATGCTCCCAGGAGGCTGAACAAGCTTTCATGGACATTAAACAAGCCCTTTCTAGTGCCCCAGCACTTGGACTTCCTGATTACACTAAACCGTTTGGTTTTTTTTCTGCCATGAGCGCAACAGGTTTGCCTTAGCTGTGTTAACACAAACACAGCGATAAACACCGCCCCTCCCCCCTTTTGCTCTACTGACTGAGCTAGCCAGGCCTCCTACATGGCAGGCGAGAATTCTACCACTGAACCACCAATGCTCTCAATTAACAGATAAATCCGGATGTAAAGGAATCTGGGGTTCATCACAACCTTTCCTTATGTGAGGCAGCAATCTCCTCAGCACTGATATGCAGCTGCAACCTGTCCCATATTTGAGGCGGCAATCTCCTCAGCACTGCTTTGCATCTGACCTTGTTGCAAAATCAATATGTTCGCATGGTGTGAGCCCAAGAGGGACAGACAGGCCCGAGGGCAGTCCTCCTCTGAACCCCACTAGAGATTTCAAAAGGTCTTACTACTTGTCTGGCACCTTGGGGTTCAAAGGGAACAGTACATAGTGATTGCAGCTGTCTCAGCCGAGTGTTGCCATCTGAGTCACGGCACCAAATTGTGGAAGAAAACAAGTCCTCACTCTGTTTGTTAGCAACGAGTCAGACAGTTTATTATGAGCAATTGCAAGGGAAGACTGCTGTCAGACAGGGGGTCCCCCTGACCTTAGGCAGATCTTCCCCCTACAAGCAGTATAAGACGAGTATTCATAGGTTCCCGTTGCATACATCAACGGCTAATGGTTATCCTTTGTTTATACAAACTCCCTCCAGACACTACCTTATCTCAAAGTTTCTGCTTAAGTCAGCATTTCATTCTCATCAACTAAAGCAAGGCGAAAACAGTATCTCTTATAATTCTCGTGTTAGGGTCAAAGTTACCTTTTGCTCAAAGGTAAGCAAAGACATTTACCCCTAGATCCTCCTTCTCTTATTTTCTGCTTCCACACTTTGAATACTAGATTAATGAATCTGCTACCACAGGAAATCTTCTCCCCATGCAGGTATTTATAAACTGATAAAGTCACCTCCTATCGTTATCTTGAATAAACTAAATTGCACTTCTTTAGTCACTCACTGTAATATGGGTTTTCCAGACCTTAAATCATTTTTGTAGCTTTTTTCTGAACCCTTTCCAATTTGCCAGTATCATTCTTAAGGTAGAGACACCAGAACTGGACACAGTATTCCAGTAATGGTCTTACTAATGCTGTATACAGTAGTAATACTGCTTTTTTTTATTTCCCTGTTTAAACATCCAAGGATCGAATTAGCTTTCTTAGCCACTGCACCACCCTGGGAACTCATGCTGAGTTGTTTATCCACCATGATTTCTAAATCCCTTTTATAGTCACTGCTTTTCAAAATAGTCTTCATCCTGTAAGTGTGACCTATAATCTCTGCTCCTAAAAATATGACTTTGTATTTGTCTGTATTAATAGGCACGTTCAAATGAGCCTATATTACCAAATGATCCAGATTGATTTATCTTGGCTATTTATATAGCCCCATTATTGTAGCATATGAGTGACTTACAATCTTTAATATATTTATCCTCACAACATCCCCCTGAAGTAAACAAGTACTGTTTTCCCCATCTGTAATATCTCTCCCTCTCATTTATTGATATACGCGAGAGAGACCTCAGAATAGTAGAGTGGTTAGGACACTCACCTGAGATGTGGGAGACCCAGATTCTAGTCTCTTATTTGGAGCAGGAATTTGAGCCTGCATCTCCCACATCACAGGTAAGTGATCTAGCTAGTGCATAGACTCAACCTCTTATGCTGGAACTGTTTTGCTTTGTATAAATTTAAGTAATCATTGGGCCAGAGAGAGAGACTGACTCAGGCAGAGCAAGCTGGGGGTCTCGCATCCCAGTGAGAGCTCTAACCACTGGGCCATTCTGGAGCTCTTTCTGCCTTTTTTGCAAAAGAATTTCCAAAGATCACGTTTTCATCCTGATGTGGCAAGAAAACAAATTCTGAATTCTTGAAATGTTTTGCAAAATGGAACGCATGATTTATGGGCATTAATTCTACTACCATCCTTAAGACTTTACTGATTGCATCCCTTATGAGACTTTCCATGATTTTAACCTGGGATTAATGTCAAGCTAACTGGCCTATGGTTACCTGTGTCATCAATTAGTGCATTTTACAGACCAGATTGCACAGAAATGAAGTGACTCACTTAGGGTAGGTCTATACTTACCCGCCGGGTCGACGCGTAGAGTTCGACTTCTCGGAGTTCAAACTATCACGTCTAATCTAGACGTGATAGTTCAAACTCCGAACGCGCTCCCGTCGACTCCAGAACTCCACCACCGCGAACGGCGGTGGCGGAGTTGACGGGGGAGCCGCGGACTTCGATCCCGCGGCGTCTGGACGGGTGAGTAACTCGAACTAAGGTAGTTTGACTTCAGCTACGCTATTCGCGTAGCTGAAGTTGCGTACCTTAGTTCGACCCCCCCCCCCTTAGTGTAGACCAGGCCTTAGTCACTCCCAGCTGGGATTAGAACATAGCTTTCCCTACTCCTCCATCCCTTGTTCTACCCACTGGGACCTGGAGTCTTTACTTGAGGGAGCTGTTTATTTAAAACATTTGTCTTTAACTTGTGTATTGATCTTTATAAAATATGACTAATATGCAGCTAAGATTTAAACCTGTTTTTTTTGCATCTTGACTAATTCCAGAATGGGAATAGCATTGATGTCAAATTGATGTATCTGAAGTCCAGTATTTTTATTAGTATCTTATGAAAAATGATCGAGGAAAACGTCTTTTCAAAAACGCATTAATTAATTTAATTACTCTAAAAATAACTAATGCTGTCTATTCAACCTGAGAGCAATTCCTTTGAGCCATTAGGGTTCTTGAAGCAAATGTTATGGATTAATCTTTCCCATATGAGTGAAATTACAGCCTCTAACCTTGCTAAAGTATAGAACAAGTTAGATTGAATACCAAGTTGGTCTGAATCCCAAGATGGTTTTTGCAAAGATGTGGATGAAGAACTTTCACCAGTATTTCCCCAGCTCAAAGTTCAGTGATACTCAAGTAATATGTACTCCTAGGGGAATTCTTCAGGAGTGCATGCTGGCAGAGAACACCCTCAGCCCTCGCAGATTTCCTTTGTTTCCCTGCAGAAAATGGCAGGGAAGTCACGCAGGAGGGAAGGGCGGGGAGTGACCACGGGCACAGTTTTTGGGGAGGGATTGCCGCTGCCTCTCCTCAGGGCTGGTGCAAGGATGTTTCGCGCCCTAGGCGAAACTTCCACCTTGCGCCGCCCCCGCCCGTGCCTCCGCCCTGAGGCACCCCCCCATGGCAGCTCTCCCCCTCCGCCCTGAGGTGCCTCCCTTGTGGCAGCTCCCCACCCTCCGCCTTGAGGCACCACCCCCCCGCCCCAGCTCACCCCTGCTCCGCACACGAGCACCCCGAGCATGCCATGGCCGCTTCACTTCTCCCGCCTCCCAGGCTTACGGCGCCTAAGCTGATTGGCGCCGCAAGCCTGGGAGGCAGGAGAAGTGAAGCAGCGACGGCGTGCTCAGGGAGGAGGTGGAGCAGGGGTGAGTTGGGGCAGGGAGTTCCCCTGCATGCTGTCCCCCTTACTTGCTGCAGGCAGCGCTCCCCTGCCCCAGCTCCCTCCGCCTAAATGCCGGCGGTGACCGGGGAGGCCAAAGATCCGGCACCGCAGTCGCTGCTGAAGAAAATGGCGCCCCCCAAATCCCAGTGCCCTAGGCGACCGCCTAGGTCGCCTAAATGGTTGCACCGGCCCTGCCTCCCCCTCCCCCCGCACCATTCTGCAAGCACAGAGCTGCCCAGCTGAAGGAGGCTGTATCTCAGCTCTGCTGACTCTGCAGCTGAACACCACATCCTGGGTCTTAGTGCCAGTCATGCTCCCCTTCTGTGTGCTGGGAGCTTGTTTTCTGTGCAACAGTGAGTGCCCATGGTGGGGCTGGGGAAGAGGGGGTGGGAGGGAAAGAAGTGAGAGTGGAATAGGGCAGGGAGAGGGGAATGGAGAAGAAAAGGGAAAGCAGGAGCCCAGCATGTGGCATCCCCTCAGCAGCAGCTGGGGCTCCCCTGTTAAGCAGACCTATTGAACCCTCACCCTGACAAGCCCTACTCCCCTATGCTTGGACCCCTCTGAGCCTTGCACACCTGGACCCCCACCCTATCTAGCCCCACTCCCCCAGCACCCAACCCCCACACTGAGCCCCCCCACACACCCAGACCCCCTGCCAAACCCCAACTCCCCACACCCAGGCCCCCCATCCTGAGCCCCAACCACCTTCACCGAGATCCCCTGCAGAGTCTCATTGCCCCTGCACCTGGACCCCCGCCCCCAACCAGCCTTGTGTATCCAGATCTCCCACTGAGCTGCCCGCACCCAAATTGTGCTTCACAGAAACCTCTCACCTTACACCTGGATCCACCCACACTAAGCCCCTCCACACTTGGATCCTGCTGGGCTGAGCCTGCCTACCCGCATCTGGCACAGAGAGGCAGGGCTCTGGGGTGTTTCTGGTGCAGGCCCAGCCCTTGCACTGTGTCAGGGTCAGGTGCAGCCTCTCTGCCGAGTCCCTATACAGGGGAGGTGGGGGCTTCAGGGTCATCTCCTACATCAATGCAGCCAGTGACCTGTGCTCCTCAGTGCCATGCTGGAGCCACATTTATTTATTGACAAATAAAATTTGTAGAATTTTGCAGAATTTTAAAATATTGTGTACTTAATTTTTAATATTTTGGCACCAAATTTTAAATTGTTTGGTGCAGAATTCCCCCCAGGAGTAACTATGTACACTTGGCACTTTCAGACTGAATGAGTCAGTTTATAGATGGTAGTATCATGTCAAGTGAACAACAGCATGTCCCTACTGAAATAGCAAACAAGTTTTGGATTGGTTTACTCCAGTTGTCAGACTACAATATTCTCATAATGGGGACAGAGGTCAGTAGTTCAGAGTCTGGTGCGGGGGAACTCTATCAATGACATATTATACATGGTGGTGGCGACACTGATTCAATTCCAAAAGCTGTTGCAGGGAGAGAGAGAGAGAGTCTGGTACATTTGTTCTAGAATTTCAGAGTCCATTCCACCTGCCTAAAGTGGGATTGGGGAGAATTTGCCAGTGTTAATAGGCAACTTTTGGGAAGGGGAAATACCACCCCCCCCATCACCACAAACTTGGGGATTTGTTCACATCTTGTTAAACTGACAAGCTGTATGACATTTTGTGAGTAAAACTATGGGGGAAATTCTTCACTGAATTCTAAAATGAGGAAGTGTGCATCAAAGTGGAATCATAACACTGGACAATGGATATACTGCATTTCCTGGGAAATAGAGAAGAAATCATGTTGCAATTTTCATACTAGTATTTCACTTTGTTAAACATTTTCTCATTCTATGTCAGTGAAGGAACCTTCTGAAATGATCTGTTCAACTCTGATCTCTCTGGAGTGGGGGCGGTGCCTGTCTCTGAGCAAGAGCCTGGCGGGGGCGGGTGTCTGTGAAAAATTTTAAATCAAAATGCGGGTCCTCAAGTTGCTACAATTTGAGAACCGCTGCTTTAGAGGGTAAAAAAAGCCAACAAAAGGACAAAGAAAATAGATTTTTGTGTAGTTGGCTCTAGGTCTACTGGTTATAGAGAAGTTTAATGGTACCAGTGCACTGGTCTGAGCCCCTGCAGGTGTGCAGCTTAATGGAGTATTAATGGGTAGCCATTGAACATGACTAGGGAATACAATGGAGTGCAAGCAGTTGCCATGGACAAAAGAAGTGTGCATTTTGAGTTCATGCAACTCAAAATAAAATATGCTGTAGTTTACCTATCTGCATTGCAGCATTTGTTATAGCTCCTGTAACTCAAATGTCTCCCTCCTCCCAGGTTTTTCATTCTAATATCACAGCTTCATTTACTCTAATTTCTGAAACTCACGCCTCTACCTCTGTTTCATTATCTGAAACCAATGAAATAGTTTGATTTTCCCCTCTCCCACAACATTGTGGCAAAAACAAGACAATTACCAGAAGGTTTCTGTGTCACTCACCTAGATCTATAGTGACTGACATCAGCCACCCTATGAAACAGTAACAAGGGCATCAGAATTTCATGTAAGGAAATGCAATGTTTGTCTTTTTGCTGCTGATAGAATGCCAACACCCTTAGGAGTGCTTGTCATCTTGTATTACATCTACACCAGACCTGCAGGATTTGTGCTGTTCTTCAGTGAGCAATGAATGTTTGTAAACAATTTTATTTATTAATGACATATGAAAATAAACATGTGTTTTATATGGGCAAAGGGGATATTTTCCATATGCCTAATATCTGTAGCTGCATTAATGTTTACACTCTCCTAAACCCAGTCTCTATTCTGTGTGTGTGTGTGTGTGTGTGTATATATATATATATATATAAAATACACGCCATTCGTCTGAACGAAAAATGGGAGCTGTTGAATTTATTTGCAGGAGGGGTTCAGATGGAGAGATTTTTATTCATGAACAGAGACAGACACACATGAGGATGTAACCTAAATTCTAATAATGAGGGTAATTGCACTCTGACAAATGGAGCTGGAGCCGGAGAATGAACAATCTTTCAGTCAATTCATCTATTTAACATTTAGATTTTTTTAGTAGACTTTTTTTAAAAGAATCTGACCTTTCTTAACACACTTACCATTTGCTTTAATTTTTCATGTAAACAAGATGAAGTTACAGCAGCTTAAGACCTTGCAGTTTACATTGAGCTCCAAGGCTTAATTAGATCATGTTTAACATTCTCTTGTCTTGAGTAAGTAAGTGTTCTTTGTTTGGCACTCATCACTAGTAAAAACCAACCTGCATTTTCTGTTTTTCTAACAGTTTCTATTTCCAGTATAACATTGACCTTGGGATCGAAATTGTCCTTCAAAATGAGAATAGTTTTGAATTACAAGGGCTCAAAGATAAGAGATTTCTAGTTGTTTTTGTACATTCCTATAATAAAAAGTGGATTCATATTTTAAAATGAAATTCAGGAAGAAACCTTATTCTTTCAACTGGGCCATACCAGAGTCTAGTACAGCATCTTAACTGTTCATTTCATTGCTTTTCAGCTTGCTGTCATAACATTAATGCAACTTTAATATTCAGTACAAAGGGTAAAAGAATGGAGACAACTATCCCATGACTCCAGAAGTCAAACCATTTAAAAGAATATAACCGTAACTAAATACAAATAAACCTATAATTCTCATCCGTAATAGCATATATAGCAAAAATATAGAGTAAAATTAAGAAGATGTAGTACCGTGGGGTGGGGTCACTAAAATGTTTAGCACTAAAGTACAGAAACATTTCCAGCTCTATTGAAAGGCAGGCAGGCAGCATATACTGTTACAGAATGAAGTCTTTTGAATTTCTATTTTAATGCCACAGACCTTGGAATTGAATTATAAATTAGAAGTTTGTTATTCACTAGTCTGATAATATGGAGAAAATTATCCAGTACTGTCTCAAATTGTCAGCAATGAGTTAAAGGTAGCACAGCTCTCTAAAAGTGAGTGGCAATTCTGTCTCTTTGGCTATGTGATGGGGCAGAGTGGCCCTGCACTGGTACAGCAGGGGTTAACCCTTGCTTCCTAACAGAGGAAGCCACGCCCTGGAAGCTCTGCTGGGCATGCTCCAACTGGAGAACAGATATAAAAGCCTGCAGATCAGCTCAGTCTGGGCTGATCACTGGAGGAGAAGGATGCATGCTGCTGCCTGCTTCTGAGGAGGGAGAGCCTGTGCGTAAGGATCCAGGAGCTAGCCAAGCTGAGGCACTACTTGGTCCCCCAATGGGGGACATCACAGGGGAGAAACAGACTGGAGGACCCCCTGCCCCAGATGAACTGGTATTTACAGTAGGAA
Organism: Mauremys reevesii; assembly: GCF_016161935.1. NCBI lineage: Eukaryota > Metazoa > Chordata > Testudines > Geoemydidae > Mauremys > Mauremys reevesii. The sequence goes on along the minus strand of NC_052633.1, from coordinate 49,611,082 downwards.
GTGATCCAGGGGATCTTTAGAGACAAACAGTGTTAGAGCTGTGGGGAAGCATGGTGTGTTGCGGGTGGATCCCTGCCAATCGAGGAGCAAGGAGAGCTTGCAACTACCAGGGCCCTGGGTTGGGGGCTCAGTGGAGAGGGTGGGCCTGAGTGCCTCTACCCACTCACCTCTGAACCCTGAGGGAGCTTATATGGACTCTGGCCGCTAGGCTGTGCTACCCTGCTTGTAAGGGAGGTTATATAGACTACCACTGCGAGGTCACGCTATTGCGCCAGACGGGTGATAGTAGAGAGGAAGACCAAGAGGCCGTCATTGACCACCCGCAGGGAGGTGAACGTAAGGAGTTGAGAGTGGTGAGGGGCCAGCACCCCATCCTGCCCCTGCCACAAAGGGGTGCTGGGGTGCCCAGTCTGCCACAGGCTAGTTCAAGCCAAGGGTTCTCTGCAGCAGAAACTGTCAGTTGTGTGTGTGGCATGAAGCCTGAGACCAATAATGAATTGAGAGCTGTGTGTGAAGCTATCCATTTTTGCCTCATAAGCTGCTGATGTGCAAGAACTGAGATTTTCATGAGTTTTTGCAAGATTTCTGTACTTGATCAAGGGGGAAAACTTGCATTTTCTGAAACTGGACTTCCATGGCCAAAAAAATAAAATCCTACCCTGGTCCAAATTCTGAAACTTCTATGTGGCAAAACTGTCAGCTTTTCACAGGAAAATGGCATTTTCCACCTTCAAATGTGATGGGTGTTTACTTTTCTGTAAAACACCAAAACAGGAATGGTAACCACCAGGGGCGGCTCTACAAATCAGGCTGCCCCAAGCAGCGCGGAGCGCTGCGCCGCCCTTCCCCAGTCCCGCGGCGGGTCCCCTCTTCCCGCGGCTCCAACATCCTGGGGAGGGCGGTATTTGGCTCCGGTTGAGCTCCCGCCGGCATGCCTGCGGCAGGTCCACCGGAGCCCGGGACTAGCGGACCTGCCGCAGTCATGCCTGCGGGAGCTCAACCGGAGCCGCGGGAAGACGGGACCCGCCGCAGACATGCCTGCGGCAGGTCCGCTCGTCCCGGGCTCCGGTGGACCTGCCGCAGGCATGCCGGCGGGAGCTCCACCGGAGCCAAATGCCGCCCTCCCCAGGATGCCGCCCCAAGCGGGTGCTTGGCCCGCTGGTGCCTAGAGCCGCCCCTGGTAACCACCTTAAAAACCTGAGATGAACCAAAACATATTTCACTTCACAAAATCAACATCCCCTAGTGTTCCTACCCCCATTTCAGGCAAGATGTGGCAGAGAATTTATTATTTTATTAGATATTTATTTCTCTCTAGTAGGGAGAACAAATACCTGAAGAGACTTTTTATCAGAGGACAAACATGAGGGCATTTCAAAATAGTGATAATGCTTTAGTTACACTAGTTAAACACCTAGAGAACTTTTTTAAATGGTATTTCTTTTGTTCTAGATTTTGTGCACCTGAGGACTTGATGTATAAACTGTAGAGGATATAGTTCTGCAAACTTGTCTGTCCCTGGGAGTTTACTTGTCCTTCACTGCTCAGAAATAGAACACACATTCATAAAGGATGACAATTGTATTAAATTATAAGAATTAAATTATGTAAACATCCCATATGGGTCTTAATTAAAATGCACAGCCAGGAAATTCAGAATTAAGAATGGAGCTCCATTTTTGACCAATTCTGTTGTTCCTATGACAGATTCCACGCACAATGACTGCATTCCTGCAGAGCTCCGGCTGGGACAGGGCACTGCCTTTATGCCATGTACCTAGTTCCCCAGAATCTCTGGAGTTTATATTTCATAGGTTTTCCATAAACAAAAACAGAAAAGCAGGTTTTCCAGGGTGGATCAAGGAATTTCATCATTCATGAGGAATGCTTTCTTTCTCAGCTCGTACTAAGCTGTGTGTGTGTAAGAGGAGGTCCTTTAAAATTATTCTTTTAACGACAGGTTATGGCATTACTGCTAGGAAGACACAAGCCCATTTTAAATATAGGGAATACCTGTCTTCTGACAAAGTAGTAACACATTGCAGTGCTGTAGTCACATGTTCAAGACAGTGCTTAGTCTCATATTTCTGGGACCGGGAGCATCACAGATGCTGCACATTCATCAGTCTCTGTTAGGCAGGAGCACTTCTCATAACTTTCAAGAGGGAGTCCTCTGGCCAATGATCTGAAATTCATTGGTGCTGCCAATGGCTAGAGAGTAATTACTTCTAATAGCCATCAGCATGACTCCCTGAGGGTTTGGTGGTTTTAGGCTGGTACTTGAGGCATAATGGCGAAGGAGGGGAAAAATGACTTCAGAAGAGATTGGAAAGCTTATGTTTTCTTGCTTGATTAGTGAAAACTTGCATCTATAGCTGAGAGGCGCAAAACCAAAACTCAACAGACACACTAGTCTTCAGAGAGTAATCACATTAAAGCAGATCTTATATCAGAGATGGTGACTTATTCATAATGTCTTGTTTTGTGGAAAAGCCCATTACCAAAATAAATATTTTGCTTTATTTAGCTCAATAAATGGAAAATGTTGTTGTTTCAGTGATGTATAACGTATGTTTACATTTATAAATTGTACTTCTAAATACAACTTTAAGTGCCTCGCTTTGCTTGTTTTCCTAAAGTTAAAAAACAAACTTGGCAACACTAGACTGTCCATAAAACCTTTATTATAAGTTAAATTCTACTAAACTGGAAACAAATTAATACTAATAAACCATTGCTTTATTGCTTCAGTTAATTCTAAATATTTTGTCTATTTTTTAATACAGCCCAATAAAGATCTACTATTTTGAAGGATAGTTATTCTGAGCACTAATGAACTAGAATTGCAGTAAGCAGTTGTCAGACTTAAAAAAAAAAGTCTAGATGCCAGGAATTCTAGATACTTCTAATGCACTGGGCTTGTGGAAGCTTTGGTTAAAAGTGTAAAAGGGAGCTTTCCAATTTCATAATGTCAGCCAGACAGAGGAGCCCCACAAATCAAAGGAAAGTTCTTGGCTGAAGTGAATACAGTACCAGCATATACTGCAAAAAGAACAGGAGTACTTGTGGCACCTTAGACTAACAAATTTATTTCAGCATGAGCTTTTGTGGGCTACAGCCCACTTCTTCAGATGCATAGAATGGAACACACAGACAGGAGATAGTTCTACATACTTCCACCTTTTCATGTTCTCTGTATGCATACTGTCTGTTACAGCTCCATTTTGTTTCTTACTGCTGTCCCCCTACTCCATTTTGTTTTTGTTCTCCTCCTGTGGCCGCCCCTCCCTGGCTGTTAAGTTGTTTACCAGGGCCTCTGCCCTTCTGAAAGGGAGGGCCACTTGTGCTGCGTGCTAAGTGGGACCACTGCCCTGTTCAAAGGGTTAGTCCTGTTATCACCTTGTTAAACCTGGGCTTGGTGTAGGGTAGGCAATGTCCAGAGCTGCAAGACCTATTGTGTTTTTTAAGATCCTGGGCATGAGTCATAGACCTTATGTGCTTTTGAGTCACCTATTGCACAGGACTCTGCCCAGACTTGCCTCTGTGGTTACCTGCAGTTTTTTCCCTGCCTGTAAGAAGGGGAACCAATCAGAGTTACTGGTGGGAAGCTGCCTGAGTCTGTCTTTATAACCAGACATTTTCTGATCAAACTGCAGAAAGATTCCTGCATTGCTGCCTGGTCTGATCAGCCAGGGGTTCTGGGGGTTCCTTTCTCCGCTCTCGTTTTATTTTTGAGCGTACCCCCATTTTTAAACTCCCCTCCCACGAACAACGAATTTTGCCTGGAGATCTCCTGATTATTGTGAACGAATTGAGTCCTCTCTGCAGCCTCTGATGCTGCTACTGTGCCTGCTTCTGCCTTTGCTGCTGCCTTGGGGGCTGGTAAGAATCCCTCTGTGAAACTTTCTGTACTTTTTATTATTTTAGCTGCTGGTTGTCTCCCCAGCACACAGACTCAAGCTAAACCTTGGTCTGTGTCTTAAAACCTCTCAAACTCTAAAAAATAAGTTTGTGCCGCTGCTAAGCTCTGCTCCTGTGGGCTTTGCCTCGGGCTCACTCTGCTTTCAGCTGTATCCACTGCTGCAGCCACCATCCCTTAGCTTCCTTGGGGGCTGCCTTGGGAGCTGTATTCTGGGCACATACCACTCTGCCCTCTAACTTCCCCATAGCATAAGGTGCACCATAGGTTTTGTTTTTTTCCTTAGTTTGATAAGTCATAGTTTGTTAAGATTGTAAAGCTTGTAAGTCTCACCTGCCTTGCTATAGTTCGTTGTTTTGTTGCTCCATATAGCTGCTTGTTATAGTTTGTTTAGAATTGTGATATTTGTTGTTTTGCCTAGTCATTGGTTAAGATAGATTTAAAAAGCCATTGCCTGGTTGTATTCTGTATCTGTTTTGTTACTTTGTATAAGCTGCTTGTCATTTTATATAAGTTTGATTAAGTTAGAAAAGGTTTTTGCTGCTTTTTCCCCCACGTCTGCATCACCCTCTGAACTTCCCAGAAGTCCTTGCTGCTTAAACTTACAGCCTGTTTGTTCTCTGTGTCTGTGTCTCTGTGCTCCTACTGCCAAACCTCAATTGTATTGCTGAAGTCTAGCACAAAACCCCATTGGTTACTTTTCCCTCTCTGATACACCTCACATTCTACATTTACACCACTGTGACACATTTACCTAAAATTGTTTATTTAACATATTTTTCCATAACTGTTAGTTGGTTATATGCTGCTGTGACACCTTTTTACATAGAAATTGTTAGCTACCTGTTACTTCACTGTTAATTGTTTACCCACTGTATTGTACCCCACTATTGAAACCCCCTATATTTTTCACCAAAAGAAACCTCTACCTTAACAAACCCCATACCCCTCACTATTGAATTTTCCCTGTTTTTGCATTTTCTTAAAGTTTATTTTGCACCCCACCAGTGCAGTAATTGTCCCCCAAGATCCTCTACCTGCTGGCAGGGACACATCCCAACAGGAAGAGTCTAATCAATTGAGATGAGCTATCAGCAGCAGGAGGGGAGGGGAAAAAAACAAAAAACTTATACTGGTGGTCAGATTCTCCATTGTATTATAGCTCCCTTATACTGCTCTAGTGGCATAAAAACTGGATTCAGCCACTAGGGGAAATCCCCTGGTATAGGGGAGCGTTGCCACATGGCATAGAACTGGCATAATGGCTCTCTGCCATGCCTCCTTGTAGCCCTCTTGTAGAAGGGGCCTGGTCAGGGGAAGAGATGTGGCAGAAGTGCTACTGCACTTCAGCTATCCAGGCACTCAGAATCAGCCTTTTTGGGTTACAGGCAACCAGGTGTAAATTAAAGTAGCCCTGAGACTGGTTTAAATTTCCTCTGGGGCCAGCCTGAAACTTTGCTTCCTCCTCTTTTTGTTGTGCAGAGATCATCTAAACCAGAATGAGAATCGGGGTTCAGGCCTGAATTTGTGCCATAGGTATTAAAGAGCTTCAAACCTATGGTAGTGAAAGGAGCTGAAGGGACCTTGGACCAAGAATTGAAGGAGTTGTTGAACAGGAAATGCTAGATGGTGGTAGTGGAAGAATCAAAGAGAACATGAGACAGAAAAGAGAATTCTCCAAGTAGTCTCCCCCTAAACCCACTGATGTGACAAGGAAAGGAAAACCTGGTAAGAAGGTGTTCATATAGCAGGAGCATGAGGGAGATGTTTGTTAGGAGCTTCCATGTAATTTTGGTTTGGGACTACATAAAATGCAGCTCTTTTTTTTTATTCTCAGTTTAATGTGGGTGGGTGCAGTCTTTCTGCTTCAAAGATGCATTTAATATCAACAAGCCTGGAGCTAAGTGGAAGTAGTTCATTACTCTGCTATATATGAAGAGCTAGATTCAGGCGCAAGGTCAGAGGGAAAATATGAAATATGTAGCCCCAAACTGGGGAGAGACTACAATAGCATGTTGCTCAGGTTCCTGGGGAGGAGGAGGTCTACCAAAAACACATTTGATAGAATGACCTAGTTCACAAACACTGTTAAGCTCTAGTGAAGTGAGCTCTAGATTTTCAATCTTTTTTGCTCCTGTAAGAGCTATAGAGCTCTCTTCATGTGCTGGCTAAAGTGGGTCAAATAAATCATTGCAAGTAACTTATTTGGGGATCATAGTCCTCCTTCCTGTTTGATATATGAACAGATCATGATTTAATACATTTGTTCATTCAATATTGCGTGGTGAATAATGTATTGACTTGAACAGTTCATAGTGTAACATAGTAGGTTTTTGCCTGAGAACATTTCCCCCTTGGATCATTTCCTCCCACACCATGACCGTGAACCTGTCCCACAGATTCTTAAAGGTAAATTTTGAACAGGTTGTTACTGGCCTAAGTGAAAGTGCCTGTATAGTCCACTTGTCATGGAGGTCACATCTTATTGTTTTTGTTCTCCAAATGGATCTAATTATGAACTATTTTGATTTCTACTGAAATAATTTCGTTTATCAAAGCTTTGTTTCTTGAATAAACAAGTCTCAGCTCTAGGCTCCAAATCTGCTTTCTGACAGAATTCGTAAAAACAACAAAACTTTGAGTATGCACATAGATGAACTTCTTGAGAGAGACATGGATTCAGGGAAGAACAAAGGGTGCTGTTTAGCTAACTAGGAGACCAGAAGCTAAGTGTGTCTCGAGCAGGGGCGGCTCTAGAAATTACGCTGCCCCAAGCAGGGCAGCGCGCTCGCCGCCCTTCCCCGGTCCCGCGGCCGGGGCAGAAGTGTCTGTGGCGGGTGCGCTGTTTCCGCGGCTCCGGTGGCGGGTGCGCTGGTTCCGCGGCTCCGGTGGAGCATGCCTGCGAGCCATCCCATCCCGCGCACCAGCGCAGCCCAGCCGCCGCCTGCCTGGCGGAGCTCGAGCCCAGCCACGGGAAGAAAGGACCCTCCGCAGTCATGCCTCGTCCCAGGGCCGCTCGTGGACCTCCAGGCATGACTGCGGAAGTCCCCAAATGCCGCCCTGCCGAGACAATGCTGCCCCACGCGCCTGCTTGGCGCGCTGGGGTCTGGAGCAGGCCCTGGTCTCGAGACATGAAGTGACCTAACCTGTATCTCTTTCTTCTGTAACGTAATAGGAAATATCCTGTAGTAAAGTACATTGTAAGTGTTTCTCTCTATGCTTTTTACTCTTTAATAAAGCTCATTTTAAAGGAGAACTGCTGACTGCTAGGATGTTCACCCTGCCTTCCATACCAGAGGAGAATAAACAAGCAGGTAGCTGATATTCAGGGTTGTGCAGGCTACATGAAGGTCAGGTCCTGGAGCTAAGGTGACCAGATGTCCCAATTTTATAGGGACAGTCCTGATAGTTGGGGCTTTTTTCTTATATAGGCTCCTATTACTCCCCCCCCCCCCCCACCCACACACACACCCCTCTGTCCCAATTTTTCACACTTGCTGTCTGGTCAGCCTACCCAGAGCCACCCACTCTGTCAGGCTAGTGCAGTGTTTCTCAAAGGCGACCACCAGGTGCTTTTCTTGCAGCCACAGCTGCCTGGGCTATGATGGGGGGGGAGGGGTGGCCTTCTGTAGTGGCTGGGCCCCGCCCCCTCTGGAGAGACAAAAGCTGGAGGAGCAGGCAGCCAGTGAGTTCCTCACTGTCTTGGGGTCAGTGGGGTCTGGGTTCCACCCTTGGGTGGTGGATGGCAGGCTTCTGCCATGGGGTTTCAGGCTCCATTCCCTGGCCACACAGTGGCAGGCTCTGGCCCCAATCTCACCCCCCATCACCCTGGCCCTCGCTGCCTGCCCCAGTGCCCACCTCCTCATCCAGGGCTGTACATTTTTATTAAGTCTGCAAAAGGAAAAAAAAAACCCCACCCTACATAAATACATGACAATGATTTTGGTATGTATTTGTGTGGATTTACTTGTTTTTTCCTAAAGTTAACTCAGTATTTTAGGAAAAATTGTGAGAGCAGCCCCCAGCAAGAGATGGTGGCTGCACTCTGAGGTCACCAAAAAGTTTGAGAACCTCTGCTGTAGTGGGTCATGGATCATGAGATCCAATCCAAGGAGGGTGATCCCCAAAGGCTCTCACAGAGGGTAATTGACAGACCAAGCAGACAGGGCTGGCTCCAAGTTTTTTGCCACCCCAAGCAAAAAAATTTTCCTCTGCCCCATTCCAACCCCTTTGCCAAATCCCCGGCCCTGCCTCCTCCCCTGGGCGTGCCACATTTCCCCTCCTACCTCTGCCTCCCAGGCTTGCCTGGGAGGGAGGAGGGAGAAGTAGAGCAGCGGCGCTCTCGGGGGAGGAGGAGGTGAACTGGGGGGGAGTGGTTCCTCTGACCCCCCCCAGGGTTACTTCCTGTGTCCCTCCCTGCACCCCCCACCACCACAGCTCACCTCCACTCCGCCTGCTCCCCTGAGCATGCTGCCGCCGCTCCACTTCTCCCCACTCCCTCCCAGGCTTGGCACAAAACAGCTGATAGGCGTGGTAAGCCTGGGAGGGAGGGGGAAGAAGGGAGCTGCGGCACACTCGGGGGAGCAGGCGGCAGTGAAGCAGAGGTGAGCTCGGGGGGAGCGGTTCCTCTGCGTGCCCCCCCAGGGTTACTTCCTGTGGCCCTCCCCGCACCCCCCCACCGCTGCAGCTCACCTCTGCTCAGGGCTAACTCTTTGCGCCCCAAGCGCAAAAAAAAAAGGGGGGGGAGCCAGAGTGCCGCCTCTTGGAAAGTGCCACCCCAAGCACATGCTTGGAGCGCTGGTGCATAGAGCAGGTCCTGACGCAGGAGAATGAGGTGCAGGTGTGGTTAAAAGGTAACAGTGAGTATATCTTCACATAGCAGAGGCAACAGCAAAAACTGCATAATGCATTCCATTCTAAAGCCTATTTTCAGTTGCACATAACTTTCTGAAACTTGCAGCTATCAGACTGAAGTTTTCCATGCTTGGTTTCTGTTCAAAGGTGACTGATTGTAAAGGTGATCAAAATTTGTATACGTGTTCTTGAAAATGAGGGGGGCGGGGAATAAATGCTTCCCCTTTATAAAAAAGCTGTTGCATTTTTTTAAAAGAACTTTGCTGATCTCAAGGCTGGTTGAAAATTTAAAAGTGGCAAGGAAGTAGTCATCCCTGGGTTATGTGAATTTGAATTTTTCCTGAGGAAAATTGGTTTAGGGTTGATTATGAACCTTTGAAATCACATACTGAGCACGTGTAACACTTACTGCTGAATATGTAGGATGGCATTTGTCTAGGGCTTGTCTACACTGGCAATTAACAGCACTGCAACTTTCTCACTTGGGTGTGAAACCCACCCTCCCACCCCCTGAGCGCAGCAAGTTGCTGTGCTGTTAAGGTTCCTCCCCCACTCTGAACTTCAGGGTACAGATGTGGGGACCTGCATGGACACTTCTAAGCTTAATTACTAGCTTAGATCTGGTAACACTGCCACCATCCAGAAATTTCAGTGTCTGGATCACTTTCTGTCCCCCCAAAACCTTCCCCTCCCTGGGCAGCCTTGAGAGGCTTTTTTACCAAGTTCCTGGTGAACACTGATCTAACCCCTTGGATCTTAACACAAGGAGAATTTAACCATCCCCCCTCCCATCCCCCACCAATTCCTGGTGAGTCCAGATTAATCAGGTTCTTAAAAAGAAAGCTTTTAATTAAAGAAAGAAAGGTAAAAATTATTTCTGTAAAATCAGAATGGAAAATACTTTACAGGGTAATCAGATTCCTATAGCCCAGAGAAACCCCCTCTAGCCTTAGGTTCAAAGTTACAGCAAACAGAGGTAAAATCCTCTCAGCAAAAAAGGAACATTTACAAGTTGAGAAAACAAAATTAAGACTAACACACCTTGCCTGGCTATTACTTACAAGTTTGAAACATGAGAGACTGATTCAGAAAGATTTGGAGAGCCCGGATTGATGTCTGGTCCCTCTTAGTCCCAAGAGCGAACAACCCCCAAAACAAAGAGCACAAACAAAGACTTCCCCCTGCCAAGATTTGAAAGTATCTTGTCCCCTTATTGGTCCTCTGGTCAGGTGTCAGCCAGGTTTACTGAGCTTCTTAACCCTTTACAGGTAAAAGAGGTATTAACCCTTAACTATCTGTTTGACAGCTGTAAAGCACCAGTGTAAACAGTGCCCCAGCACTGGGAGCTATGCCCCTCATTGAGGTGGTTTTTTAGAGTGCTGAGCTGTGCCACGACCAACAAGGCATGTTAAAATGCTGCTGTGTGCTCTTGTAAATCCCACTCATAGATCGTGAAGCTAAGGAACAGATCTGCTATGTGTGATGACACAGTGAAGATATGCAGGGGATGAAGCGATGACCTCACACAAGGACTGAGTGAAGCAGACTCCTGTATCTTTCAAGTTACCCAGGATCTGGGGCAAGGGCTTCTCAAGAGGGGTGCGGAAGGAATGTTACTGCCTATTGTGTAGAAAGCCCAAACAGGAGCCACATTGTGACTAGCAGAGCCATAACTAGGAAGATCAAAAACACCTTCCCCAGCTGAGCAATTATTAAGGTTTCCAGGAGAGTCCCCTTGTTGTGGGCTTTCCTAAAACATATGGGCATGGTCTGGTGCTGTCCAGCCAAATTGTTCCAGATTATGGAATTTATAGGTGCTATTTTCAAGCCAGAATAACTGCTCAATCCTAGAGAGCAGCTCCAACTAACCCTGTCAAATTGCATACAGAAAATGTAGATCAGGGGAAATGTTAAGGTGCCAGTTAAAGAACTGAAACCTCAAAAGTGAAAGTTATTGGTATACACAGTTTTAACTCTCCCCTATATGTATGCATTACTGTGGAGTTTAACTGCACAACCCCAAAATATTCTCAATATACAGTACATTTTTTTTCCTGCAACTTTTATAATTATGTACTATTTTGTATCTTGTAACTGCCTGTGCGGCCTAGGGCAACTCACTTGATGTCTGTCTCAACTCCCTGTCTGTAAAATGGGGATAATGGATAGGAACAGTTGTCAGGACAAGTACCTTAAACTGTGAGTGCTCAGATACTATGATAATGGATATACAAGTACCAAAGAGACAAGCAATTTTACTGATACGAAATTCACACTATCTTATATCAGATACTACTATGAGGATTGAGTGGTCTTTCAAATGTGTAACTTCAGTGGGAGCAGTGTTAGATCAATGCTGAGTGATTTTGAAAATCACACCCTGAGTATAACAATATAGAGCAATAATGAACATTTGCTGGAACATAGTGACTACATAACTGGATAACACATTCCCTCATTCTGTGAATTGCATCCAGGGAAGGCATGTTGCTTGTTGAAAAGAAAACGTATAGTAAATGAAGTCAGTTCTGAAATACATTAGCATAAAGGGGCAGAGCTAACCTTTATTGTGCTATTTCCTGACATGAGAGAACTTAATTTTGCAATTTTAAGGTGTGCCTACACTACAAACTTTTGGTGATGCAAGTTACATTGGTATAAAGCTGTCACAGTCAGTATATCACTGTGCATGTGCATACTTGGCTCCTTGTGTCATGGGTGCACATTCAGCAGGAGTGCTTGTTTCGATGTATAGTGAGGTGCATCATGGGTAGTTATCCCAGTGTGCAACTCACCACCATCCAGCATACTGTCTTTTAGGATGCTTTGGCAAGGTATGATGGGACAGAAATTAGTAGCCCAGGGGTGACTGGGACTGCAGGGTCAAGTTCCCATCATGCAGTTTTCTCCATCCTATACCATCTCATCCCATAATTTTCACAATTTTCATAATTTTCGCTGTCTAAAATCTTTGACAGAAGTACAGAACCCACATAGTGCTACATTATCATCATGTGCCTTGCAAGAACAGGACGCATGATCTTCCAGTATTTGCAGAGCTGCAAGAATTGCTGCACAGAACATGACAATTTCCTGAAGGGCAGATTGCTGTAGGACATAGATCGAACCAATTCAAGGTTGTTGGTGGCCTTCGTGAAGCAGCTGCAAAGGATGGAGTACCACATCTGAGCCAGAGAAATACCTACTGACTGGTGGGATCACATTGTAATGCAAACTTGGGATGATGAGCAGTGGCTGCAGAACTTCTGGAGGTGCAAGTACCTGTAGTGCTTGCCTTCAAGATATGGTACACTGAGCACACTATTTGCATCCTGTGGGCTTGGAATAGAGAGGAACCCCAAAAATTACACTCTGAGCCATCCTTTGGCCACATTTAAATAGAACCATAAGACGTCAATTACTGTTCTGTTCTGTATGTGACAGGAAAGACATTGTAGTGTGATTGCCGTTCCTCTGCCACTCTTTGAAACATCAAATGTCACCTTGACTGCAGCTCTGAAATCTATGTGGGGGAAAAAAGTGCTTTCAACATCTCAATTGCTTGAGTCTCTTCTCGCATGCTGCTTTGTAGCTTTCTGTAATAGCTGTCTCAAGTGCACAGTTACGAAGAATATTTGTAGAATGAAAAAGAAAAGAGCTGTCACCATCCCTAGAAATCTGTGTACTTTCTGTTTGTTGTATGGCTCTGACACTTCAGTAATTGCTTCAACCTTAGTGCAGTCAGGCTTTGTGCCTTTCCTATATGAAACATTTCCTAGATTTCGTTTTTCAGATGTTTCAGCCCTTCTCCCTTGTCGTATTCAGTGCTTTTAGTTTGTCAATATGTTCAAGTCATTTGTAAACTATATGAGAATGTCATTGATGTGACGTGGCTGTCATTCCTTGCTTTCCTCATCAAGGCCTGAATTGGCCCCTTACAATCTATTCTGAGATATGTGCTACCCCAGGAACAGAGCAGAGACTGAACTGGGATTGTCACAATTTGGTCCCTGCTCCCCTTTGCTTTGGAGGGGAGTGAGGTGTAGGAGATATTTATCTTCCTAGTGCAGCCAAGACCTGGACAGGAGTGGGGGTAGTGGCTTCTTAGGAGGCTGCTCTTCATTTACAGCCATGCCTTCCCCCGCTTCACGCGACCCTCCCGCCCTCATGATGTGCAGGTAGCCCAAGCAGCAGTGTAAGGGGGCGGCTCATGCTCCCTTACATACTAGTGTGGGTGCATAAGGCTGGCTCACAACTGAGCCCTAAATTTTTTATATGAATTATTTTTTGGTGTTCTGAAAAAGTCAACATAAATACAATACAAGGTATTGTGAAATACTCTGTACACCATACCACTAGTATTTTGTGGTAACACATTGCAATAACTGTGCTGCAAACCCTAGTGCTGCATATCCACCCAGGAAATACTGACCTTGATCCCAGTTCCACTGAAGACAATGGAAAATCTCCCACTGTCTTCAATGAACATAGGATTATATGTATATTCTATGGTGCCATTCACAAGCATCACAACATTCAAGCCAAATTAAATATACTGAATGTTTGTAACTCTGCAGGAAGTGGAGTGGAGATGGTCTTCAAACTAGATAACCAATGAAAATTGAGTCTGCCAGTTAGGCTTCCTACAGGGCAGAATTCCACCAGAGAGGAGTTACATGTGCAAAACTTCTACACCGTATTTTGTGTGTGGAAATGAAAGGGTTGGTAATTGAGGAAACTATCCTGTTAAGATTTTCTGGTAAGTTGTCTGACAAATGATGTTGGTTAAATGGAAGTTTAGAAGCAGTATTTTAAAGCGGTCGTGTCTTTACATAATAGTAATATGAAGAACCCAGCTGGGCCCGTCTGAGTTCAAATAACAGTGTGTACTAACTACACATGACGTGCAAGGCCTATCTACCTACATACTACAGCTCTGTCTGGTTTCTAATACAGAGAATACAGTGAACACCACTAAGACTTACAGCTATTTAAAGGGATACCACCCAATTCCTATACACTACCAAGGTTGAACTGCAAACCTATTAAAGCATATACAGAAGCCTCTACCAGGGTCTTCTCAGGACGTCAGAGGAACTATTCTCATTTGATAGCTTCTGAGTCATTTGTGCCTTGTAAACCTACCGTATTCTGTGTAAACTGTCTATTCTTCAACCTATCTTTTGAATCTGGCTAGTGATTTTCTTAATTATGACCAAACTCTCTACACTTAATAGCTCTGCCTGTTGCAATCAGAAATAGACAGTTGGCTTTTTCTGGAAATTCTATACAAAAGGTGGCACATTGAGTGCAGCCCAATGAAATATTTACTGTCAACCAGGGTTCTACGCACCCTGTCTTGTCTGGGGGGCTTAATTTTTTTAAGAGCTAGGATGTAGAGCTCCTCTAAGCATTGTCCAGCCATGCTGAATTATCTTCTCCTGCCTCTGTCCATTGTGTTTTGTACTAGAATGGTTAGCTATAGATTCAGGGGGAGTTAAGAAATACTACCCAATTTTTTTTTGTACAAAGGTATTGTTACTCCTGCAAGAGACATAGATTCCTTGCCTATCAACATCAAAAAAGAGCAGCACTCCCTTTTAATCCTTTTCCATGTCTCCTTCTCTTCTTGACCCCTTTAATTTTAATTTTCAGTTTTCCTATCTAGGTCAGGTAATTTGGGATTTCCTGATTTTTCTACTGCTATTTCCTGATGCCTGATTATCTTTTCAGAAGACAGCTCTCTCTCTCTCTGTGTCGTTGGCTGGTGTTTCAGGAAGGTCAGATTTTTCCTCACTTTTTCTGTCTTCACTTTCTTCCAATACTGATTCCTCTCCACTGTAGTTTTATTTTCTCTCTCTCACTCCTGTTTTCTCCTCTTCCCATTTGTGTCTCACCTTTATATTGAACATTTTCTCACTTTGCTAATTCCATGCACTCTTTCCTCACCCCATTCTTTCTATCACTACTCTCCCCGCCCCTTTTTTCTTTTGTCTCATTGATGGGTGTTTGTAAAAGTTTTGCAAATATTTTAATGAAACCAGAAACTAACCATTTAACTATCCGTTAACATTTATTTAGGAATTACTCAGAACTGACTTTTATGGCTTTCAACTTCTCAAGCACTTAGTCATCCATGACACATAGTGCACAGATTAGATTTAGCAAAGTTTGATCATAGGATTAAACAGGAGAAGTTTAGCGAAATCCATTTTAATACATGGTCAAGACTGACAATTTAAACACACATGTCATAGAGGCAAAAGCAGAAGAAAAGCTATTATTGTGCCTAAAACATAAGCTTGGAAGTTAGGAGTTCAATTCCTTGTGCTGCCAAGGATTTCCTGTGGGATCTCGAGCAAGACACTCAACCTCTCTACCGCAGTTTCCTCATTTGCCAAATATGGATAATAGGGAAATACTATCTCACAAGGGCAGTGTGAAGCTTAATATATTAATGTTTTAAAGCACTTAGAGAAGTGCAAAATAGTATTTGTTATCTAATGTGATGTGAAACTATAAATCAAGGTACTTGATCCTCTGCTGGTGGTAATTGCTGTTGTTTCACTGAAGTCAATGGAGCTATGCTGATTTACACAAGCTGGAGACCTGACCCAAGGTGACCACGCCAACCTTAATTTTGTTCTCTTCTTACTTGTATCCCATGAACCTCAAAATTCTTCTTGTTGCCCCACTAATCATAAGTATGCCCCTTTACCTCCACCTGCCTCTATGGACTAAAGATTGCCTTCTCTATGAGCCACAATGATATAGAGTAGGACAGAGATTTTGATATCCATCCACTCTCCACACTGGGAATGGAGACCACCTTATACCACAAATCTCAGCTAGCTTCCAGAGTTAAGGTTGCTGTGAAGAAAATGGGACAATATACAGAGTAAGGGTGCCATAAGCATCTGCCAAATGGATCCTCCTAGCAAAATTGATCAGAGGGTTGCAAACTATTTTGGGAAGATCAGGGGCGGCTCTAGGCACCAGCGCATCCTGGGGAGGGCGTCATTTGGCTCGGTGGAGCTGCATGCCTGCGGCAGGTCCACCGGAGCCCGGGACGAGCGGACCTGCCGCAGGCATGACTGCGGCGGGTCCCGTCTTCCGCCGCTCGGTTGAGCTCCGCAGGCGCAGGTCCGCTCCTCCCGGGCTCCGGTGGACCTGCCGCAGGCATGCCGGCGGGAGCTCCACCGGAGCCAAATGCCGCCCTCCCCAGGATGCCGGAGCCGCGGGAAGAGGGGACCCGCCGCAGTCATGCCTACTTTGTAGAGCCGCCCCTGAGGAAGATATCATAGCATTCTAATCTATGTCAAATGGACAAGAGAGCACAGTGATGGGCACTCTATACATACTTGTAAAAATAAATATTAGAGCTGATAAAATCTTGTAACAATTGAAAATGCTTCCATTTTAAAAATCCCTTTTGTTGATTGATTTTCAACAAAATACTAACTTTTAATATCTGACCAGCTCTACTAAAGATCAGATTGGATGCTTTGAGAATGTCTTGGTTCTTTTCCCCCCGTTGTTTCAATTCTTGCCTTGATTGTGCGTTACATTTTTTTGCCACATTAATTTCCTTTGAGTGTTTTGGTTGTAAATGTGCACAGATAAATATATCTAAATAACCATTTAAGGCCCTATTCCCATACTCAGGTCTAGACAGGGGAGCCCTTTCACCTGCTTGGAGCCACCTGAGTTCAATGGAGATCTGTGCAGGTGCAATGGTCCACACACAATGGTGTGATTACTTGGTTAGGTCTTAAGACTGCAACCACCACTCTGGTTTTCTCCTTTAGCAATTTCCATAATGGTAGCAGTGGAGAGACTGCTGAAATTATGGTGATAATGAGCAATTCCAGTATGTCTGTACTTAATATTTTGAAATGGTCCCAAAATAAAAGTTCTCTTCTGGTCTGACAGAAAATAGAAGCAAGAGTTATTTAAGGGAATGTCTCTCTCCCCTCCCACCCCCGAAATACTACTTTTTGTGGTGGTAAAAAATTACTGAAATTAAAGAAACTTTCAAAATTCTTGTGACTGTAGCCATAGTACTTTATCACTATGGTTAAAAAATGAATATCATCAACTGTAGAACAGTAGAGGATAAGAATAAAAATTAAGAGATATGAAGCAATTTACTGCTTGTATTAGATCAAACTCAAGAACTTGAAGTTTGAACAAGTGGAATGAACTGATAAGTTAAAGTAATGATTTTTTTAATCATATGTTTACTTACTGCAACTCGTAACCTATACTGCCTCATCTCTGCAATATTCCCTGGCCTAGAATATGTGACATCCTATGATTTAGTACTTAGACTGTCAACACTTTCATTCATCTGTAATAAAAAGTTAACTACTAACTACTCTAATTGCCTTCCCATCCATGCAATTCAATTTCCACAGTTGAGACTCTGAGCCTTAACTAGTCTGTGCCACATACAAACAGCATTTAAATTATTAAATTTGTCTCTTTATTATTCCACTACACTTCTCCTGAGAATTTTTATAGAGTCCCCAAATGCTTATATCTGTCTCTTCATTTAAATCTAATAATACACCAATCAACTGTCTCTACAAGTAGTTCTATACAAAATAAAAACAAATCAGCTAAGTGCTAGTTTTCTAGGCATTGCAGTTTTCATAAATACTCGGATTGCAATGGTGCAAGTGTCACTATTTTTCTTAAATGTAAATTTAACATCAATAGCTAGGGGCTTTCTTGCAGCATACTGCAACGTAAGATTGACAGCTTTTCTGTCTTTGTCAGACTCTGTAGTCACTGAATAAATCAAGAACTATTTACATTTTGTTCTCTGTTCAGCTTCATTTCCATGTAGTTAAACATGTGAGGGGAATGTAATAGATTCATTTTTTCAAGAAAATTCTCTATTTTGACTTCACGAATGATTCAGCAAGACACTATCAGAGTCACAAACATCTTTGCTGAACCACTCTGATGTCACGTTACCAAAATACATTGCCATAATGTAGTCTGCACCCATTCACTGCCATAATAGTTCACTTTTGCAGTATGACACATAGCCCATATCTTAATCTAAATTATGCCTGCTGATCAAATTATCTGCTGATATTGTTCTATACATAAATTCCCTCAGTTTATAGGGCCACCTACAATAAAGTTTTCTAAACCTTACACATAATCTCCTATCTTAATCAAATTTAACTTTCTGGAGATATACAATACAGATATTGTGTAGCTGTGGCCTCAGCATTCATTCTGGCTTGACAGTTTTCCCATCTGACATGTCATAAAACTTAATTTCCCCCAATCCTCGGCTTCACCTCCCTCCCCCCAAGAACAGTGGCCCAGGATATTCTCTTAATCTCAGATGTTCTGTTTACATGTTGGAACCTGAGTAGCTGGAAAAAGTGGCTGGGGTGGGTAAAGGAACAACTCCATCCCCTCTGTAACTATAACAGAAAGGGAACAGAGTAATTTGTACCAGGGCAATGGTAAGTGGGTGGTTATGAATAGTCTTGTGAATATGCATTTATCTGGCATTCTGTTGGCTCAAATTCAACCCTGGAGTGTTGCACCCACAGAATTCAAGCAGAATTTGGTATCCTGGGTATGGTTGGGGTATAAGTTAAAGTAGGGGGCACATATTGGGTCAAAAAATTTTTTTAAAGCAGAACTCTCCATTAGAATCAATAGGGCATTGTACTTAAAAATCAATAGCACAATATGGCACAAGAAGTTCGGTCTACTTTACACCTTCCTGTTAGTTGCTTTTCCTGACCCCATCAGTGAAAAAGTTATATTTGCTTTGCAGACCAGAGAATGCCAAATTAGTGAAAGCTACATTAATTTGCCACTCAAACTATTGCTGAATTCTACACAGTGCCTGCAATGCTGGTGCACCTGCTTGCATCTGGCTGCATTTAGCTCCATGTGCCCTATTTTAAAATCTTCATAAGCCTTTATGAAAGAATACAAAGCTAAAAAATTCTGCTGTTCTGATATGCTAACTTTTTATTTCTAGCATATACCCATTTACCTGAGATACTTAAACAAATAAGTTCCTAAACATGCAGCCAATAAGTCCATCAGGTGTACATCAACCAGTCTGGGAAGTATCAACCTTTTCTGAAAGTAGAAAGGTAAACCTTCTATTTACACATTAAGCATCCTCAACATCCCTTTTGTAAATTCCTTCCTTTACACTGTTCACACCATCAACAATCTAACACTCCCCCACCCCACAATTTAAATATGGTTTAGCAAGCTTGATACCGATACTTTTGCAAGCTACATTTTTATTGTTAAATGAAGTCCTTCAAAAGCTGAACAGTCTCCTTTATCTTTAGGTGAAGACAACAAATTCTCTTGTTCGACTAGTGGAAAGATTATCTTTACTGAGTTTTGGGTACACTGGAATTTACATTGAGTTAATTTGCATATCAAAGAAGGCTTCCACTCTCAAAAGTTTCATCGTGACTGGAGATGAGCATAGCTAACTGTTAAACAAAGGAATAGATCCTTAGTGGCATCATTGTTTGAAATATGATCTAGGATTTGGAAAATGGGTAATGCTGCCAGGTATTTTTTGACTTACCATGACTTAAAGTGTTCAGTTATTTTAAACTAGTCTTGAAGAGAAGGGGCCTAAACCCAAAAACATGGCCTGAATTTGCTGCTTGACCCTAATTTAGAGTGGGTTTCAAGTTTCATACAAACCTTTTGCATGGTCTTTTTGCCTCTTAACTTTCATTGGATGTTCCTTTGCTCTTGATTTTAAAAAAGGGTAAACAGGAGCTGTCACCTGCCAAACATTATACCATTTGATATTTATATGCCTCTGTCATGTCCGTTTTTACTTTCTACCTCTCTAAACTAAATAGTGCTAATCTTTTTTCAGTAGCTTCAGAGAGTCCAGTTTATCCATTCCTCTAGCTATTTATGCTGCTTGTCCCTGGACCACTTCTACTGCATCTTGTATGAGATCCGAAGACCCCAAAGGAGGCAAGGTGCGGCTATATCATTGGAAATTTTAACTTCAGTATTTTCTGTCTCACTTTTTATACATCTTTAACATTCTCTTTTGCTTTTTTCCCCCACTACTACTGGGCACTGAACAGATGTTTTCAGTGAGCTGTCCACAGTGAGCTGAGTGGTTTAGGTAAGACCTCATCAATGTGAACAAGTAGTTCAGATTATTCTTTCCAACATGCATTGCATTTGTCAAAACTGAATTTAATCTGCCATCCTGCTGCTAAATTGTTTTGTTATATCCCTATTTTCTGTGAGTCTCTCTGGTCTTTACTAACCTCAATAATTTTGTATCATCTGCAGATTTAGCCTCTTCTCTGTTCACCTTTTTCTCTTGGACACTGATCCTTGTACAAGACCATAAGGTATTCCAAGGTTAAATTCTTTTTATGTTGAAAATTTATCATTTGTTCCTACACTTTTTCTCTCTGAGAAAATTCTGTAATAGATTAGAAATTGTGTCTATTTTGTTTCTTGAATAGCATCTTGCACAGGATTTTGTCAAAGGCTTTTTCAAAATCCAAGTTATATCAACCTGTTCTTGTTCATCCACTATTTTGCTGACTTGTTAAGAAAAGTTCTAGTAGATTGTCGAGTTTCACAATAGGCCAAAAATCAAGCTAATCCCATTTCAAAACAAGGCCAAAACAAGACAATCCCTAAAAAACCCCAACACTTTATGTGACTAGATCCCCCCAGTGTGCAGACTGGGACTGTGGTGAGCCCGCTGTGCACCCCTGACTCTCTCCCCCGCTTGCCCCTGCTTGCCAGAAGCTGATTTAAAAAAAAAAAAAGAAAGCAGCAACAACAAGCTACAAGCCAAACAAGCAACAAGCCTAAAACTAGCCAGCAAGCAACTCACAGGCCAATTAAGCCAAAAACAAGCCCAATTTCTGTGGTTATTTCTGCAGGTTTGGCATGTCTGACTGCAATAGGTATACTGCCTAAGTTAGAAGTGTTCCGTGCATTTTTGTATCTTGGTTTAACTTCCCTTAATCTTGCTCTAATAAGGTACACCTCTACCTCGATAGAATGCTGTCCTCAGGAGCCAAAAAAATCTTACCGCATTATAGGTGAAACTGTTATATCAAACTTGCTTTGATCCACCAGAGTGCGTAGCCCCCCTAACTGCTTTACCGCGTTATATCCGAATTCGTGTTATATCAGGTTGCGTTATATCGGGGTAGAGGTGTACCAGGAATACATAAGCTTAAATAATTTCCTATAATAACATCCAAATCAGTTCTGTATGACAGCACAGTAGCTTTGCCTTAGCTATCACAGATCAGAGACAGGCAAACACCAACATTTATGTGGTACCATGGCAAAACAATACTTTGGGATCATCTGCTAAAATGTACTGCCTCAGCAGTATGGTTGTCTTTTTAACAGCAATTCAAACACTCTTGTTTGAACTGCGGAGTGATCTACT
This sequence comes from Mauremys reevesii, assembly GCF_016161935.1. Classification (NCBI taxonomy): domain Eukaryota; kingdom Metazoa; phylum Chordata; order Testudines; family Geoemydidae; genus Mauremys; species Mauremys reevesii. The sequence goes on along the minus strand of NC_052633.1, from coordinate 49,589,852 downwards.
TACCTTAAAACTTTTCCCGTATTACAAGCCAAAGGGCCTATCCACATTTTTTGTACTATATTAACTGTTCGTTTAGAAACAGATATAATCAAATAGTACAACCCCCACCCCCGCTATGCACTATAAAAAGGTGCTTATATCAATGTAGCTTATTTCCCCAAATCTGAATGCTTCCTGCACTGTCAGACGTTGCACTTTTCTACCAGTATTACTGTGTCACACTAGGATGTTGTACCATTATAACTGTTTCTAAACAGGAGTTAAAGTGGTACAAAAACTGTGTAGACTAGGCCTTAGACTCCGTTCACGCTTTAAAGGGCACCTCCCAGAGCCAGCAGAGGCTGCTTTGCCTCTGGGAATTCACCCTGACAGGAGAATGGATGGGCATGTCCCACCCTGAGCTAGTGCCGCCAAATTTTGGGGCTCTGCTCCATTGTATAGGGGATGTTGTGGGGACTTTGTGCCACCCCACATTTTCTACCACTGTGGACCCTGAACCCACAGACCTATCCCAGAGCTAAATCTAGCCCCTTATCTTTGTTAGTCCAAATATTTTTCTCTTTCTTTGGGCACCATCCTTGTAAATATTTTCCTCTCTCTCATCTGCAGTCCTTGGACTCCCACTACAGCCAATTAATTTTGACCATGTTCTTTTTGGTTGATCAGTTCTGATTTCAGAAACTGTTGCTTGGTATCTGCATCTCAAAATCTAATTTTCTACTGCAAAATTGTAACATCGTTCATTCATTTTTAATGCTCATGGGCAATTTGTCGTATTTTGAGGAGACAGTATATGCTTTTATCTCAGTAAAAACAGAATAACTTAATTTGATCTCATTACTATTTGTTTACTGAGATAAAAATGTTGGTAGCCAAACAGCCCTCGACAGGCTCTGTATATGCTAAAGCATATTTGAGCACCGTGTCTCACATAGTTTTGCAATTCTTTTCATTATATGCAATCTATACTGAAAGACTTTTCCTCCAGAGACATTTTGTGTTGGGAAAAATCACTGAATTCATGGTAAGACCTTGTGAAGAATAGTTCCACAAACAAAATTTCAGCCCTTATTTAATTTTTGTGATTAGTATTTTATGCAAATTCCTATTAAATTTTTTTTATTGGCCATGAGGAGAGTGCTTTTAAAATTCTTCTCCCTGACACTTAATTTTTGCTTTTTTGAAAGGAAGCTCTAATAATGTATGTGGCCTGTGATGTCCTTATGTCATATCTCCTGTAAGTGGTTGTCTTGAAATATATTTATCTCAAATGGAAATTACTCCTGGTGCTGAGAATTCCATTTGTGATGGTATCTTGAATTAACTGATTTTTAAAGATTTTATTTGATCTCACTCACTAAGTTTGATCATTTGCTAAATTATAATGCCTCATCAGTACTGTACATCCAAGCTTTTCTGTCTTCATCGTTTTATTTTCCACTTGTATTTTTTCTTTTTTAATCTGTTTATTTTGTCAAAAGTTTGTGTTTCTCCTAATCATTATCATCTTGTCATTTTATCCATCCATTTTATGTCTGTAAGGTTTGGACAAAAATAAAGCTTCACCCAATCCTGATCTTAAAAATCCCACCTACTGATTAACATTCAAGTCTTCAGATGCATGGTTTCCAAATTGTTTTTAATATACTTTTTTAGGATGCTTTGCCCATAACCTGTGGAATTTCCTGGCATCATTCCTTTGTTCTTCATACTGGGTTGAGGGCTATCACAGTAGCTGGTATATGTGTTGGACTGGGTTTGCGTTGCCCCAGGAGCTCACAGCCCCACCGCCCAGAGCACTGCGCCAGCGGCGGAGCGAGCGAGCTGAGGCTGCGGTGGAGGGAGGACAGCAGGGGAGGGGCTGGGGGTGAGCCTCCCAGGCCAGGAGCTCAGGAGCCGGGCAGGATGGTCCTGCGGGCTGCATGTGGCCCATAGGCTGCAGTTTGCCCAACCCTGTTTTAAGAGGTTCAGTGGGTGATGCATGTTTATGGCCACTGGAAAGGAAAGTTGGTGCCAGAAAAGCAGAGGGTAAGAAAAAAGAGATCTTGGATGGATGATATGGTATCCTGGGATGATCAAAAGGACTATTAATCCACAAAGATATTAGCAGAGGATTGTACAGAATGGACTACCGTGGTTGTAAATCTTCAACAATGGAGATACCACATAAAAAGAAGAGGTGTTGGAAAGGATATAATCTTTGGTTGGATATTTTCTGTGTTAGGAGTTTTTGGTGTTCATTTCTATAATTTATGCTAAAGGTCCTAAAATCCAGGATAGTGTTATTAAAAAAAAATTCTTTATAATGTTTCAGATTATAAATAAATACATACATCAGCAGTGGAGGGACAGGGAAAGGACAGGGAGACAATCCACATCCAAAGATGAAGAGTCGGGTCTATCCAGTTCATTGTTAAAGGGTGTGACGGTCCCCACCCCTAGGGTCAGGGCCACATGGCCCATTGGTCACAGTCTATAAAGCAGCCCTTCAGTGCAGGGCAGCATAGTCTAGTGGCCAGAGTCTATAGAGCTGCCCTTTGATGTGGGCAGCAGGGCCTAGCAGACCGAGTCTATAGCATTGGGGTGCCCTTTATGGGGTGTGGCAGCCCCAGGACCACCTGACTCCACCGGACCCCAACCCAGGGCCCTAACAGCGGCATAACGGCTTGCCACTGATGCAGCAGGGAGGTCCTACCGAAACACACTGAGTTTCCCCAGGGGGGAGGTACCACTCCATCACCCTCCCTGGGTCACTTCCTACCAGAGACAGTGTTGGGGTTTCCCATGAGATGTTGGGTCCTCTGTGTTTGGCGGGGCTGGTCGTCTCCAGGGTTTCCTCCAGTCGCCAGGGTGCAGGCAGGCCATGGATGGTTTTGATTCCCGGTGCAGTCAGGGGCTGTGGCTGGCCCTCCACAGGAGCTTCCCAGGCAGGTCCTTCCCCTGCAGCCTCCAGCCCAGAATGAGCTGGTCTCTCTCCCTTTATAGTACTAGAGCACTTGGCGCATGCCCAGTCTTGCCAGGGAGGCAGGACTTCCGTTGTCAATAACATGGGCTTAACCCTGTCTGGGCTAGTGCAGGGTAAGCAGACCCCATCACAAAGGGGGACAGGGAAAGGTAACATGTCCTCCCTGCCCCAAGACATCGAAGACTGCAACAACTCCATAATGAAGCTGTCATCCACAAAGACTACAGGAAACCTTATTCTTCCAAGGAAGCAGAATGGGTAGCAAAGCATCCCATACCCACCCCACACATGCCACTTTCAGAGGAAGTGTCTGAGTGAACTTCATCACGGACACACCTCTCTTGCCCTTAGAGATGCATATAGTAACCCACATTGTCATTGTGTGTGGGAGACAGAGGGACAAGATCCATGGACAGCCTGTCACTGTCAGGGCATGAGGCAGATTTCATTTGCATGAACTCCCCAGCCTAATGTAGGACTCTGAAGGTCCAGATCAGTAGGTGGCTGGTGTACTGCTCAGTGCCCCCTGCCATGTCAGCATGATCCTTCTAAGGATCAGTGAGCCCAGCATGAAGTATCTCTATACAGGAGTAATGACTGTCCTTCAGAATTTGACTGCAGTGTAGATGAGATCAGCAAACGGTTTCACATAAGTGACTGAATGCAGTTGTCCAACAATAATGACACTTGGTCACTACTCATGTAGCCAAATTCACACTGGGAAAACAGAAGTTAAAAAGTTCCATATCCTATGACAAGTCCCCTGGATCAGCCAGGAAGTGATTGGCTATTCTATAGTAAAATGAGAACTACTACTTCACCTTCTCTCCTGTCTGAGTGGGTAGATATGTCACCTGGGAAAATCATAAGTAAATCTTTCCCTCCACCCTCCCCTAACTGACTTTTCTTAGCTTAATTGGTCTAAGTATTTTATGTCCTTTGTGTTTTTAAGAGCTACTTTAAGTGAAAATCACTCCTACTCTAAAATTAATGACAAGTCACAGGTAATGAAAAACTACACTTTAGACACTCCAATAAAGTCAAAAACAACTTCATTGAGAAGAGTATTGAAGTAATAAACTTGTAATGTCAGCAAGATGTGATGATAATTTTCTTTATTGGAGAAAACTCATGTACTCCTTTTTAACAACTGTATGTGCCAGTTATACACGTGAAAATGCATTGTGTATTTACAGAATTCTAGCATCTAGTTTTTGGTTTTACTCTTAGTAATATTTATTTTACACTATAGGTAAACAGAAGTTTTGTATAGGATTTCAATGGGGTTTTTCTTGGTAGTGAAGAAATAGTCAAAGATAGTTTCTCTAGTTAAAATGTACAGTAACAATTATTTTCCCCAACCCCCTGAGGAAAGTCAGATATACTTTCTCTGTGGGAGATCCCTACATGGCTATTAAGCTATGAAGTCAAGGCTATCAATTTGAATGCAGGAGATTTTTTCTTTTAAAAGTGAGATTTTACTGAAAATGTATCATTGAATCACATTGAAATTTTCTTAATCACAAGAGAGATTTCATATGTTTAAGTGCGATGATACAAGAAGAGATTTAAAAAGTCAGATTGTATAGAATAAACTATATTTTTCCATCAATTCATTAATTAATCACAGTTTACTAACATGATTAACTCAATAATCACAATCACAGTGTTAAACAATAGAATACCAATTGGAATTTATTATATATTTTGAATGTTTTTCTACATTTTCAAATATATCTATTTCAATTACAGAGAATACAAAGTGTACAGTGCTCACTTTATATTTATTACAAATATTTGCACTGGAAAATGATAAAATAAATAGTATTTTTCAGTTCCTCATACAAGCAAATCTCTTTATCATGAAAGTGCAACTTACAAATGTAGTTTTTTGTTACATAACTGCACTCAAAAACAAAACAATATAAAACTTTAGAACCTACAAGTCCACTCAGTCCTACTTCTTGTTCAGCCAATTGCTAATAGAAATAAGTTTGTTTACATTTACAGGAGATAGTCACCTAAACGTGAGAACAGGCATTTGCATGACACTGTTGTAGCTTGTGTCGCAAGATATTTACATGCCAGATGTGCTAAAGATTCATATGCCTCTTCATGCTTTTGCCATTGTTCCAGAGGATGTGCTTCCAGGATTGTATGTCTCCTGCTCTGTTTTACCTGCATTCTGCCATATATTTCATGTTATAGCAGTCTTGAATAAGGACCCAGTACATGTTCGTTTTAAGAACATTTTCATTGCAAATTTGACAAAATGCAAAGAAGATCAGATGTGAAATTTCTAAAGATGGTTATAGAACTGGACCCAAGATATAAGAATCTGAAGTGCCTTCCAAAATCAGAGAGGGATGAGGTATGCAGCACGCTTTCAGAAGTCATAAAAGCACAACACTCTGATGCGGAAACTACAGAACCCAAACCACCTAAAAAGAAAATCAACCTTCTGCTGGTGGCTCCTGACTCAGATGATGAAAATGAACATGTGTTGGTCCACACTGCTTTGGATTGTTATTGAGCAGAACCCATCATCAGCATGGACGCATGTCCTCTGGAATGGTGGTTGAAGCATCAAGGGCGATATGAATCTTTAGCACATCTTGCGATGCCAGCTACAACAATGCCGTGTGAATGCCTGTTCTCACTTTCAGGTGACATTGTAAACAAGAAGTAGGCATTATCTTCTGCAAATGTAAACAAACTTGTTTGTCTGAGTGATTTGCTGAACAAGGACTAACTGGACTTGTAGGCTCTAAAGTTTTAGTTTTGAATGCAGTAGGTTTTTTTTGTACATAATTCTACATTTGTAAGTTCAACTTTCGTGATAAAGAGATTGCTCTACTGTACTGGAAAGGGTGAATAGGAGTATTTTTCAATTTCTCTTGTTTTTTACATTGCAAATATTTGTAATAAAAAATAAATACAAACGGAGCACTGTACACTTTGTATTGTGTTGTAATTGAAATCAATATTTGAAAATGTAGAAAACATCCAAAAATATTTAAATAAGTGGTATTCTAACAGCACGATTATTTTTTTTAATTGCATAACAGCCCTAAAATTTTTGTGAATAGCCTTTTTTCATTACTTAACTAGATGTATAGAGGGTTAGTTTTTTTTCCTGTCATGCTGTTAAATTATTCATGAGTCATTTTATCACCACTCAATTGGTTTTCTGTTATCCTAGCTCTAAAATAGGCTAGACCAAGATACTTAAGAGAAAGGTGTGAATCCTACTCAATGGATATGGCAGTAACATGCTTCCATGTGGGTCTCCTTCCTACCACCAAGCAAGGGAAAGTCAATATCCTGTAGACTGTCCATTAGGGTTTTTTTTTTTTTAAGTCTTAACTTGACTGACTGCAAATGAGTACCTATTTATAAACCCTACCAAGGAATTTGTTTAAAAAATATATTGTTGCAGTGAATTCCACAAGTTAATTTATTTGTTTTACATGTTACCATATAATTTCATTGTGTGTCTCCTATTTCTATTTCACAGGATGGATAATAGGAGCACCCACCTGACCTTTGCTATATTATCATTTTAGATATGTTGGAAATGTCACCTTCTCTTCTTTTCTAGAAGCCAGACAGCCTTCTCTTTTAAGTGTCTTCCCTTTCATGTATCAGAGGGGTAGCCGTGTTAGTCTGCATCTTCTAACTTTCCTTGCCCTCCTCTGGCCCTTTTCTTTGTCATCTCTATCTGAGATGGAGGTAGTATTCAAGGCGAGGGCATGCCCTCAGCATATACAATGATATTAAAGTACTTACACAACAGTATTTCTCTGTATCTTACTGCAACCTAATCGCTTATATGCGTGTTTTGCCCCCTGTCCACACGGATCCCGAAGTCTTTTGCTTGAGCGGCTACAGGATTTAGAATCCAGCCTGATGTAAGAGTAGCCCAAGGCTGACTCCGGCTGGCACGCACCCCCTTTTCTCGCCGCGCGGTGTGTGCTCCCCCCCCCGCGTGTTAGCGGCTCCAAGACACGCGTGTTCGGGCGGCCACGCGCAGGGAGGGGAGTTTTCCTGAAGTTATGCGGGAGATTTGGCGGCGTCTCGCTGAGCAGTCGCAGCAACCCCCCCGGTAGCAGCTGGGCGAGGCTGTCAGACGCTGCCTCACAACACCCGCGTCGTGGAGGGAGGCGCCCCAAGCCACGGATACGCGCTGGCAGGCGCCCGGGCAGGCAGCGGCTCCCGCCGTTAGCCGGGGCGGGGAGGGACGCTCCCCCCTCAGCCCAGCGCGGGCTCGGGCAGCGCCCTGCTGGGCTACGGCAGCTGCGCAGGGCTTCAGCGAGCGCAGCAGCAGCCCGAAGTTTGTCCTGCTCTGCGGGAGGCTGCGCCCCCGACCAGCCCCACCCAGCCCGGAGCCGCGGCCACTCTGCGGCTCTGTCTGCCCACGTATCGCGGGACTTGGGCGCACGGCTCCCGCCAGCCCGCACAGCCCTCGGGGAGGAGGAGGCTAGTGACGTACAGACCCCAGCCCCGTGCGTGCAGCCCCCCCGGGACGGGGAGCTGGAGCCGTTCGCGGCGCCGACACGCGCGGGGGGGAGGGAACTGGTGACGTCAAGGTGCCAGCCCCGTGCGAGCCCCCGGCTGCTGCGATAGGCGGAGCGGATCGGGGGCGTGGCCGAGCCGCCGTCGCCGCCGCGGCTCAGCCAGAGGTGACAGTGCGCCAGGCGCGCTCCCATCACCTCTCCTGCCTCCCGCGTCCGCCTCCCGCACGGGGCGGCGAGATGGAGACGCCGCTGGTGGATGAGGAGAGGCCGGAGCGGGGCTCGGCCCCGGGGGGCGTGTGAAGCCCTCGCTCCCCGCCGAGCGGAGTCCCGGTGAGCCCTGGCGCCAGCGCGCGGTGCCCCGCTCAGCGGGCTGGGGAGGGCGGCGGGCGGTGAGTAGCGGGGCTGCCCCGGCGGCGCTGGGTGCTCCCAACTTTCTGCGGGGGCTGCCGTCCAGCCGGGCGCCCCTGGCTGCGGGAGGAAGGTGCCGGGGCCGTAGCTCCTGGCGGAGGCTGAGCTGATGCTACAGGGCGGTTTGCGGAGCCTCAAAGCCAAGCGGCGGCGGCCGCAACTTTCTGGTGGGTTTGTGCTGCCTGGCCGGGGGAGGAAGGCGGCGGCGCTGAGCGGCGGCGTCGGGTTGGCATCTGCATCTGCCCGGGTGCTTAGAGGCTGCCTGGAGGGGTGGAGCGGCGTCCCCCGGCGCCCGGAGGAGAATGGCAGAGGGCATCTTCTTTCCGAGGGGCACGGCGGGCTGCGCTGCCTGGCAGCGGGCGGAGAAAGTCTTCCCGCGAATGCTGCCTGACAAGCAAATGGGGCATCTTCCTTCCCAGCCACCCGCAGCCCAGGGTAGGGGATGGTGTGTGGGGCGGGGAGAGTTGCAGGCTAAGAAGGGGATTGAGGTGTGGGATTAGGCTTCTTTATCCTCAGGGACATTTATTACCGCTGCCTGGCAGAGAGCGGGGGGGGGCGTCTTCCTTGCTTAGCTCCTTGATGCACTAAGTATTGATGATGGGATTGGGTTTTACGTCTGTACGTGCTGCTGAAATCTGCTCCTTGGCAGTAGTAGTTTGTGGGCTATAGAGAAGGGTGGGTAGGTGGAAGAGGGGGCTCAGGAGAGACTTGTTTGCTTGTATCTTCACTGAGCTGCTGCTACTGTGGAGGAATTTCAGACTCCAGAGAGAACCTGTCCTGAGTTTTCTGATTATGATAATTATTGCAGTTATTTGCTGAACAAAACAAAATACATGGCAAAAAAGATGCAGAAACTCAGAAGTCGATTCTTGCCCTTGTATACCTACTTCCTGACACCTTTTATTTTTCTGTGTTCAACTTTTATTCTTTTAAATATTTAATGTAAAGACGTCTGCCTTTTTGCTGTTCACTGTGCAGCAGTTGTACAGTGTGGTCCTGAAACTAACAATTTGGGCAGATTTCCTGCTGTGCGGAAAGAGAAGGGTGAGAGTGCAATAGAAGTCAGAGTCAGGAAACAAAGTTGTATGTAAGATATAGAAATAATTGAAATCTAGGGCTGAGGGGAGGGATCTTGAGAGGTCATCTAGTCCATCGCCATGTACTGAGGCAGGAACAAGTACACCTAGACTGTCCCTGATAGGTGTTTGTCTAACATATTCTTAAAAATCTCCGATGATGGGGATTCCACAATGTCTCTTGAGAACCTACTCCAGTGCCTCACTATCCTTATAGTTAGAAGGCTTTTCCTAGTATGTAACCTTGCTGCAGATTAAGTCAATTATTTCTTGTCCTACCTTCAGTGAACATGTAGAACATTGATCACAGCCATCTTTATAACAGCTCTTATCAGGTCCTCCCTCAGTTATGTTTTCTCAAGACTAAACATGCCCAGATCTCTTACCCTTTCCTATTAGGTCAAGTTTTCTAAATCTTTCATAATTTTTGTGCTCTCCTCTGGATTCTCTCCATCTTGTCTACATCTTTGTTAAAGGGTGTAGCCCAAAACTGAACATAGAACTCCAGCTGAGGCCTCACCAATGCCAAGTAGAGCAGAATAGTTATTTCCCAGGGCTTACATATGACATTCCTGTTAATATACCCCAGAAAGATATTTACCTTTTTCACGACTGCATCATATTGTTGACTCATTCAATTTGTGATCTATTATAATCCCTGGGTCCTCTTCTGCAGTACTGTCTAGCCAGTTATTTCCCATTTTATAGTTGTGTCTTTGATTTTTTTCCTTACTAAGTGTAGCTTTGCGCTTGTGGTCATTGAATTTCCTCTTGTTGATTTCAGATCAATTATCCAGGTTATTAAGGTCATTTTGAATTCTAATCCTGTCCTCCAAAATGTTTGCAGCAACTTCTCCAGCTTGGTATCATTCACAAATTTTATAAGCATATTCTGTCTCCAGGAAGAGCTCTCTGGGACCCCACTAGATAAGGCCTCCCAGTTTGACAATGAACCATTGATAATTACACTTTGAATATGGTTTTTCAACCAGTTGTGCACCCACTGTATAGTAGTTTCATTTAGACTTCATGTCACTAGTTTTCATGAGAAGGTCATGTTGGCTTATGCCCTACTGCAATGTTTTACTAAAATCAAGATATATCACAACTACTGCTTCCTGCAATGAACTAGGCCAGTAACTGTCAAAGAAGGCAATTAGGATGGTTTGGCATGATTTGTTCTTGACAAATCAATGTTGGCTATTCCTTAACCCTAGTATCCTCTAGGCAGGGGCGGCTCTACAAATCACGCTGCTGCCCCCAGCGCGCCGGGCGCGCCGCCCCGCCCCTCCCGGTCCCGGCCTCCGGCTCCCCCCGGTTGAGCTCCTGCCGGGCTGCCTGCCGGCGGCACCCGGGGGGCGGGAGCCGGAGCCCGGGAAGCGGCGCGCGCGGGAGCTCCGGGAAGAGGGGAGGGGCGCGGGCGCGGTCATGCCTGCGGCAGTCATCGCGCGTTCGGGCTCCGGTCCTTCGGGCTCCGGTGGTGCGGTGGCATGGCATGATCGCGGAGCCAAAGGCGCCCAAAGGCGGCGCCGAAGCGCGCGGCGCGCCTGCTGCCTAGCGCGGGCGCCTCTAGGTGTTTATAAACTGATTTGAACAGTATCTTTCCAGGAATTGAAGTTAGGCTGACTGATCTGTAATTCCCTGTGTCTTCCTTTGACCCCTTTTTGTACATTGTACTAAATTTGCCCTTTGCTAGTCATCTGGGACCTCACATTGTTTCTCCCTGGGAAATAATCCTGCCCATGCTCAACTTGTTCTGAAACTCTTTATGCTGAAGCAAATACTGGACAGAACATTAATACTTTGTTTAAATTATTTTAAATTATTTTTAGTTCACAAGTGCCATTTAATTTTTCAATAGTGGTAAATTGACACTTGTATAACTTGCCCTCAAAATTTTAATGGCATCCACAGTCCTAAAGATGGTAAAAATGTAAAGCAGGTGAGATACTCCTGTGCCAAGATAGTAGACAATAAGAGACTACCTTAGTGAGTTGCTGGGAATATAATATGTGGCAAGATATTTGCAAGAACTGATCATCTGCCATATCACTTTGCTGAAAGTGTAATATCTACCTCGTTGTGGCATTTGGGGTTCGCGACATTTTTGTGTGGGAGAGTTCTAAAAGTGTACTCACTTCATACTGACCAATTGTTTCACTTGATGACAGCAACATTGGGAAGAGGGAAGTATTTGGATTAAGACTGTCTGAGAACTGGGAATGAAGCAAGTAACATAAGTACAGCTTGCATATTATTTGTAAATCCTACCTTCATTCTGTTCTCTCTACTTTTTTAATGACTTAAGCAAAGTGGATGTAAAATGCTACCATTCTGATTTAGTAGCTTTTTATGCTCACTTTGAATGAGTGTAAATGCCCAAACAACGGGGCAAAAGAGAATCTGGCCTGTGTTTTCAAATCTAGGTTTTTGATTCATCACATGATAAAGCGACGAGTCAGCTGTAAAGTTCAGATACAGAATTCAGGTTTACATGCCAGCTATTCTTCCAAGGATCAGGTTAAGTTTGATTTCAAGTTAACTGGATATAAATTAATTTAAATTTGTTAGAAAATACTTATAATCAGTTTGGAATAGTAGAGGCAGAAGCAGCAGCTGGAATTGCCATTATTCTTCCTTTGTTGCAAAATGAGGAGAATGAGAATATTTGTTTGGGTGTTTCTGAATGGCTGAAAATAGTAAGCAAGTAATAATTGAGAGTAAGGCATGACTAGAATTAAATACTTCACAGGAAAGGAAAAGAGTAGGGTCATTTTAACTGCTTGGTGGCTGTTGAACTCCAAGCACAGAGATAAGCAGAACATTTACATTTTCCCATGAAATCTCTATTTTCCTTTGTATTCTCAGTTAGTAGCACAACCTCATTTTAGCTCTTAATAAACCAAAGGTCTCTGTGTCCTGTGCACATGAGTAGTACCATGTAAAAGGTTCTAATGCGTTAAAACTATTTTACTGAGACCCTGTTTTAAGTCATGAGTCTTCACTTATGTTAGACTGCGCTTTAACCAGAGTCATTACTACAAGTATTTTGGTTCTTTTATTATTAATGGAAAAAACAGCTTTGAATGTTATACTGAGTGGGTCAAAGTGTTGGGGGTGTGGTTAGAAAGAATGGACTTTAAGCCAAGCTGTTTCAAGTACTTATTTCCAGGAATGAAGACCGACCTAAGTTTGGATCCCCCGACTACCTTCATAGGTTTATTCAGTGATTTCTTCATTGTGGCATTTTTTTTTCAAAGATTAAATTAAATGAAGCAGTGGCCTCTCTCTCAGGGCCGCCAGCAGTATTTGGGCCCTGCCCCTCCCTTCCCATGGAGAGACAAAAAGCTGGAGGAGCAGGCAGACAGTGAATTCTCCACTTTCCCGGGGCTGGGGAGGTCGAGCTTCTGCCTTGGGGTGGTGGGTGGCAAGCCCCAGCCACGGGGCTTTGGGCTCTGTTCCCCATCCATGTGGTGGTATGCTCTGGCCCTGAGCTCCCCCTCCCCCTCCATCACTGTTTTCCCCTGCTGCCTCCCCAGTGCCCCATCACCCCTGGCCCCCACTGCCTCGTACCCACCTTCCTATTCAGGACTTAATTTGTCCCCAGGCTTGCCTTGACTGAGTGAGTCTGCTGTGAAAAGTGATATTTGTTTGTATGTTAATATCACTTTTCATAGCAGACTTAGTAGCTAGCAAGTCTTTAAAAAAAGCAAAAGAAATCAGAAAAAAAGACAACATGCAAAGCATCTTATTTGTGTTTCTATTCTGTTTAGGTCCAGTAAAGTATAGAGACCAACTTAATATTATTTTTATTATTGAGTCCACCAAAAAACCCACAACCCTACATACATAAATTACAATGATTTGGAAATGTATATGTGCATATTTATTTGTTTTCCCCAAAGTTAATTAAGTATTTTAGGAAAAAATGGTCAGAGCCAGCAGGGGTTGGTGGCCGCACTATGAGGTCATCAAAAATTTGTTGATAACCCCTGTCTTGAGCAGTGTTTCGCAACCTTTCCAGATAATTGTACCCTTTTCAAGAGTTGGATTTGTCTTCCATATCCCAGGTGTCACCTCATTTGAAAACTACTTGCTTACAAAATCAGACAAAAAAAATACAGAAGTGTCACAGCACCCTATTACAGAAAAATACTTACTGTCTCGTTTTTACCATATAATTATAAAATAAATCAATTGGAATATAAATATTGTACTTAGGTTTCAGTGTATAGTATATAGAGCAGTATAAACAAGTCATTGTCTGTACTGACTTTGCTATTGCTTTTTATATAGTCTGTTGTAAAACTAGACAAATATCTAGATGAGTTGATGTACCCCTGGAAGACTACTGCATATCCCCAGGGGTACACGTACTCCTAGTTGAGAACCACTGTTCTAGATCCTCTAGTGTAGTCTTCCAAATCAGACACAACACTGTTGTCAGGTATGTTGTAATTTGGATAGCCTTCTGAAGGCACAAACAAGGAAACTGAGGCAGTTGTGGTAAGTATGCTAATACATACTCCCCCCGTAGAGGAAAGTTACTGAGTTCTTCCTCTTTTAATTTATATGGAGTGCTTATTGAAAGTAGGACAATGCTATAACTGGATCGTCTAGCTGGAGCCTTGTCCTATAACCATGTAATTTTTGAGTCTCTGCTGTATCAGTTTGAGTTTCTTTGCATGCTGGCAAAGCACTTCCTAGAAAGTATAATTAATGAAGGGGAAAGTTTTATAACTTGGTTAAGGTTGGAAATTCTTTTGCAGCTTTAGGTATTGTTTCTTTATTTGTAGCAGTAAATCCTATACTGTATTCTGTGTGAACCAGCCATAACAAACAAACAAATTAACCACAGTGCGATAACAAACAAACCACAAACAAGTAAACTATACACACATTGAAATCTATGCCTCTCAATATGTTGACAAAGAAATTTGGCAGCAAAGCAGCAAAATTAGGGACAACACTTAGATATCAGAAACAAAGAATAAGAAACCTGGTAAGACTATTAATATAAAACTTTCAAGTGATAGTCTCTTATGAGACAGTAGAATAAAAGGGGACAAATATATTTTTCTTGAAAACATGGTAGAACTAAATTTCTTCCTCTTGAAACCCCAAGATTACTGTATATACTCGTTCATAAACCGATTTTTTTCGTAAGAAAGGGATGCACCAGAGAAGGGGGTCGGCTTATGAACGGGTATAGAGAGGGAGAGGTGGGACACAGCCCCTCCCCCGACAGAGGAAGCAAGGAGAGCCAGAAGGGAAGAGGCGGGACCAGAGTCTCTCCGCTTCTGGCCACGCTGCTCTCGCCCCAGCCTCCGAAGCAGCTGAAGCGCCGGGGCTGGCAGGCTGCAGCCGTGCTGCTCAGCCCTGCCCCCCAGAGCAGGCTGTGCCTGTGCCGCCTGGCCTGCCGGAGCACACTGCGGCTGTGCCGCCCAGCACAACCCTCTGGAACATGCTGCAGCCACGCTGCCCGGTCTGGCCCGCCGGAGCAGGCTGTGTCCGCGCTGCCCAGACTGCCGGAGCAGCTCCAGCCAGGTCAGAGACATCCTCCCCTGGTTCTCCCCAGATAAGGTGGGAAGGGATCCTGGGCTAGTGGTGGGGTCATGTAGGGGTTGGTCACAGGGGTTACTCCCCTGACTCTCAGCTTCTTCCCCCCAAAAAATTTCCCTGCCAGTTGCTGTCCCAGTCCATCAGGGTAAGCAGCTGGTACGCTGGGACACTTTGTTTACTTAGGTTTACCTCCATGCCTGCAGACACCTGAGGTAAACAAACCATCTTGGCCAGCAGCTTATCCTGATGGCCCAGGAGCCAAAGTTTGCTGACCCCTGAATTATAGGATTAGTTTATGAATGGGTTATAAAAAAAATTTCCATTTTTATTTATCCATCTTGAGGGGGGCTTTTAAACGAATCGGCTTATGATCCAGTATATACGGTAATTATTGTGTTGTGAATTGCTTAAATGAACAACACTAGGAAAAATAGTTCCAGGAATTAAATTTTCTGTTCAATATTGTGAGAGCTGTATATTTTTAAAGGACCTTTGTTTCTGCATGATTGCTTGAGATATATTACTGAGGATAATAACAGGAAAGAGAGAATATACACTGTAACATACTAATTTTGGAATGATGCAGTTTTGAATTTACAATAAAAACAGTGGGAAGACAGCATTCTAGATCTGGTTTAAAAATAGCCTTGTATTTTCATATTCTGAAGTTACTACTGTAAATTGTTTTTTGATGATATCAGGGTTTGAGCCTAGTTTTCTTAAAACAAAACAAAAACAAACAAAACACCTGACGGTCTCTTCATTAAACAGAATAAGCAAAATAAGCTTTTCTTGTGCTGTTGTAGCTCAAACCATTTTCTGTGTGTCCTGCATGCATAAGCAATATGACAGTGTCCTTCTGTAATAACTAAGGGCCAGATTCACACAGGTATTTAGGCTCCTAAATTCCATTGAAATCAATGGAAGCTAGGAAACTTTGTGGATCAGGACCTCAGTGTGGGTAAGTCTTATCTTCAGTCTAAAGTTAGTAGCCAATAGTGAGAATTGTCTTTGACTCTTCCTTTCTGAGATAAAATTATCAAGTTTACAGTGCTGGGATTAGGTTTATATGCTCTCATAGCACTGAGGTTTTCCACACTGTTATGGTTTCAGTTTAAGTCTGTAACAAGAGAAGTCAAATAGCAAGGCTTGAACAACTTGATTAATCAAAGATTTAGTCAAAGATTAATATAGCATAATACAGAAAGGAAGGCCAATACCTTGTTAACCAATTTGGGAGGCAGCAGTGCAGCTGTTCAGATGTCTCAAAATTTGAGCTTTCACTTTATTTCTATATATACTAAAATTGTGTAAAACTGATGAGGGTTTCACCATTTCTTTATAATACTATCATTCTTATCTATTGTCTTTGTGTTTTGGGAAGCCTTTTTGCTAAGCTGTTTACTTCAGAGTCTGTGCCAGCCTCCTATTTTGGTTTGACCATAGCATTCCAAAAGTCCGCAAAGCTTTAGAAACATCCTGCACCCAGCTTGGTACAGAGGACATGTTAGCTAAGCATCAACAGATTTGTTTTTGTTCTTTTTCTCTGGAGTTTTTCTATACCTAATGCTGAGTTTACAGTACTTCACAACTCACCTTTTGTACCTCATGGATTTTCTCTTATTTAGCACCATACATTTTGCAAGACATATTTGTAGTAGCCAGGCATAGTAGAATACCTTAAGGCTTGTGGCCTGAATGTATTAAGTATTCTCCTGCAGTATCAGACAAGAGTCGTGCAAAAGTTACAGCATCTAACTGTAGTTCAATTTTAGAATATGATATGATTTAGCGTGAATATAAAGTATTCTAATAGTAATGTAGAATACTTATTTACTATTAACTGCTTTCTTATTTTGGTTACCTAATGTCTCACTTTTAAACACACTTATAGTTACAGCAACAAACACATTACATTACTTGATTAATAGTGATATGGGGATGCATATATTTTCTGGTAGATAGCAAATAGCAATTTATCTTCCTGGTTAATAATTCTGTTTGTGAAAGCTGTTTCTCCAATATATCGTGTTTACAAGAGTTAGCTCCACAAACCTTGATAAAGTCCATTCTTGATTGGTAACTGTTCCTATAGCTTTTAGCAACGTACAGTAAAAGCTGTTTTATCTGGCATTTCACCACTGGAAAGCTTTGTAAACCGGCATTTCTGATCTTCATTTAAATTCCAGTTTATAGTCCAGTTGGTGCGGGGCCGGCAGGGGGTTGGGGCTCCAGAGGGGGGCATGGGCTCTGGGAGGTAGTTTGTGTGCGGGAGGGGGCTCAGAGAGGTGGGTTGAGGCACGGGAGGGGGTGCGGGGTGCTGGATCTGGGGGCCACTCATCTCGGGTGGTTCCCTGCAAGTGGCAACCTGTCCTGGCTGCTCCTAGGCAGAGATGCGGCAGGCGGTGCTGCTTGCTGCCCTCGCCCTGCCCTGAGTGCTAGCTCCGCAGCGCCCACTGCCTGGGAACCCTGGCCAATGGGGGAGGGGGTAATGGGTCCTGTGGGTGGCGGCAGTGTGCAGAGCTGCCTGCCACTTCTCCACCTAGGAGAAGCTGGGACAGGTTGTTGCTTGCAGGGAGCTGCCCGAGGTGACCATTCCCTGGATCTGGCACCCCACATCTCCTCCTGCTCCCCAACCCGCTGCCCCTCCCGCAACCAGACTCCCTCCCTCTTAGTTAAAGTGGCATTTTTCACTTACCAGCACCCTCCATTTCTCCCAACATCCTGGATAAAACAGCTTTTACTGTACATAACTAAAACTTTGCAAGCAGTATCCCCCTCCCCCCCCCATTTTGCCTTTGGTCTGTCTGCAGAGTAACTTGGGGCTTTGGTTTAGTTTGGTCAACAACACTACACCACCTATACAAGCCTTCAACCCACCAATCAAGTATCTCAGTTTCTTGTCCATAGTCTTGCCTGATTGGCCTCAGCAGGAAGTGAGTTCTTCTTTGCCTATGTAGCTGGTTACAAGAGGCCACAGAGCCTCCAATATGATGATGTGTATCTTACAGGAGGTAGCCATGGGATACTGTCATGGAAACTTGGAGGTGGTGGAACCTGACTGCACATGGAAAAAGTTACTTGATATAAAGGGCTCTGCGTAGCCTGCCCTCCAACTATTTATTTAAAAAGATGTTGGATTTGCAATAACTATATTTTCACCTCTAAATACAGCCATTTGTGACTTTCTGTTTATTAGTGGGCTTATTATGAAAAGAGCATTTCATGTACAATGTTCAGTGTTGCTATAATAGCTTATGAGTGTGTAATTTGAGGATTTTTGACCAGTTTTCAGTCAGAGTAAGTGCGCAGTCTCAAAATATGAAAATGTGACCCTCAGAAACAATCTAAAAAGGAAAAGATGGACAGTGCACTGTAGGTAACGAATGCAATATAGCCTAGGGTAGCAACAGCAAGAATTGCTATTGCCAACCCATCAACAGGCCAGTTGTGACCTCAGCTTTACTTAATTTTTTAAAAACTTTGTTACACTGGGAATATGCTGATAGGCATTTTGTGCATACCAAAGAAGATAAACGGCTGCATCTACTTACAGCTTATTAGTTTTTAGTTAGAGTGCATGCAAAATAATGGGATGGCACAGCTGGGGTTGTGTGCAGGTTGGCTAGTTTCACAACACTGTGGAACTTTATAGTATTCAATAGCACAGATGCTATAAAGTAACACAATTGGAAAAGGTAGTGGGGAAATCCTTTGGTACACAGTTGATAACAGTCTGATCTACATTCTCACTCCGATATTTGCCCCCTGGCTTTCCCGTAGGTCATTATCTCAATAGCTGGCTGTTACTGCCTCATTTTATCCCTGTTTGGATGGGCAGTGCACATGGGGTTCTGGCCTGAATCTGTCAAGCCATCAACATTGTGTGTCTGTGTGTTGTTCTAATGCACCTTTGCAGAACATTGAGATAGCACCTGTAATCTGGAGAGCAAACTGAAGACATCACTTCTGCAAGGCACACTGTTAATTGACTGTGACAAGGTAAAGTGGCGTCTTAGGCAAGAGTCTCTTAACCCTTTTTATCACGTGGCTGGGCAGGGTAAAGGAAGAGGAGGCAGGTTTCAGGGGAAGGCTATATCCTGTTTCCCATTGGCTGGTTGAAGCAGTGAAAAAGCCTCTGGAGTTGGACTAGTATTTTTTTTTTCCATTGAGTTGTTTTATTTTTCGTTGCTTATGTCAGAGGCCGGCAACCTTTCAGAAGCCTCAAGTTTCAGAGGGGTAGCCGTGTTAGTCTGGATCTGTAAAAGCAGCAAAGTTAGTCCTGTGGCACCTTATAGACTAGCAGATGTATTGGAGCATGAGCTTTCGTGGGTGAATGGACGAAGTGGGTATTCACCCACGAAAGCTCATGCTCCAATACATCTGTTAGTCTATAAGGTGCCACAGGACTCTCTGCTGCTTTTTCAGAAGTAGTGTGCCGAGTCTTCATTTATTCACTCTAATTTAAGGTTTTGCGTGCCAGTAATAAATTTTAACGTTTTTAGAAGGTCTCTTTCTATAAGTCTATAATATATAACTAAACTATTGTTGTATGTAAAGTAAATATGGTTTTTAAAACGTTTAAGAAGCTTCATTTTAAAATTAAATTACAATGCAGAGCCCCCTGGACTGGTGGCCAGGACCCAGGCAGTGTGAGTGCCACTGAAAATCAGCCTGTGTGCCGCCTTTGGCACGCGTGCCATAGGTTGCCTACCCCTAACTTATGTCCTTTTATAAGAAACAATACATTGTGCCCTGAAGAAAAAAGGCCTTAAAAAAGGACTTGGGTGTGGAGTTTGTCCTTTTCCTGGCTGGTGAAATAGCTCGCCATCTCACAATGGCCAACGGTTAGACATCTCAAGGTGGACCTAGACTAGAGTTTCTGTATTTTAGTAGAGGCTGAGCAAAACTCCATATCCAAACAGTCCTTTATTTTAGGATCCAGATTTTGTAAATGGCCTCTCTTTTTGTAACGGGCTGAGCCAAACCCCTGGATTTAAACA
This sequence comes from Mauremys reevesii, assembly GCF_016161935.1. NCBI lineage: Eukaryota > Metazoa > Chordata > Testudines > Geoemydidae > Mauremys > Mauremys reevesii. Next base: position 49,570,321 of record NC_052633.1, on the reverse strand, counting down.
CCTCCAAACGTTGTGGTTTTTGAGCCCATCTATTACAATCTTTCAACTTAGTAAAACTAAATATTGCTTCACTGTGGTATAAATTATGACTCTTGGGAGTCGGGGGAACACCTCCAGTGTCTGAGAGCCATGGAGGAAGGCACTGTACCTAGGTACACCTTTGGCATTTAGGCAAATATGCATGGCAGCATCACTCACTATGCCTTTTAAATAGCATCTTAGCTTATGTTTGCCGTTACTGTGGGGCCAGTGATACCAATACACACTTCTGAGGCTTGGAGCACAGCTGGTAGTGTTGACTAGTCAATTTCTTTCTGTCCCCAGTGCTTTAAGGCCAGATTAGGATGAATAATGGGGGAAGGAAGGAGAGATCCTGATAGTGGGATCTATTAGAATGTTTTCCAAAGGCATTGATGTAAGTCTCATCACTGGGGCCTCTAAAATCTGCCTTAGACATCACAATACAAAATATATTGTAAGTAAGAGAGAGAGAGAAGGTAGGTGAGGTAATATCTTTCAGTGAACCAACTTATGCTGATGAAAGAGACAAGCTTAAAAGATCTCACCTACCTTGTGTCTCTAATATTTTGAGACCAACATGGCTACAACACTGCAAATGCTGTAATGAATAGTCCTGCAATGAGAAGAGAATTGCTTAGATAAACTAAAAGGTCTTTTCTCACTCTAATATCTGAGAGTCAGAGATGTGAGTTTTAAATGAAGAATAAGTCCATTTTAAAATGTCAAGTAGAAGACTCTCAAGAGGGGGAAAAAACCTAAAGAATTCTTAAGATACAAAATGATGTTGATTGACTTTTAGCTAGAAATACTGAATTCTAATTTTGTTGTCTTATCAAATGTGAAAAGGCACTGTTTTGAGCTCTTGATAGGCTGTCAGTTCCACCATAATTTTTGCAGATAATTATTCATAAATTAATAAACTACTTGTGGGAATCTAATGATGCCTCATGCTGTTTCTGATCTATTCCTAGGATATTTGCAGACTATTAAAATGTACTGAGAATTAGTTTCACAGTAACTTCAACATGTCTTAACTTTGGAATAAGAAGTCTGTACAAAACACATTCTACTTTCAAAAAATCACAATTTAAGAAGATAGGATTGCAAAGTTTACTTATTAATGCCAAATGACCTAGGAAGGTTTCTGGACTGGTTGTTTTGTTTGGTTTGTGCTTTGGTAGCAAAACTGATAAAGTATGAAAGACATCTGTCACATAGAGTGTAGCACACTTTAAAGATACACTAAACAAAAAATTTAATTCTCACTCTCACACTGTTCATTTTAGCCTATGAGATCACCTTTTATGCTTTCATGGCTCCAATATGCATATATTTTCTGTGCAGTTTTCTTGCTTTATATTGTCCAATTGGGAATTGTCACCAGTGCACTAATGCCCAAGTTAAATGCTGATGTAAAACTTGACATAAATGGAGTCTATGTTGAGTCCCCTTTCTTCAAGCAGTATTGCGATATTATCCATTCTGTACATTCTGCATCTTCAGTGAATTCCACAACAGCCTTAAGTAGCTGATGGTCACATTAATTCTGGGACTCACCTTGGATTTAAACTGGAAATTCCTTCCTATGACCTTGAGCTCAGGTGATAAACTGGACTCTCAACTGCATCTTGTACAACAGAGTTGAATGTGTAGACTTTGCTTATTTCTCATGCACTGCACGAAGCTGAAGTTGCTCTGCGATGGGAATTGCTTGCCCCATTCCTTTGCCATTGACCTCAAACTCTTGGGACATCATTATAGGTGTACTTCTACGATTTATTAAACTGGCCACTTATGAGACCAGGATCTAAAGCTAAAAATGAGGTTGTTATTGACCTGAAGTCAGTATTGGGAGGTTAAACATTAAGGCAGAGTTTCACGTGGTATTTCCACTAGTTCCTTGTAGATTTGTATGGGTACTTTTAGTATTGAATGCTGCTCTCTGTGTGGTGTGGTGTGCTTTGCTGGCATAGTCTCTGTATTGATTTGAGTACTTCACCATCACCCTTCTTAAGTTCCATCTTCATTAGCCTTCTGCATCAGTTTCAGTGTTGAATGTTGCGACAAAATATTGCTCACAAAATGTGTTTCTGCAGCTGTTGTGTGGACATGCTGTATGGGCTGTTCTTTGTAAAATGATGCAGCATGTTAACACACAACATTGCACACAGCTATTACCATACCAGTGCCAGTGGCTCTCCTGAGGCCCCAATGGAGTAGGGTGACCAGACAGCAAGTGTGACAGGGTGGGGGGTAATAGGAGCCTATATAAGGAAAAGACCCCAAAATCGGGACTCTCCCTATAAAATCGGGGCATCTGGTCACCCTACAATGGAGGACGGGGGAGTGATTTGGGAAAACCTGCAAAGTATTACAAGACACGTCTGCAGATGGCAGTGGGAAGAATTGCAGTGGCAAATTGAGATAGTAGGTCTGCCAGAACTGGAAGACTATGGCTTGAGTGGCATCTTGTATTTAAAATTGTGTTAGTGCAATCTTAAAATGCAGTGTGTCCCAGCTAAATAATGAAAAGATAGGAAATAAGAGTGTTAAGGTCCTAAGAGGTGTGTAATGAGTTAAATTTATTTATTCACTCATCCACTTTTCTATTGCGCCTATAATCCTGAGCAACATATTAATAACTGTATATGTACATAAAAATATCAACCAAATAGAGATCTTCTGCTCTTCCAGATTGTAATTTTTTGCTTCACTGTGTTTTATCGGGGGGAGAAGAGTAGGGTGTGTGTGTGTGTGTGTGTGTGTGTGTGTGTGTGTGTGTGTGTGTATGTAATTCATTATCTTTGATATTATAGGGAGACATTAGAAAATAGGTCTCTGGTGAAATGTATAGCTTTATATACTCCTATGTTGCAAAATATATACTGTAGAATGTACAGTTTAACATAGCTGAGTAAGTGATGGTATTGAAATCCTGCCTTTCAGTTGTTTCTGATTGTGAAACCTTTCTGTTTTATTTGTATAGTGTTTAGTATTTTATTATGGATAGAATAAGAATGCTGATTTAGCTGGAAGATGTCGCTACATCCAGTATCCTATGGGAAAGCAAGTATACTTTATTTGCAGTGGAGATATTAATGGTGCACACTTCATTGCGTTTCTTGTCTGGAGAGCAGTTGAGGTAACCTTATCCAGTGTTCCTCCATTTATAAATAACTTATTACTTAAAGCTTTACTACCATATGGTAAAGTGATATCTCCAGTTAAACCAATTTAAGATTACACTAAACCAGGAGAAATAACTGAGACATCGTCTCTGCCTTTTCAGGATAAGCTTTTATGCTTTTAATTTACACACCACCAAGAATCCTGGAAATGATGAACCATTTGCTTGTCATTTTGATTATTAAGTGCATGATTTTTTCCTTTAACCCTAGGTATTAAAAAGCTCTTGGGATACCTGAAAGGTTCTACCTTTTTGGTTTCTAAGATGAATCTGAAACTGTTGAAAAGAATCTTGCAACAGTTCTGAAACCAAAACTAAAAAGACATGCTGTGGAAGTCAAAATAAAAAAGATTTTAGTGAGTAATACAAATCTTATGTGCTCACTGAAATGAAACAATACAGTGGTTTGGAAACTTAGCTGAATTCCATCAAAAATTACCTCCTTGAGAAATGCAGCTACCATGAATGGGTGCTAGGGACAAGACTGCTGATTTTTGTTGCTAAGCAGCTGCTGCCAAAGTGAGGCTAACAATCAAGCTTGAAATAGTCACCTAAGAAAGTATCTCAGAAACGGAAGGCAGTATGAATTCAATGTTGGGTATAGAGGAGAAAAATCTAACTAAAATAAGAACACTTTCCATAAAATATGGTTAATCAGATTGTTTCTCCAGTGGGCATTAACTCTTGTCAACATTCCAATAGGCTTCTAATATTAAGATCAAAATAGCTAGAGATAGAAAACTACCTACTAGATTAATTCAACAATAAAGTGGCTGATTTAAATTTACTGCACTACTTTATTATAATAGTACATATAGCATTTTCACCTGAAGTTCTAACAGCACTTTTAATAAACTAATGACTAGAGGAGATCTGGCACCCCAGAAAGGCTGTTTAGTATTAGGCCCATTTTATGGATGGATAAAGCAAGCTACAGAAGGATCAAGTGATTTATCTGAAGTCAGACTCATTTTCTTGAAGGTTCTTAGTCTTCTAACTTCCACTGAAATCAATAGGAGTTAGATGCCTGAATACCTTTGAGGATCTGGGCCAGAATTGCCAGGCTGGAACTTAAACCCAAGAGGCCTAACTTCAGGTTCCCTGCTCTAGCACTCAAACTATACTTCCTCTAGTAAACCATTCACATTACTAAATGCTTCTAGTACCCTCAGAAGGTGTTGCTGTGAGTAGTGTGTGTTTGTGTCATGCACTCTTGGCCTTGGTTCTGGACACGTCATTCACACAGTTGTCAATTCTCTTATTTGTGTCCACACTGGTAAGAACCGTTTCTCAAAGGCCAGCTGATCAATGTCTTACAGAAATCTACACTCTAAAAATGTTTTTAGATACATTTGTGTATAGCTGTTTCTGAACACAACTTTTCCAGGAGGTGCTCGCTGCCCCTGAAGTGATGCCACTGTGATACATCCTCCTATCTCCTTAGCAATTAAAAGCCTGGTCAGAATATAAAATCACAAGAGGGTCTGAAGTTGTTGGAAAGCAGGATAATGAAATATGAAAATGAAAAACTGTAATATAGGATTAGTTGTATTATGGACATGGTTGGAGAACAATCAGGTTTTGAAATTGGATGCTCCCTAAAGGAACCTAGAGTAAGATAATCAACCAGGATGTTCAAAGAATCCTTTTCCCAGTGCTTAAAAGGATGTCACTTTGACTGTTTCTCTCTGAGCTTACAGATAACACTTTAGCGAAATATCATATATTTCATCTTGGATATTTAGTATTTTTATTCACATGATCAAACAGATAAACTAGATGAAATACTGAATGTATAGGCCCCGTTGAGAGGTTAGCAGGCAACACATTGCCTGAATAGAGGAAAGACTACAGCTGCATGCTGCAGGTGCAATGATGATTAAGGAATTTGTCCAAGAGGGAAGTGTGGCTTGGCCCGGCTTTGGGATAATGCCCCTAGAACACTCAGCAGAATTTGAATTAATGAATTCTAGGAACTTGACACTTTAAATGAAAGAAGAAAATGCTGGCAAAAATATTTTTGTATTAACATGCTTTTTTACTTTGGCTGCATAAAATACTCTGAAAAATAGGCTCTATGCTCATCCAGTCACAGAGGCACACACCTTTATGAACTTCTAGAAATTTTGGTCTTAATCTCTTTGCCTCATTTCCTCATCTGAGAGTGAAAATAGGTTAATATTTAGAAAAAGTTCAGAAAAGGGCAACTAAAATGATTAGGGGTTTGGAACGGGTCCCATATGAGGAGAGATTAAAGAGGCTAGGACTTTTCAGCTTGGAAAAGAGGAGACTAAGGGGGGATATGATAGAGGTATATAAAATCATGAGTGGTGTGGAGAAAGTGGATAACTTTTTTAGTTGTTCCCATAATATAAGAACTAGGGGCCACCAAATGAAATTAATGGGCAAAAGATAAATAAACAAAAGGAAATTCTTCTTCACACAGCGCATAGTCAACCTGTGGAACTCCTTGCCTGAGGAGGTTGTGAAGGCTAGGACTATAACAGGATTTAAAAGAGAACTAGATCAGTTCATGGAGGTTAAGTCCATTAATGGCTATTAGCCAGGATGGGTAAGGAATGGTGTCTCTAGCCTCTGTTTGACAGAGGGTGGAGATGGATGGTAGGAGAGAGATCACTTGATCATTATCTGTTAGGTTCACTCACTCTGGGGCACCTGGCATTGGCCACTGTCGGTAGATAGGATACTGGGCTGGACGGACCTTTAGTCTGACCCAGTACCGCCATACTGGATGTTCTAATAATGTTTCTGGTGTACTCATATACTAGGATAATGAATGTCATAGACTGTCCTGAGTAGAAATTAATCCTCTATTCAGTGCAGAGTGTTGAGCATAAAAAGAAACATTGAACAACAGCCTCATTTACTGAGCATTATTCATCCTGTGCATGGAATGCTGCAAGAGACTTATGAAAAAAATTGTGTTGTCATGATGCATACACACAAGGGAGCAAATGTAAGGGTTCACAGACAACTTTAATAATTGCATTCCTTGATTTTTTTTCAGTGCTTGACTTTGCAACCTTGAAATCTTTTACTACATCTGTTTCTTAGTGGTTATTATAGACTAAGCAGGTTGCACTGCCTATGATAAAGTTTGGCTGACAATTCCCATTATAAGATGTTGTTTTCAGTTCTGATCTTTAATCATTTGGACTGAAATTTTCCATGCCAGGTGTCTATTTCAGGCTGGACTTCTTTTTGAAACCTGGAAAGTTTTTCAGCCAAAAGGATTCAGCTGTTTCTGAGAGCGAGGCGAGGGAAAAATAAGTTGTTTTCCCATTTAAAAAATTCTGGTTTCTCTACTTCTGAGTGCTGGACTTTCAACCTTAATATTCTTTTAATGTACTTTTTTTTTTGTCTGGAATATATATATATATTATGACACAGTGGTGTGCCAAGGCAGTGACAGGTAAGCCAAGGTCGCTGCCCTGAAGAGGTTACATTCTAAGCAAACAGTGAGTGGTGTGGAATGGGATAAAAAGAGATAGAAGTGCTAGATGCATGCTAAACTGCATGTTAGTTCCATGAGTGTGTGTTTGTTTTTAACGCTAACTCCTGACAGTATTGTTAACCAGGACACATTGATTCTTTGGGCTACCAGCATTGTTCCAACTTTTGCTTCAAGCCATTTGTTTCTGATAATTTTAAATACTTTTAAATTAATTTTTCATCTAAAGAAATGTATGTTTTCTAATATAAAGCATTTACAGGGACTAGTAGACACTTGAAAATCCATTAGCTCATTGCCAGAAACAAGGAAAACTGGAATGGAGTCTCCAACACATCTGTCAAGAGGTCAGGGTTTCTGGGGCAAGGTGGGGTGGAAAGAAATACTTTCAATTCTTAAACTGAAGGAATAGAATCTGTATTCTGTGTTTAAAATGCATCTTACTGATGTTAATGCTTCATGTGTGTATGCTGTTTGAAGTTCAAAAGAGAAATATTGCAAAAAATATTACATGGTTTTCTTTTGTTTAGGAACTGGTCCTTAATTGAAACACAAGCTGACTTAAAAGTTGTAATAGACAAGTGATTTCTTCTTAATAATGTGACTTCTAATGTGGCCAAAAAATTAGTCTCCAAAAAAGATTAAACTTGGACTCTTATAGTTTTATCTTCAACATATATAAGAAGTCTGTCTGTCTGGTACATAACTGGCTAGGGCTATTACCGAGTGTTAAATGAAAATGTCTGCTGGTGGCTCTTCCTCTAGTTCTGAGATATGTTAATTATCATCTTAAAATAAAGATTTAAAGGAGATAAAGAATGGGAGGCATGATTCTTATCTGTTAATAAATTACAAATTCTATCTAAGGTACTTAGTCTGTTCTTAAGTGCTAGAATCTGATGTCAACGCACAGCATGCACTGCTACATACATTGAAATAACAGTCTCTATTTGCATAATGAACAAAAATATCCTGAATTGTCTTTGACTTTTTTTAAACTGCAGAGCACATTTTTTTCTTTAGAATCCAGGTAGAAATTTTTATTCCAAATGTTGTTAACATAAGAGCAATTTACTCCCAAAATTAATTTTCCATTATTACCATTCACCATTAACTCAGTATAGTTTATTGCCCAAGCTTTATTGGACCACAGGTAAATTTCACAATTAAGGAAAAAAGTTCAGTGGCACGTTGGAGTGGCTCTTGCATCAATAAGAGACAGTGTTAAAACTTGTACAGCCTGGGGCATAGAAGAAGATGTCATGCAGCCCAATCTGTAACAGCTATGGTTTTATTATTATTATTTTTAATATAAATAAGTAAACCTAATTGAAGAGGCAGGTTCCTCTAGATTATAAGCTCCTTGGGGAGGGTCTGTATTTGTGCCTTATATAGCACCAAGGACATTTTTGGTATTGAACACACAATGATTCTGCTAAGCATCCCAAAAGCTAATTCTAACCTCCCTAGTGGTAGGGAATGGGGGAGACTGAGCATATCAGTCATAATTTCCCCTGTTTTTAATAAAGATCTCTGTCTGAGGCCAATACATTTAGAACTGGGACATTTGGAAAAGTTCATCAGATATCAAGTACAGAAATGGTACTTTTAGAACTATTTCAAGGGTTATATTTAAATTTATACTATCTTTTTCTTTCTCATCTGTTTAGTTTAGTATGTAATTAAACTTAGTCACCTTATACTTTATATTTTTTATTGTTATTAATTATTCTGTTAATGAAATTCAGCACTATTGCAAAGTGTTTTTACTGGTCTTTGGTTAAACATAGTAGTTGGTATACCTACTCCTCCCTCACCATGTGCAGTGTTGTAGATTGTATATTTAAAGGAGAAAAAGAAATGTAACATTTAAATGGGCGCTCAGTTAAAACAAACCACCATCAACAAATATGAAATAATATAAGCAGATTAGGCCCCAAATGTCAATTGTCTTAAATACCAACATCCTTATGTGGGAACTCTCTCAATTCTAAATGTTTTTAATTTACTACACTATTGCATAAATATTTTTTTAAAAAGAAGTAAATCTGA